>NC_133769.1:51146302-51267627 GCF_003597395.2 Chelonoidis abingdonii | reverse complement strand
GACGTTGCCACGCCAGCCATCAAAAAATATTGGCATATTGTGGGGTGCCATGTGGGTGGGCCGCATATGTGGTGCACATCTGGGCGATATATTATTGTCTCAAATTATGAAATAGTTGTGGGCATACTATAATATTATAACCGCCAATGTAATTATATCGACAGACAAACAGATGTGCTACAGGAGAAGTCTCAAGGGAGTTCGTGTTGGAAGGCGCTTTTTGGGGTTAGTGTAGTATCGTGATGTATTGTGTATGTTTGTGTGTTGTGGAGGCTGCTAGGGCCGTGTGGCTGGAGAAGGCGACCTGAGGAGCCCTGATAGGGGGGGTGGGCGGGGCTTACTAATTAGGGGGCCTGGTAATAAGTAAGTCCAGCATCAGGCAGCAGCACAGAGCAGCTGCAGCAGCCAGGCAAACAGCAGAGCTGCTAACTGAGGGGAGTTCTCAGGGGAGTTTACAAGGGAGGGGTGGCGGGGAGACTAAGACGAGAACAAAAGAGTAGCCGAGCGGTGGCCTGCCGTGGGCCTGGTGCCTGTTGGGGCCCATGGCTAGTGTTTGGTGGCTGGACTGCAGGGCAGGAATTGAAAGGCTATGACTGATGACAGGACAGTGGCCGGAGGAGTGACTGGTTGGAAGCTGCAGCATAGTATGATCCTGGAGGGGGGCCTGAAAATGGGGTGGCTACATCTGGCATGAAGATGCCGGCCTGATAGAGGCTGAATGGAAGAAAGACGACTAGGGGGGTGCGGTTGGAACTGTTAGCTTGAGTTTAGAAGGGGGTTCGAGCAGACGAGAACAGCAGACACGAGGGGGCTGAAGAGATAAGCTCAGCACGTGCAGTATGGAAGCCAGACCACAGAATATCTGAGGAGGGACTTGCTGGGGGAAAAGTGGATGGTGGCATAGCATGTGACTAAGTAAGACACCAGTGCAGAGGAAAAACGGTGGCCAGTGAAGGAGAAATAGAACATCAAGAACAGGTTTGCAGATGGGATAATGAAGAAGGGTTGCACAGCAGGTGGTCACATGCGAGGAGGCAAGGGCAAGGAAAAGAGAAAGGCAGGCTAGTCCTGTCAGAAGGGGGGGGGAAGTCAATTGGAGGCAACACCTTATAATATAGGCCCCAGGAAGGATTGCAAGGGCGAATAAGACTTGGAATCGAGAGGACTGCAGCCAGTGGGGTCGGGGGATAGAGCCAGAGATTCACACTAGGAGTCACCCAGGCAATAAGGCAGGTCTAACGTATTGGAGACTCCTTACTTGAAGAAGAAATACGACAGGCCGTAATAGATTTTTCTGATCGGCCCAGAGAACGAAGGTGTAAAGCTGGTCTGCCCGGCGTGCTAAATACAGGATCGTGGACGCTGAGCGAAAATGGATCGGCTAGTGGAGCGGGAAAGAATCCGCTATGTCCTTCTTTGGGACGAAATGATAAGGCTAGATACTTGCTCGGAACTGTATTAAAAGGGAGACTATGCCAGGATTGGGGAAAGATGCTTTAAAAGGAACGAGGCCAGATGATCTTGCAGTGAATTACTGCGCGGTTCGCTACGCAGAAGGGCGACAAAGGTGTGAACAAGTATTATGAAGCGGCATCAATGAGCCAGATGGCTCAGAGGGCAGGTGGTGCTAAAGGAGGGCTTTGGGAAGATACGCGTCATCTTGGGTATAATGAAGGCATTTACGGACAGAAGAACTGTTCCAGGGTCAATGGATGGACTTCCACGATGAGTAAGGAGGGGAAAGACTTGTAGGCGGACACGACGCGATGGAGGACTCGCCCAACGATTAAGAGAGCTTAAACTAGGAATTTGAGGGAGATGGTTGGGAGATGTCCACGAGATCTCGCACGCTAGGAATTTAAATCGGCTTGAGAGGCTGAAGTAAAACAAAGCTAAGAGGGCATACAGTCGCTTGGACCGAACAGAATTGACGTAGGACGGAAGGGCGGGCGTAGATACCAAGCTGACAGGTGAGAGCTGGCGTTATAAACAAGAAAGAAAATGATTCTGTGGGCATTAAGCGGGGAAAGGATGTCAGAGACCGCACAAATACGCCAAAAATAAAATGCTGTACACTAACGGCGAAGGAGCCTAGGTAACAAGATGTGGAAAGGAACTCGGAGAATACTAGTGCAGGAATGAACCCAGATATTATTAGGTAATAACAGAAACATGTGGACAGAGTAGTCATGACAGAGTACAGGTAATTGAAGGCTATGTGCGGTTAGAGGAAGACAGATAAGAAGGGCAAAGGTGTGGAGTAGGCATTGTACATCGAGTGAGAGTCAACTGTAAAGAATAAGGAAGTGATGGATCGGATAGAGCAAGAGTCTATCTTCACTCTGGGCAAAAATTCACAGCTGGGAAAGAAAGCTACTAGAGCCATGCCCCTGGATAAACGTGGCTTGGGGTGATGGGCTAGCAGCTGCGCCATACACGGATCTGAATTTGGATATGGAATGAGAGTCTCTTTAATAGTTTTTAAATGAAGTAAACCAACTAAGACACTGGGAAACTGTTGAATCAAGGGAGGCCTCAACTTCCAGGAATACAGAGACTGGCAGGACGTCGACTGCAAGAAATACATAATGGCGCTCAGATCTTTGATTGATAGGCAGAACTGGATCTTCTTCACGCAAACGTAGCGTGTGAAGAACCGAAACAAGAGCGGCGGAATGCCATTTAGGTTTGGTTTTGGTGAGCAGTGAGGACCTCAATAGAAGTAATGGTTGTAAGGGGCACAAACCTTGGTTTCGAGTGACATAGAGGCTACATTCGTTCCAAACTAGAATGGAACAGGTATAACAATACACAGATCCTGGGATTCAGGTTTTTTCTTGTGATCTTGCTCAAGGGCATAACATTAAAGAATTAAGCGAAATTAGTCTAGGGAAGCTGGAGTTGGACTGAGAACGTGATGGATCTAAATGTGGAGGACCGAAGCAGCAAAGCAAAGGCCATATGGAATCACTTAAGTCGGGGGCAACACATCTGCGCAGAAAATCGAAACGGCCTGACTCCACACGGAGGAGGGAGAAAAGCTCGGGAAACAAAAACCATAGGCAGGTTGTAAGGCCGGGGCTGGATGAGCAAGCATCTCGGAGAGGTGAATTAAGAAAAAGCAGAAAAGTCTACAAGGAGTGGAAGAAGCGTGATTATTATGGGGGGACAAGAGGAAGGCTACTTAGTTGAGAGGCAGTAATACATCTGATAGAGATAAAGTGAGGAGGCAAAAGCCATGAGAATTGGACTTGGGCAAAGGGAATTAATACCAATAGATCAACAGGTGTCTATAGCTCACATAAAAAGGAAAAACAAAGAAAGTAAGAATGGGACCACTATATGAAAACGACTGAGGAAGGAATCGGAGGTTAAGGATAATCTCTTAGCATCGCCTAATATCTAAATAAGCAGTAATACTATTCAATCGCATCAGTCTCTAATAAGAAGACAAATGAGAGAGGCTCTAGGATAGCATGGGAGTATGATACAAGCGCAGAATGAGGATATGGAGTGGACTATTAAGCCATCTGAGGTGGAAGAGCCAAACTTGAACATACTAATGGACATAAATATGGCAAGGGCCGATAACAATACTCCATCCAGAATAGTTAAACGGGACTGGCGCATGAAATTGCAGAAACCCATTTAGCAAGAATATTAATGAAATCCAGGTAAATAGACCAGGGGGTTGTACCAGTAGCGACTGGAGAATTTGCTTAAACGCACGATAGTATCGCTATCATTACAAAGAAAGGGAAAAAAAGTCGATCCGAGTAAAATATAGGTAATCAGCCTGTAGATGTTTGAGGCATTGTAGATGTAACGAGCAAGGTCTTGGAAAAATTTTTGAAGGAAAAGTAGTTAAGGACATTGAGGTCAAGTGGATAAGCAATTACAACATGGCTTTATACAAGGTAAATCGTGCCAAAACCACCTGATCTCCTTCTTCGAAGAAGGCGTGACAAATTATCCTAGACAAAGAGAAATCAGTAGATCTAATTTAACGCCAGACGATTATCAGTAAGGGCATTTGATCACGGTTCACAATGGGAGAATAGTCGTAAAATTGGAAAGAATGGGACTGATATTACAGAAATGGTAAGGGTGGATAAGGAACTGGTTTAATAGGGGAGACTCCAACGGGTCATCACTGAACGGTGAACTGTCAGGCTGGAACAGGAGGTTACTAGTTGAGTTCCTCGAGGTCTGGATTTCAAGGGACCAACTTATTACCTTTGTTTTTTTTTTTACTGACCTTTTGCACAATAGAGCGGAATGTGGCAAAAAGTTTGGCGATAGACATCAGACAGCGAGGGGACGTATTGCTAACACGGGAGAAGGACTCCGGGGGATACAATGACACAGTAGATCTGGACTGACCTTCAGTACAACTGGAGTAAATAGTAAACTAAGATCTGCGAAATTTAATAGTGATTAAAAATGCAAGTCATTGCACTTAGGGATTAATAATTACAGAGAATTAGATATATAAGCATTGTAGGGACAGCATCAGTGGAAACAACGAGACGAGGAGCAAGGGCCTTAGAGTATTGGTTGATCGACACAGGATGACGATGAGCCGCGATGAACATCAGCATATGGCCGTTAAAAAAAAGGCAAATGGCGAGTTTTAGATGGCACAGACCGTAGGATATGGTCCACAAAGATACAGGAGGGTAGTACGCACGTCTGTATAGAAAGGACGCTGGTGAGACCTCACCATGGAAAACTGTGGGGCAGATCCGTTCTGGTACCTCCCATGTTCACAAGACAGGTGAATTCAACACTGGAACAGTTCAGAAGATGGGCTAACTCAAGATGATCCGAGGAAATGGAAACCTTCTTATGATCGAAAGAAGGAGGAGCCAACAGAGACTTGTTGGCTTAGTTTAGTATGCCAAAAGAAGGCTGCGGGGCCGGATATGTCTTGCTTATAATAACTACTAAAGGGCAACGGGCATTGAAACATTAAGGGGAGGGAGAGAATTCTATTTAAGCTTAAGTACTAATGTAGACACAAAGGACAAGATAGGTACGCAACTGATCATATAGGAAGTTTAGACTTGAAAATTAGACGAAGATTTCTAACTGGCATTAGAGGAGTGAAAGTCTGAAGCAGGCTTCTGGCAGGGAGAGAATACAGGGGCGCAAAAGATAATATCGCCGCTTTAAAGACTAAGCTTGATAAGACAGTTTATTGGAAGTACGGATGAAAGTAGGATAGATAGTTTAATTTTGGCAATACTTGATGTTGTATTATGCAGCAATAGTCTGGCTCAAAATCTAGGTCTGTATTAGGATTTGGATGGGATGGGATGCCATGAGTTACTGGCAGAGGTCTATTTGGGCTCGCTGAGTGCTTTCTGGAGATCTTGCCCACATGGCTCAGGAGGTTTAGCCTGATTCGCACATACTTTGGGTTCCGGGAAAAGAGCGAATTTTTCTCCAGGGCGGATTGTCCGGCAAAACGGCCGCTGGAGGTTTTTCGTGTTCGCTCTGAGGCAGCTTGGGAAGCACGGTCGCATTGCTGGGGATTCAGCTGCAGCTTGGTCTAAACCACAATTTGAAGGACTGTATAATATTTCCCAGGAACATCAGGCTTATGACGGTTGTACGAGTAGAGGTAGCATGGAGGTTCGGGGGTCTGGGGCTTTGTGGGAAAAAAAAAAAAAAAAAGAAAAGGGGCGGAGGAAAAAAAAGGAAAAAAAAAGGGAAAGGAAAAAAAAGGAGGTCAGACTAAGGATGATGCATATTGGTCCCTTCTAATCCTATGAGATCAATATCCAGAGCAATGCCCTTCCTGGCTATGTAGCATCAATTCGGGACCCAACACTGAATAGTCTCTAATACGGAAAAAGGAAAATAATGGAACACAAATCAAGAATATCGAGACGAATAGGCAATAATACACAAGAAACCTGTAGGACAAACACTTCAGGGCGCTCCCTGGCCACACTATAGCAGTATCTTAAGGGTGGCCATAACCTGCACAAAAAACTTTGCAGAAGACCAGACTTAATCTGACAGTCAAAGAGAAGACTGTGAGCTTCAGTTCATACTGCAATATGGACCCACCTACAGTGCTCAGGATTAAACAAAGACCTGTGGAATGGCTGCCAACTCAAACGCAGTTTCTCCTCCCGTGGTTTGTCACACCTCAACTGCTAGAATAACAGAGGTCTCATCCTCCCTTGATTGAATAACGGCTCGTTAATCGCGCGTAGCATTTTGCTTTGCGCCATAAATTGTGATGGGGGCAAGGCAGATGGCTAGTAAAGTACTGAGGAAGCAGGTATGCTTTAGCCGCCAGGGAACAAATCGCCGCTAGTACGCACGAACATGGTACACAAATGGGCAGCTTGCTACCAGGTTAATCATAGGCATGCGCTGGGGCCATTAAAGATCTTTATCTAGAAAAGGCATGGAAGACTAGCCTAGGCAACTTGATAACGAACACCTGCATGGCCAACCAACGTAGGGGCTACATCAGGGCAGCAATCCTGGTTTAAAAAGGAGCTACGCAACGTCAGAGAAGTGGGCAGAGAAGCCGAGGAGAGGAAGCGAGCGTTGTGAGGGAGCTGGGAGCATAGAGGTCACAAGGAGGCTAGACACACGAGAGTGTCTACTGGAGGATTGAGATGAATTATCAGCAATCAATCATTGATCAGACAGGGCAGGGAGGAAGGTCCTCGTGGCTGAGGATGAATGAAGCGAGTTTGAAGGACGGTCATGGAGAAGTCAGCCCAGGGAGTGTAGCTGGTCTAGGACAGCTTACAAGAGCACTATAAGACAGCTAGCGATCCACAAGGGGCCCATTGGCTGAAGAACCCACTGGAGAGAGGGCGTTCCTGGTTCACCCACCAAACCTCCCGCAAACTCCAGGACGATAGACGCAGCTAAAAAAAAAAAAAATAAAAAAGAAACAAAAAAAAAAAAAGAAAACCACAGTGCTGATTAGAGAGATGACCACAGCCTGTGAGGGTTTATCCACGCAGCAAGGGAGAAAGATCACTGAGAAGTGAGCATCCGCCATAAAGCGCAGGCCACACCAAAGGTAAAAGAGAGGAACTTGTCACAATATACAGTATAATACTGCCCCTGGAAATTGGCCACTTATTCCATGTGCAATTATATATATACCTGCCCCTGGAAATTTCCACTACATGCATCTGACGAAGTGGGTATTCACCCACAAAAGCTCATGCTCCAAAACGTCTGTTAGTCTATAAGGTGCCACAGGATTCTTTGCTGCTTTTACAGATCCATACTAACATGGCTACCCCTCTGATACTTGACACCAAATAGGTGATAATTCGTAAATGCACAATAAATTATTTTATAAGAATACTTTAACTATTTGCTTGTGTTTAATCCTTTTCTATGAGTGCATTCTTCTTGCTCCCCTTTTTATTTTACTCTCAACTTAGCCTTGTGGGTGTGCACATGCATGTGGATATAGATAATTTAAATCACATATACATGACACACACACTGTACGCACAGTCATCTTGCTGATCTTTCTTAGTAGTTTGTTTCCTTTAGTCATGGTTAGTCATGGTTCCAGCACTGTTACAATTACTGCATCCAGTCTGTCGTCTTTCCCCTCATTTGCTAGCTTTTTTTTTTCTTTCAGTTTTTCTGGACGCTTCTTTTTGTTTCCTCCCTACTATCTCCTGCTGGTCTCTCTCCGTTGATCACTGGAAAGTTTTTTGTACCTCCCTCTGCCTCTCTTCCTCATCCCCTTCTCTGTTGTTGACGCCCTGCCCCTTCTCACTCCATTCCCCCCTCCCTCCCTCTCTTGCACATTTTCGCATCCTCCCTCCCTTGCACATTTTCACCAGACTGGGGCAGGAGGTTGGGGTACAGGAGGGGGTGAGGACTCCAGCTGGGGGTATTGGCTAAGGGGTTCATCGTATGGGAGGGGGCTCTGGGACTGGGACAGGGGGTTTGGGTGTGGACTCTGGGGTGGGGCTGGAGATGAGGGCCTTGGGGTGTAGGAGGGGGCTTCTGGCTGAGAGGTGGGGCCAAGGAGTTTGGAGTGTGGGAGGGGCTCAGAGATGGGGCAGGGGTTGGGGCACAGGAAGGGTTTGGGGTGCGGGCTCTGGGTGACACTGACCGCAGGCAGCTCCTAGGAAGTGGCAACATGTCCCTCTGGCTCCTAGGTGGAGGGGCAGCCAGGGGGCTCTGTGTGCCACCCCAGCCTGCAGGTGCTGCCCCCGCAGCTCGTATTGGCCACGATTCCTGGAGCTGGTGCTTGGGGTGGCGCCTGTGGGCAGGGGCAGTGCACGGAGCCCCCCCCCCGGCCGCCCTTCCACCTAGGAACCAGAGGGACATGCCAGCTTTTTCCCGGGAGCCCTGTGAAGCCGGGCATGGAGACTGCCTGACCAGTTGTGGCTAACTGGACTTTTAGCGATCTGGTCAGCTGTACTGACTGGAGCTAACAGGGTCCCTTTTCGACTCGGCGTTCCGGTTGAAAACCAGATGCCTGGCAACCCTACCTAGAATCAGGTGATCGATTATGTGAGAATTTCAATTTTCACTTAAAAAAAAAAAAATTTCTAGTCCTCCATCGTTGCTGAGAAAACTTGAAAACATGAACCCTAAAGGCTCAAAACCCGGACAATTAAGGGAAAAAAATCTATTTTTTAAATCCAGTGTTTTTTAAGCTAGTCTTGTAATTTTGTGGGGGATGGGACTGACTCATTTTTTTTATGCTTGGGGTTTGTAATACTGCAGGGTATAGCAAATGGCAACAGTTCTTGGCCCACAGAAAAGTCACAGTTGAAATTAGACAGTATAACACTGACTAAATACTGGGTGGAGGCCAGTTGGTGTTGGAAAATTTAATACAGCAGGAGCAGAATGCAAGCCTGGAGGAACTTGGAAGCAAAAGATTTTGGTAATTATTTCTAAGGAGATGTTCTAGTACTAAGATAATTCATTCTGTTTATAATCAGGGCCCTGTGCACTCCACAGCATAGTGGGACCAGATATTGTGGCAATAGCTCTGAAATTCTGCAGCAGCATTGTTATTCTCTTACTATAGAATAGCCTTCATTCCCATCCCTCAGTCCCCATGAAAATATACCCAGCGGTAGCTTATTATAATTTAAAATGTTCATTGATGTAAATTCTGTTTATGATGATGATTTTCAAGAATGGGTGATTAATTATGGTCTCCAGGCAGTTGGCTCCACTCCCCAGGGGTGGCTCCCTTTATGTTGTCCAGGCAGCCCAGCTTAGAAATTCCTTGTCCTCATGTGTGGCAGGGTAGGAGGGAAACGGTAACAGACTTCAACTGCTTAATTCCCCAGCTCGCAGGCCTCAACTGCTGCACTGTTCTCCTAAGTTGCCAGCTGCCATTTGTCTCTCCCTCTCCCTGGCTGGTAGCTGGACTCCAGTTGTTGCTCCTCGACCCTCTTCTGCCTACTTCCGTGGTTCAGTGCAGGGAGTATGCATTATAATCCTATTAACTTCTTCTGTGGGGAAATCTGCTGAGCAAGAGGCAGTTTAGGTAGGTCATGGCATAAGAAAGAGTCAGAAAACAAAATGTCAAGTGTCTGGCTTCAGCAAAATTAATTCTGTCATCTTGGAAAAATGCCAAATTATGCAGCTGCAGAATTGTGAAGTCCAGGAGGCTCTGAGTGAGGTGAATGGGGCAAGTCACACCTTTGATAGCTATAGATTCAGGCTCTCTGCAGATTCAGGTGGTGACACTACCTCTGTTTACATTTGATTCATATTTTTGAGGTTTTCTCTGCAAACATAAGGACTAGAAACTCAATCCTTTTGTTAAAAAAACAAAAGCTGAAATTATGCAGCACAATTCTCTGGCTACAGAACACATGGAGTCCTGGTTATAAGAATCTGTCTAGAAAGGAGAGGAGAGAGGGTTTAGGAGAGGAGATACTGGAGAGCATGTTTGAAGTAGTGAATGGGGCTAAAGAAGAGAGAGACTGGTGGGGAAGCAACAATAATAGTGAGTTGGAAGGAGAAGAGGTTGAAGGAGTAGAAATTTAAGAGAGGGTGTACTTCTGGGCCTGAAATGGAATAGATGTTGGGATGTGGGGAGGTAGAGTGAATAAAAGAGCAAATAAATGAGAAATAGGAGTTCATATATCCCACTAACTCTCAGTCTAGCCGGCATGGAGTGGTGAGAGAAGGCATTAAAGGGCGAAATTGAAAATGGAGATCATGGGATAGACAGAAGAGAGGACAGTGTACGATGGTCAAAGAAAGAAGAGCAGGGACAGATGCATGGATATGGAAAAGCAAATGGAAGTGAAAATTCAAGCGAGACCTGCAGGAGGCTGTTGTAGGGAAAGTGAAGGTAAAAGATGCTTGTTAGCAAAGACATGATAGAAAACAAAGGTTGGTAAAATGGCAGGATTCCAGTGGCAAAGGGAGATGACATGGGGCAGTATGGTAGAATTAGAGAACTGGCTACTATGAAATAGTTTAATGCAAAATAAAGGATGGTGGAATTAATTAAAACTGGCTTGACAAGGCAGCAGTGTAAATGAAATGGCAGAGTATATGAACCTTGAGTGCTGCAGATGAGAAGGTGGCAAGAAGCTGGAGCTCTGTCCCTCTGGCAGTAGTTGCAGTACAGGGCTGTGGGCTTTTATAATTGGGGCCAAGAAGTGCAAGGAGGAGGACTGAGACGTCTGGTGCAGCTACTTAGTCCTTTGGAGACAATGGGAAGGAGGGCAACAGATTTGGATTATTAAATAGGAGCCTGATTGAGCAACTATTATTGGTGGTGATCAGAGTGTTTTTGTGGAGATTATGGGGGCTTTTATAACCTCTGTAGGGAGGAAGGCTGTCTGCATGGGATGTAGCTGCTTTCTCTGTTGTGGGTAGAGGGGTCTGCACTGAAGCTTGGTCCTGGTGGGTAAGTCAGAGGCAGTGTTTTTAACTGTCTTTTTAGCTCCAGAACTGGACAGGTACAGAAAAAGGAGTTTGACTAGAAAGTTTAGCACTTCAACTTAAAACAGTGTTCCTTGGCTGTGAAATCTTACAGCTGAGTTATAAAATCCTGTAAGCAAGGGTTTTGTAATGGAAATTCTGACATGCTTACCATAGTATCACAAATAATGCTACTATAATAAAGGTTTCACTAATGTGTCTGCACTTTGTGTTAAGAGAATAATCACTGTTGAAGAGAAGAAAACCAGATGTTTTTTGAAGATGGGAAAGAGTTCGTACAAATCTTACAGCTTCTGCCTTCTAAACACACTCCAGCCGAGGTATTTTTCAGAAAAAGATCCATGTTACAAGAAGCCCTTGAGTGAGAATCATTCAAAAGCTGAACATAGCAGATTTCAAACATTAGCTAGGAATATTTTTAAACAGGAGGTCCACTAAATAAGCTGCAGCAGGGCCAAATTAGTTTTACAAATTAATGGAAAAATCTTCAATTTATAATGACAGTAAACTCTCATTTTTATTGCTGAATGCTTTTTGTAATGTTATAATAAGACCACTGTAGTCTGTTAGTATGTTAAAGATAAAAAACAGTATTCTGCTGCCACTCAGTTAATTCCACAAGATAAAGACTTGTGAGTGCCACTGGCCTCAGCTGTATTGAAAATATGTGAGCATAATGATTTCATAGAGATTTATATCTTGTTCCATGAACTGCAAGGAGGATCAGAATTTTAACTCACTGGAAAAAAAAGTTGTATTGGTAATTTCATCCCATTACGGCAGTCTGCCCTACCTCCTCAGTGAATGTTCTATTACTCATCTTGTCCTGTGAATTTGTATTTTTGTTTCTCTCCAGTTTTTGTGCCTTGCTGCCTCTGCTCGTCACTGATGTGACATCTTAACCGGTACTGTATTCTTGCTGCCAGTTATTTGATTCATATATCAGTGCTGCTCCCAAATTGTTTGGCATTGGTTTCTAGCATCTTGTGCTTTACTTCCTTTCAGGAAACTGAGTGCGTCACTTTTACAGGAAGTTCAGTCTTTACAGGACCTGATCAGTTATCCCACTTTCTACAGTCTTACAGAGGACAGTTTACAACTGGTAGACAAAAAACTATTGTTAACTTATTAGTAAAACAGTTTTTGTCTTTCATTTCCATGCAATGAATCTCATGTGTGAAAGGATTGCCAGGATGCATGAGAACTGTAATAGGGCAGTCAAATAAGAATTCTTTCTAGATCATTATATTTTTCTTTGGTAGAGTAGAGTAAATCAAAAGTAAGAAAACCTGCTTTCAGATGTGCTGAATATCAGATTGATCAAATCAAAGTTGTATCTGCAGTTAAATGTCCAGAGACATGGCAGATAATTTATTTTTCCTGTTTGTTTTCAGTGCTGAAAAATAACTTTTTAAAGCAGTTGAAACGCATCATGAAACATGAGTTTATCTACATGCATTTTTTGCACTCATTTAATTGTATCAGTTTAGAAACAGTTGTTTAAGTCTACAAAAACTGTGTAGACACGAGCTCAAAGATTGTATCTATTTTTCTTCTTCCCCCACATACTTGTGCTTTTTGCACACAAAGTAAATATGGTGGGTGAATTTCGGTGCTGCAGCTCCAGAACATACCACACGAACAGCTGCAGCCCAAGGGCAGCAGGGACAGCCACCTTTTTACCATTCTGATGGCGAGCTAGTGGAGCCCTTGACATAACACAGGCAAGGGAGCTGCTCAGCATTATGACATCCCTACCTGGACTTGCTGCTCATAGTTCCAAAACCCAAAGCTGCCCTGGAGTCCCCAGAGTGCTCTTTGCCATGGAGATCCCCCTCTTATGCCTGCTGTGGCCCCAGGCATATCTGCTGCAATGGAGCTTGAGGGGGGCAATCCAGGTCCTTTGTACAGTACCGTGCTGGGGAATGTTCCTGGTGAAGGGACTCTAGTAGTGTACAGGAGCTGTCGTGGAGGAGAATTCCTTCCAATATGTCAGCATAATAAGTTCAAGAACATGCTGCTTTTCTACCTCCCTATCTCTTGATCCTTCACCATAGGAAATCCTCTAGTTGGGAGTCTCAAGGACACCTCCCCCTTCCAGTGTTCTCCTCCTCCTCCCTCCCCTGTCACCCACCCTCCCATCTCTCAAAATTGCAACTAGTCCTCTAGAAGAGGAAGACTGGATGTTAAAGCATCATGAATTGCACCTTGTATCTCCCTCTCCTCCTTTTCCCATCTCTGCCGCAGGTCTTCATTTTATGTCTCCCCACTGGAACACAGTGTGGCTGACTTCCAGCCTGACGATCTGGAATCAAACTCTGGCCCTGCATAAGAGGAAAGCGTTGTGCTGCTATTAGATCAGATTAGATAGTGTTGTGCTATTCCAAGTAATGCCTATTTATTATCATCTGTGTTTCTCACAGTGTTAAGATGACTGCTGACTTACCTTTGGTATTTCCATTGCATTTAAAAATTCTAGGAAATCGTTTAGCTGTCTCCATATAGCTTTTTACATCTTTTGGATTTTTGTTTTGCTTTTGAGGGGCTTCTTACAATTATTGTGCTTCTTTTTACTCCAGAAAAACCCAGAAAATCGTTCTGTCTACTTCCTCTTCTGATACTGTCTTCTCCTGAATTGTCAGGTGGCTGCCACTATTTTCTCACATTATCTTGTCTCCTCCACAACTCCGGTATCTTGTTTGAATAATGAAAAAATCAAGTCTCTTTCTGCTGCTTGTGGTTCCTAACCCCTTAGCTTTCCTCTTGTTTCATTTTCGTTTCTACTGTACGTTTGCTGCATCTTTCTCTGTCCGCTGATACATAAGAGACAAAACGAAAAGCAAGGAGAAAATTGGTGCAGCAAAGGTGTCAGAAACACACATCAGAGGATCTACTCCACCCCCCCTGTTTTTAAAATTTGCACTGATGTTCTGTTTCCATTCCTCATGCTCTTGAAGATATTTCCTTTTGTCTGCCTTTACTCTTTCTATTTTTGCACTACTTAGCTCTTTCTGAATCTTATTGTTAGATCTGAGACATTCAGTGTTGGCTAATACATAGCATGATTGAAATGAGGAAAACTAAAATTTGGAAACGGAGCCAAATTCACCCCCAAAATGTAACTCTGTTGAAGTCCACTACTGACATGAGAAACAACTTTAGGGGTCTAAGTCTAGTATGAGTAGCAATGGCAATGCAAATCCTAGCAATCAAGGGAGATACAAATTTTAAAGACGCTACTGAATTTTTGCTTTGTTGGCTGTTTTTTGAAAGTGTATGTGTTTGTGAAGCCCTAGTCGTATGAAAGTTAAATATACAAGTCACACTGTGAATAAGCCTGATGATCATTTCTGTGGGGTTAGGGGTGTGACTGGCAGGAGTGGGGAGAATACTGACAACCTTGTGGAATGGTATTAGCCTGCCTTTACTGTCTCCGCAGTCAGTCCTGGCAGACAATGGAAATGGCTATTTTCCAACTAATTTTTCAACTATGTTATTTTTTGTTTGTTTGATTGGTTTGTGTGTAGGGTGGCTTTCACACAGGGTCTAGCTGATGGAATTACTGATGAGAATGAGAAACTCCACTCTCTCTTGGGGTAGGGTCATTAGTCCTGTTTTGTACAATTCTGTAGTGCAGCTTAGTAGGTGACAACCAGCAGCCAGTATCCTATTTTTGGTGTCCTCTGTTTAAACACTCTTTTGAGAGCCTCCAGGTAGAATAGTGGGAAGCATCAAAATCGTTCTAACTACGTGGTTTAGTATATCTAAGTCTCACTGGACACCAGTGTGTGTTTTTGTAGTGGTATGACCATGTGTTGTAATATGTGCTAATTACATGATTGCTGTAATTGTCATTCCAGTTGTGCAGTTTACTTTTTGGTGCCTAGCGGTACACTTGTCTTCTTTATAAAAGTATAAATCTAGAAGCAAGCTCTGTTTCTCAGTGAAACAGTTGATCATATTGGTGTGTTAGGATCTTCTATTAAGCATAAATTCAAGAATTTTCCTGTATACTTTTTGGGGTAAGTCTCTTTTAATCTATTACAAATATAGTCTCAATATTTAACTTAGAGCAGTGGTTCTCAACCAGGGGTCCGGGGCCCCTTGGCGGAGGGGAGGGCAAACAGGTTGCAGGGAGACTGCCAAGCAGGGGCAGCGTTAGACTTGCTGGGGCCCCGGGCAGAAAGCCAAAGCCCCACCGCATTGGACTGAAGCCCAGGTCCCTAAGCCCTGCCACCCGAGGCTGAGGCTGAAGCCGAAGCCTGAGCAACTTAGCTTCAAGGGAGGTCCTGTGGCATGGGGACCCGGGCACTTGTCCTGCTTGTTACCCCTTAATGCCATACCTGGGTTTTATAAGCAGAAAACCAGTTGTTGTGGCACAGGTGGGCCATGGAGTTTTTATAGCATGTTGTGGGGGCCACAGAAAGAAAAACGTTGACAACCCTTGACTTAGAGAATTTTCAGTGGTGCAAAAACACACAGAAGAGCTTAATTTCTGTGACCTCTAATTAGTGCCTTATTTTGATCCATCATTTGTGTACTCTCAAGCGCAGGGATGGGCAAACTTTTTGGCTTGGGGGCCAGAAATTGTATAGCGGGCCATGAATGCTCACAAAATTGGGGGTAGGAGTGGGAAGGGGTGTGGGCTCTGGAGTGGGGCCAGAAATTAGTTCAGGGTGCAGGAGGGGGCTCTGGGTTGGGGTGCAGGGGGTGAAGGCTCTGGAGTTGGGCTGGGGATGAAGGGTTTGGGGTGCAGAAGGGATCTTCAGGCTGGGACCGAGGGGTTTGGAGGGCGAGAGGGGGATCAGGGCTGGGGATGAAGGGGTTGTGGTGCAGGAGGGTACTCCAGGCTGGGACCAATGAGTTCGGAGGGTGGGAGGGGGATCATGAATGGAACAGGCTGTTGGGGCATGGGTGGGTGAGGGCTCTGGCTGGAAGCGTGGGCTCGGGCTGGGAATGAAGGGCTTGAGATACAAAAGGGGACTCTGGGCTAGGATCGAGGGGTTCAGAGGGCGGGAGGGGGATCAGTGCAAATTCCAGAAGTGAGCACATTCTACCTAGACTGTTCTGGCTTTGTCTGATTTTCCTGACAAACTATCATATTGTGGCTCAGAGAGGGAAAGCCAGTTTCTTACTGTAAGTAACTTGAGGCCTGGCCATTTAGGGCCTTGTAGCAACCGTGTGTGTGTATAAATGGATTGACCGTTGCTGCAGTGTGCAAACCGGAGATGCACTATGTCTTCAAAGGTCTTCCCTGCTCTGGACGTTATTAGCTACTTCGTGCTCTGTTGAGAGTTTCCAAGTTGCCTTGAAAGTTAATCCCAGGTAGCAGAGTAGTGTGGTTTAGCCTAAACACACGCAAATGTGGATGATGGTGGCATGATTAGCATTTGAGAAGGAACGAAAAACCTCTTGGACAGTTGAAGGTAAGGAAAGGGCAGGAAAATATCCTAATGTTAGAATATTAAGATATGGACAGTTAAAAAAAAATTGAATAGAATAATTCAGCAAAAGTTCATAACTTGCTATTTTTAATGAAAAAATTGAATAGGCATTTCTTAGATGGTGACTCCGTCAACATTTGAAACTCCATTTGAAGAAAGAGGAGTCATAAATGGAATATTTAACATTATTTCAGTGGGAATACTGGTCAACTGTATGAATTTGTAATTCTCAACCTTTTCCATGGAATTTATAACTGCTTTCTTTTGGATATATCAAAGAATCATTTGAACAAGTTCCTGCTGCCCTTCAAAGGAGGTGCAGGATCCTGCAGTACTTCCAGAGGAAGTGCTGTAGGCATGCATACACATATTTGAGAGTACCGCTGGCATCTGAAGAACTGGTTCCAAGTGAGTGAGGAAATGAAGTTCCACAAAAGATTCAAAATGGGATGGGAACCAGGGTGGATCGATTTAAATAAAAGTAATTTAAATAACTGATTTAAATCATGATTAAAATCAGTAACCAGGAAACCTGGATTTAAATTGTCAATTTTAGTCCTATTTTACATTTGTACTTTTTAGTTATAGCTCTTAAGAAAGATAATGATTGGTATAACTTGGTATTACCCTGTATCAATACACATTGATTAAATAAATTCGATATCTTAACACACATTCAGATTCTTAATTTTTATGGTTTTTATTGTTAGAAAATGGTGACTAGCACATTTCTTATTTACTGGATTTTTTTGTTTTTTACTCATGATTTGGGTCAGACTGCATTTGGATGGAAATTTTGAATTCAATTAAAATGCACAAAACAGTATTTTAAATTTGTTTGTATAAGCTAAATGAAACTACCTTTAAATGTGCTAGATATATAAGGGGAAAATCAAGTTTTTATTAAGACATGTTTTGCATATAAAACAACCTGATTTATTAAACAAAGGAAACATTCTCTAGTTAGTGAATTTAATGGACATGGTGACCATTCACACTTTAGACCTAGTAGATCTCATCCTCTTGCACGTAGTTTTGATTCATAGATTGGAGGACGAAAGCAAGTTTTCCTGCCTTTTCCCCGCCCCCTTCCTCCCCAACTCTGTTGATTTCTCAACTTTGAATGAGCTAGTCATTGTACTGAACTAGCTGAATGAACTGAACTGCAGTTAATGTTCTCCCTGCACCTACAGAAGAGAATACTTCTGTCAAAAGCTAGTTTAGCACTTCAACAGACTCTGATGCCAGATGGTTAGCCAGTGACTTCCACCAGTTCAATGGTTTGACTTTCTTCAAAATTCTTTAAAATTTCAAGTACCCAGCGAGTACTTGTACTGCTTGATAGTGTTTTTTATATTTACTTTAAATTATTGTAATAGATTATAAGGAGCTTAGGTCTTAACATAGGTTGTCAATTTCAGATTTAATTGTAAGTGGGTTTATTTTTAAAAAGAAAAATGTATTTAATGTAAATAAAATTTGATTTCTAAATAATTTTTTAAAATATTTTATCCAGCCTGATGGGAACAGCTTTGTGACACCTTTTCACCTCTCAGATTTGCACACAATTGCCAAAGGCTGGTCTCCCTCTCCCTAGGTTGAAAACTGATGTTATAAAATTTATTTTTCCACTCCTATTATGTTTGGTATTCTGTGGATGTGTTTTCTGACGCATTCTAAGAAACTGTCCTCAGTGTGGGTCTTGTAAAACCTTCTACCAGCAATTTCACTAAAGTATTTTCTTTACAAAGAAATCCTGTTTCATAGTAATATATTGTATTCATTTTGAAGATACTTCTTGTAAAACATAAAGACATTTCTAAAAAAAAATGGTTGATGCTGTTAGTTGGTACTTTGTTTTCCTTCTAAAGTCAGCATGGTATAAAAAATTCAGTGTGAAAAATGGATTTTAAAAGATAGATTGTACCTTGATGGTACCTTATTATTTAGTTAATGTATGCTTTCTTTGATACAGAAGGTGCAGTATATGCTATTTATTTCCTAGAAAATATTCAAAAATAATTGCTGACAAAAGCCACTTCACAGGTTGACACAAAGGGTTCATCTTGTAATCTGAATGTTAATATTCTAGATAGCTATGCAGAGCTACCTATTGATATAGTCTGAAGATTCATGTAGAGGCTAGTCAGGATTTTAGTTTGAAGGGAGGGGGAGGGGAGAGAAGGAGGGGAAACTACTGAGGTCTTTGAGTCCTACAAGCTTTACTAAAATGATATGCTCATGGAAGGTATGCACACACTATGTGTAATTTTTAAAATATAAGCTTTTGTGCAACAGTCATTTTGAATGTTGCCTTTTACATCAGGATTTTCTTTGAAGCAGTTGTACAGTCATCTTAGTTTTACTTTAAATAGAGACAATTACAATTGTGGAATTTTTTTTTAATAACCCATGGTTAGTTGCAGTGTGTTTTTTCTCAAGACCAAATTTGTGTCATGAAGATGAGTAGGCTAGAAACTAGGGGTCTGACTTTTCACTGCTTTGCTGTTTGTCTTGTCTTTTCAGCCTGTGCACAGTAGGTGTATACAGTTACCATACAAAGCAGTGGAGAGCCAGTCCTTTGATGTTACTGGACCAAAGCAGGACCTTCCTATCTCCAAAAAGATGATTACTCCACTTGCTGCATTTAAAGTAGGGAGAAAAACAAGTGACAAGTACATTTTTGAATTGCAATAGTCCTTCATATTTTCTCAGTACCCTCCAGAAGACATCATTTTTTCTTTATTAAAGAATAAATTGCGGAAATGAGATCTCTTAATGTATCCACATTACTTTTTTTTTTACGTTACACCTCTACCCGATATAATGTGACCCAATATAACACGAATTCGGATATAACGCGGTAAAGCAGCGCTCCAGGGGGGCGGGGCTGCGCTGCGCACTCCGGCGGATCAAAGCACGTTCAATATAACGCAGTTTCACCTATAATGCAGTAAGATTTTTTTGGCTCCCGAGGACAGCGTTATATCGGGGTAGAGGTGTATTTCAAAAATGTTGCTCTAATGAGTGTTGTGATGCCATGTCCTGAACCACCACAGTGTTGAATCTTCTTTCTGGATAATAATCCGATGACTCAGTTAATAAATTGGAGGACACTTTTCCTTAGATGGGCTGCTTGGTAAACTCCACATTGTGTTGCCAGCCTTGGAGTTGTTTTGAAACGTAATTAGGCTGCTAATGCGTGTTCTCAGGTTTTCTTCCCCCTGATGTTGTCGTCATTTGACTCCCTTCAGCTCTGAGGAATTTTGTGCAATCTGACATATATATTAGTAAAAAAGTTTGTGTAAAATCCCAAATGTCTTTACACAGATCTTTTTATGCTAAAAAGGGAATTTCCCCATGTTTGCATGTATTTTCTCTTTAGATGAATAAAGGTTTAGTCACAGGTACAATAAATGTATATTGTAGTTTTCTAAATCTATCCAAATCATCACAAAAGTCATATTCTTTGTGTATAGGGGTATGTGTTTATAGGTATATTCAAGTAAGCCTTTTTTGTGACCTTGGCAACTGGCTTGCATTCAAAATCTGAATAAGAATGCAAATAATCACTTCAAAATTATCAAAACCATAGTAAATGTTCAAATACTGGAATACTTTGTTACCATTTACTCACTTTACAATTAAATTATTATATAAAGTTGGTTAAATAACACAGTTACTGTATTAAGGCCCACTTTGTAAAGAGACTCATGACAGGGCAGCAGTGAAACACGCTAATAGATTACATGTTATAGCAATATATTGCCTTTTTATTGCATTTCCACAGGCAGCAGATTCATGTATAGTTATTCCTAGCTACATTATCTACAAGTTTTCTATCAAGAGATTCACTCTATTGAATCATTAATCCAGTATTTATCATTCTTATTGAAAATTCACTAGCGTTAGCACTGTATAAAATATTGATCTAAATTTACTGGTTTTGCTATACATTGAAAACATTTTAACTTAAAAAGCATAGTATTTCTTAGGACATTTGAAACTATTCATTGTGGATAATTAAAATTACAATATTTCTGTGTTGTGCAAGGAAATGTTTTTTCCTCCCCCCCCCCCCCCAGTGTGTTGAACATATAGTAGGTGACCAGTGCTATTCTGATTTTGAGTAACTGAATGTTCATACATCTGGTATTTGAAATTTTAATGTGTATTGCATTAGTTACTGAATATCAAGAATAAAATTTTTGCTCATACATAGAGTGTAAAATGAGGTCTTTTGTAGCAGCACGCGGCCTGTTTAGAATGATATAACAGACGCTGAATGTTCACATATCAAACAAAATGCCATCTTTCTGTAGAAAAGAGGTGTCAAAAAGTTTCTTTGTACCTTTAACGCATGTGATTATGTAGTACAAAATGCAGAGTTTGTAAAATTTCTTGAATATACAGGCAAAAAATGAATAATTCAAAACAACTCATAAGTTCTACATTCTATTGTATCTTTTATAACGCAGGCAGAAGATAGCATTGTGTTCCCAGTAGAGCTGAATTTGCACAAGTTACACCTCTGAAAATGCCAGATGGTCTATGGTCTACTTTTGAGAGCTGTCACATATGTAAAGATGTGAAAAAAGAAAGACAGCTCAATGAGAGCAGTGGATCATTAAAGGGAGAGTGAGGGTCCCTGGGTATCACTGTGTTTTAAGAAGCATTGTGTCATTTCCCATATTACTTTTTTTAAAGATATACACAACCTTTTTTTAAAAAAGGTAAAATATTTCTGTTTTAAACCAAATGATTGTGACTTAATCTTAGAACTGTCAAGTGCTTTTGTTCTTTATGCTAGAATGCAATCCTGTAGTTCCTAACTGGTTTCAAGTGTATTTTAACCATAAGATTCAAGTCTCCCTGGTGAAAAATTATCAATAAAGTTAAAATAAATTTAAATTGAGAACTAATACCTTTGGGGGTTTTATTCAGATTTGACCTACATATCATATGTGAATACTATAAAGCCAGTCAGCTAAAAAATGGTATGTTAATGTTAAAAGGCTGAAGTAAGAGAACTTTGGGAACAGAATTATTAAAAAAAAAAAAAACAAAAAACAACCCTTAGTATAAATAATAATAAAATAAAGCTAAAACAAATAACTGAGTATGGCTTAGTTACCTCAAGACTTCCCATTCACCCAGAAATTGACAGAAACAGACATAATTTTGAAGATTGGATAATTTGTCAAGTTATTGTATTGTAATAAAGCTCCAAACATGCACAAACAATTGTAAGCCACCACCACCAATTTAGCTGGCTTGGAAAAGGTCATAACTGTCAATTTTAGTAATTTTGTGTTTAGACTCACAGAATTCTTACCCTCTTCTCTTGTTTTCATCTATTGAGGAAGATTGTCCACTCCCTCAGCAACCTTAGGCTATTGGTGTGCTGCTGTAACACTTGGTACCATTGCATTCTAAGCAAAATACTTACCAGCAGAAATTTGAGTGGGCAAAGAAAGTTTAGTTTCCTCTGAGACCTGGAAAGGATCACTTCAATTTTCCTAATTATTTACATTAGAGATGGAAAAGAACTATTGGGACATAATGCTTCTAGTTAGAGCAACTAGAAATTGAGAAGTAGGAATTCTATTTCTTACTTTGCTAATAGTTTGCTGTGGGACCATGAGCAAGCCATTTAACATGTTTCCGTTTCCCCATTTTCAAAATGGAACTAATATAATTGGATAGTGGTTTGAGACCATTGGATGAACTTAGCCATATATGTGTACAATTTTACTATTATGTAGGTGAAATTTATGTAGATTGTTCCCTAAAGTATATTTGTAATTCCCTGTCTAAACTTGTTTCAGATGGGTTCTTTCCAAGTTTTCCTTTCCCCAAAAATTGTTTCTAGACCTTTTTTATGGTTATGAAGACAAGTTTTCAGTGTTAACAGAATGTATAACAAGACTCTCCAGAGTCTGTAGAGAAGACAGCCTAAGTGCTTGTGCTGTTGTTCCTAGATCTTCCAAGCTTCAAAACACAAATCAATTTCAGTATTTTTATTCCAAACCTGCAGGCAACAGTGAAATGGTCAGGAATGAGGCCCGTTTCAAGCTGCTGCACTTGACAAAACTATTAGAGGAAGAAGTAACCAATAAACAAAGGCAGGGTGATTGGTAGAATAATAGAGCCTTCTTTGCCTCCACCCCCACTCTCTCTCCATTGCTGCACCGACCAGGAAGCAGGCAACATGTAGAATAGTGAAGGCCTGCCAACTCGACCATCAGGCAGATTCTGGAAATGAGGGGGAAAAGAGAGAGAGAGAAGCTCCTTGTCTCTTATCTGGAGAAGAGCTCTGTGTAAGCTCAAAAGCTTCTCTCTCTCACGAGCAGAAGTTAGTCCAGAAAAAAGGTACTACTTCATCTTGTCTTTCTAATATTCTTGGACCAACATGGCTACAACACTGCATACCTTTTCCCTTACAGCTGTGTGGGTGATTGGGCTTCAGATGTATTAGATATACTAAATGAAGGCTGATACAAAATGGAGACCCCAAGTTGGGGACAAAACCTCGTGGCTCCTCTCCTGAATGAAAAGAGGACAGGGAGCTGATCTTCTCACCTGGCAGTGTCCCTGGAGCTCTCCACTGTGTGCGTGTGAACCTTTCACCCTCTGAATTTTTGGTCTGCTCAGTCTTAGTAGGGTTAGACTTCCAGGTAGTATTTTAGTGTCTGGTAAATTTTTTAAGTCGTGATCTAAAGGACCAAGAAAGGGGAAGTAGTTAAGTAATAGGAGCAATTCCACTGTTTTCTATCATTGAAGTTTTGATCTTGAGTCAGCATAGTGAGGCAGGCATGTGTCGGAGATAGGCAGAAACATTCTGAAAAATGAGAAATGTATTTGTAAAGAGAGGGGAGAAAATAAACCACTACCCCTCCCTTTTTTTTTTTTTTTTTTTTAATCGCCTTAGCAATGTTCAGTTAGCTATAGTAGCTTCATTTGGGATTACTATGGAGGAAAACATCTGGTTCAGGGGCACATTAAAATTATTCCCTGATTTCAATCTGTATGTTTTAGTGTAATCTAATTGCAATTAGATGAAATGTTAATAAGAAATCTGATAAACTGCTTTCAGTATTATAAATCTGCTGTTGTGATTCATTAAATGCAAAATGGCTGATTTGGTGCCTGAGTGAGATTTAATCTAGAAAAGACTGAGTCAGTGTCAGTATAGGGGAAGCACCTAGAAAACCTATACTGGATAAAAGGAATGTGTCCACTCTTTGTTACGCAAGATTGGAATTTAGAGGTGTTTTTAGATTCTGCAGTGCTCATGTATGTTCATTTGTGGCCTCGAGCTGATGCTTTGTACATGATCAAACTTCATTATGTCACTGTAACGTGACTTCACTCATTTTAAAACTCCATAGGTATCAATTTTTTAAGGTAATGTGACTAGTCCACACTAGGGACTAATATTTCTGTTTAAAAACACAAACATTTTTAAAATTAGGAGCATAAAAAGCATATTTAAAAATCCTAACTGCTCTTTTCCTTACATATAAACTTAAAAATCCTTGGCATAGATATTGTCTGCAAATATTTTCTGCTGCTTTGAGATATTGTATGTCAAGTTTTAGACCAGAGAGAATTTTTAATTGGTGATAGACATCCTATTAATAGGACTTTATAACAAGTATTTGAATAATCTTAACTGGAGTATTGTGAATTTGTGTTAGTATGTCCTAGACACAGTTTAGGCAACTGTTCTTTTGAAGGTTTAAATTTGTATCAGTTAGAACTTGAATTGATCCATTACAAACATTTTTTAAATTGTGACTTTGAATTGGGAGGATCTGATTTTTAGCATGGGTTGTTGGTTGCCAGACAGATCAGTTGGCATATTGCTTTTGAAAATGCTGCCCTTGTAAGTTGAACCAACGGCCCCACTCCCCAAAGCCTGTGCTTTAGTCCTTCCCAAGAAACATTGGCCTTCACGGGTTTCAGCTCAGAATTTTGCTGTCTGTCTGTCCTCCCTTTCCTTGTCATCTGGGATATTTCGACCAGCCTATCTGCCTTCCTCCTATTTCACGTCTGTACTATCATGCTTGTATACTCTTATTCATTCCCCTGCTCTCCTTCCTTTACTCTTCTATCTCATTTGCCCCATTATCTTCCCATATCCTTTTTACTGTTACCACATTCTAACTCCTTTTCTCTCCATTCTTGTATCTTCCCTTTTTTCAGCTTACTGTTCTCCCTCTCTTCCCATTTCTTTCCATCTGCCCAGGTCTTCTCTCCTTTCTTCTCTGTTCTTCCTGCTGTTTCCCTCTAATGCATGCGGAATTGTAAACTGTTCAGGGTAAGGACCATGTCTTATTCTTGACTTTGTAAGTGTCATATATATATGGCATTATATGAATGTTTAAATTGCACTCCATAATTTTTAGTCTAGAAATTTTTTTTTTTCATTAACTTACTTCTCCACTTTCTCTCTGGTCGCTGAATAAAGGCAATAAATAGCTATGTCCCCAGTCAGGTCTCAGTCTTTTCAGATACCAGTTGACAATTGTATTAACTCTTTCTCTTTTTTGTTTTAAGCACAACCTCAACGCTTGCCTCAGCCAAATACTTCAGCATTGGAAAAGAGCGAGGAAGAAACTGGCAAGATACAGAATGGTCATGCAGGTCTGAGTAATGGAAATGGAATTCACAACGGGGTCAAACATGTAGCTACAGATAACAGAAAATGTTCAGTTCCTGTTTCACAAAAAATGCACAGAAAAATTCAGTCCAGCTTGTCTGTCAACAGTGATAGCAGCAAGAAAAGTAAAATAAGCTTTGCATATTCTCAAAAACCAGGTTCTTCTCCTGAAGGTAAGATGAAATTCTTATTCTAAAAACAAACAAACAGAAACAAAAAAAATGCCACACCAAATCAAACACAGATTAACCAAAACCCATTTTCTCTCATAATTACACAATCAACTAAAAATAATTGAAGAGCATGGCTCATGCTCCAGAAGCAAATAGAAAAAATGATGATAAAACACAAGTTACTTCCTCAAAGGAAAATATTAAGTATTTGAAGGAAATTGAAGCAATAGTTGATTTCCTGCTTTCAAACATTTCTCTACCATGGCTGGATAATATTTTCAGACTGAATAGTTGCAGCTCTAAATTGGCAATGTCCTCACAAATACACCACAAATGGTGTACAAGCATTGGTTTGGGAGATTAGTAAACATTTAATTCCTGTAATGGCAGATTTTCCCAGGGCAAGATTTGTTGCTGAAAATGTGCTTTTAGCAGATTTCCTGAGTTCCTGTGTGATCGGAACATCAGAAGTTAAAATTAGACCAGTGTTTTATTTTGACTTACTTATATATCATGCATTACACTATATTTAGTCTGTAAATAATTCGCATGGAACAATTGCTTCTTACCCTCTCTTCCCTATGCACAGCTTAAATAAATAAAAGTAAATTTTTTCCTTATGTTTAGCTGTGTTTATTTTTCACTGCCCGCAATTACTCTAATGGCCCCAGAGTTCCTGAGCCCATTTTCAATTCACTGCCTTTCCATTAGTATTAATATACTCAGAAAGCTTTTCTGCCTGTTACAACAGGAGCTACGCTAGAAGCTCTCTTAGTTTTATTGATGTTGAAACAGGCTTTCATGCACTGTTGTGGGGAGGAAGGTGGAACAGGCTTAAGCAGTCTGCGAACACAGGTAAAAACACAGAATCGTAAGGGACAGGGATTGGGGGGTAATTTTGTTCAGAGACATGGAGACTCTCATTCTGGATGGGAGGAGAGGAGGCATAAGGAGGATTAAGGAGAAGAGCATCAGAAAATATGTACATATCAGGCCTAAACCAAAGCCTGTTACAGCTGTGGAATTATTCCCTTTGACTTCAGTGGCCTTTTCTTTTGAGTGAAAATGTGTAATTACTTCAGGGGTAGAGTCATTCATACTGGTACTGTGGGGCTCATTCTGGTTACAGTGAATTTATTTTCATATGATATTTTCAACTACCTGCTATTATTCTCTGGTTACCCTCTCATTCTTTTCAAATTTACTGCCAAATGCACCATCTTTTGCTTTGCTAGACCCCTCTACTGCTTTATTTCATTTTAAATCCACTTCACCTCCCTACCCAATATTTTCCTCATACTCACTCATGTTTCATATTGTCTTCTTATGTGGCTCATGTGGACTGAACATTGCTGAGTTTAGAAAATCTAGACTCTTAAAAGGATGTTTTAGTATTCCTAAAAACTGGTGCTCCTTCCTGTTGGTGGGTAGGGAAAAGTGTACAGTGTGAATTTGTAAGACTGTAACTGCTACTTAAGAAAATCATGTTATTGGCAAAAAATGAATCATGACTGGTATTCAGGGGAAAACTGACTGCTAAGAGAGGCAGGTAGAACTATAAATTCCAATTCAAGATTTAGTGTTAATTGTGGGACTAAAAGCCACAGTCGTATTGGCACGATAACAAGTACCCTTTATTGACAACCTCAGCAAAGATGGAATGAGGTTAGATTCTCTTATCCCTGGTGGTGGTAACCCTGAGTCAAGGTTGAGGGACATTCACAGTGCACATGAGGAAGTTTGCTCTACTTCTGCCTGTGCTGTATAATTCCAGAATTACTAATCTTTGAAAGTCAACACATTGATACAAGTGAAGAAACTGACTCACCACTTATAAACATAGAGGGTGTCAATTTTTTGTTGTTCGGTTTGACACCTCCAGGTTGCTTTTTTAGAGATGCTAAACACCTGAATCTCCACTTACCTAATTAAGATTGTGAATGCACTTATCCCCTCTGAAAACCAGGTTCAATGTGCCTCAAATTGGGCACTCAAATTAGTGGATATTTAACATGCAAAAAAATAAAAACTTGCATCCAGTTGTTCTTTTAACTGCCCATGTTTGCAGGAAGTCATTGGCATAGCTGAGAACATAACCAGGAAATCCTTTCTCTCAATTCTGTCTTCAACAGCTAATTGTAAATCTTCAAAATAAAATGGGCAGAAATATTACTTTTTTTTTTAATTTAACACTAAACAGCAGCAATTCAGCCCCTGAAATCTCTTTTGAAGCATTGTCTTGTAACAAGAATCCTATATGCAGACACAACTTCTCAGTAACTTAATTCTCTTTTCAAAATCAATTATAAAGCAAAATAAACCCTTCAGATGTGTTTTTTTTAAATTGAGTCCTATTTTCCCTCCAGTCATTGTGCTCCCATTTCCTGGCCCAAATGAAACTTCAGGGGATTCCCTGTAGATTTGCTGCTTTGAAGTTCAACATAGATCCTCAATACATTGTAAACACATAGAGCATGGAAAGTTTCAATAATGACACATACTGTGCTGTGTATGCTTAGAAATGACACTGTATAGTTAGGATTGGATTGTGCAGTTTGCCCAAAGGCCTGTGCAGAGGTGGCACAGAGCAACACTACCTGTGGGGCAGCGCCAGAAAGATTCTGCCTCAGCTGTGCACAGTCTGTCCCGGGGAAATCAGGAGTAAAGTAAGTCCTGTCAGCGCTTTTTTTCCCCTAAACACCCCAAGTCGACTGAACAGATCAAATAGAAGTGTCCTCCTGCTTGCCCCTTGCTTCCTCTATTGTTTACTCCCCAGAGGGCGCAAGGGGCAAGCAGGAGGACCCTTCTGTATGATTCATTCAGTGGACTTCGAGTATTCTTTTAAAAAAAAGGAAGGGGGCAGAGAGGGCTAACTTTACTCCTCTTAGTTGTAGGGATCTCCCAAATTACTTTGGGCTTAAACAAATGAGCTACGCCCTACCTGACAAGGCTTAAAATATAAAGTAATTGTTCATATGTGAAAACATGTATCTATATGATATATAAAAATTACTATGGAACTGTTAGCAGGTACTTACTGTTTTCATTGTTTTGAGTCATTCTGCTTGATACAGTTGTTGCTTCACTTCATGTCACCATTCATAAGTTGAGGTTGATTTCTTACTCAAGTCCCGTAAATTAAAAATAAAGTACGCTCCCTGTATAGTCATGTATAATACCGTCATGTATAATCTCTAGATACAGAATTATCCAACAGCTAAAATTAGACATGTTTAATTTGGTGCTTAATACTATGGTTTTTGGAGGTGGGAACATTTGTATTGGCTCTGTATAATATGATCTAAGACAGCTGCTGAAATTGTTGCTCAGGTTTACCTGTTTTCAGTTTGAGTGCAGCATAGCTTTATTGTGTTGTAATTAAACTGTATGGAGGTATCAGCTGGTGGATACACATCTGTGAAAAATGTTACTTTTCTCTTCCATAACGTGGTTTATTCTGCATTGTGGTCCTATAGTGGACACTTCTGTATCTGTGTTAAAAAATAGGATAAACCTGCTGGCAACTTTTTCAGCACTTGAGTAGTTTATTCTGCTGGAAGTGGAGGTGGAGTTCTGGACACTGTTGATGATGTTTGTATTAAGTCCTTATTATGCAGGAAATATTCATCGTGGCCTCTCATCACTCATTTTGTTGATTAAACCTGCAAGTGGACACACTGGTACTGGTCATTTGAAATAATGCACAGAGAATAAATCACCACTTCAGAAAAGAACATTTATCTAGAGCAGTGGTTCTCAACTTTATTTGATCATGCTCCCCTTCTGTGTGAAGGCAGAGCTGGGAGTGGTGGCTCCTGGTCGGGCACTCAACTCTGAAAGCAGCACCCCGGCCAGCAGCAGTGGAGAAGTAAGGGTAGCAAGGAAAGCAATTTCAGCACTGTGGCTGGCAGTGGCACTGCCTTCAGAGCTGAGCGCCAGGCCAGCAGCCTCTGCTGTGCCTTCAGAGCTGGGTGCCCATCCAGCAGCCACCGCTTTTGAGCTGCCCAGCTCTGAAGGCAGTTATGAAAATGTTACTCTTTCGTAACTTCTTATAGAAGGCTAGTTTACTTATGATTAATCAAATGCATGTTCAGTCTACTTTAACTATATTCAAAGTGACAAATACAGTTAAACGTACAAATATATAGGTTCACACTCCTCAGTGCTGTAACTAACCATTGTACATTTATACACCTAGCAGTGGTGTGCACAAATTTTGAGCATAGTTTCTAAAACCTTTTCATATTGTGAACCATATCTTTCCTAACAAAGATATTGTCCTGTGAACACCTTCTGTCTTGTGCTTAATTGACAGTCATGTCACAATGATAGCAATTGTTTACGTAGAAAAGTAAGGTTAGGAAATGTTTGTCAGGTCAGGCATATAAGGCCCGGCTACTGGTATCACGTATCCAGTACAACCTGCCGTGCGTTTGAGCGCTTGGTTTTCATTCCAATAGGTAGCTGGCATACCCCCACCCATCGCCAATGTCCAAAAACGTCCATCTGGTGCTGCTGTCTTGCAGCTAGTTCTTGGATGAACAAAGCCTGAACCAAATCCCTTATGGAGAAAACATCAAGAGGCTGGTACTGTAATTCAGCCCTGCCCTCTGGCATCTCCTGCAACTGTGCTGCCCTCGAAACATCTTGGGCCTAGTCAGTAGTATGGAGAAGAGAGCTCTGGTTCCAAGTGTTAGTCTTCTTTTTTTTTTTTTTTATTTCTACCTAGGCATACACACTGAAGGTTCAATGGATGCCTTCTTCAAACGTGCTTGTTGGAATGTGAGGACAATGTGCATGGGCATGTCAGACAATCTAGAGGAGGTCATTGACTTTAGGAAATTATGCTGTCATTGACAGAGAGCTGGAGAAGTTTGGAATCAACATAGCTGCTTTCTCTGAAATCAGATCAGCCGACACAAGATGCATGACACCTTTTTCTGGCATGGAAAAAGCAAACAAGATCACTGTGAACATGGAGTGGGTGTTGCAGTCAAAAACTCATTAGAACCCACAGTCAAATGTGCCCTTGCAGCATCAGAACGTATCATATCACTAAAAGTATCTATCAGAGGTGGCTTTGCCAACACCACTAATACAGGAAGTGTTCGTTTAATCAATTGTAGTTACTTAGCCTGCAGAAAGAGTGTGTGCATGAGTGACAGGAATGGCACAGGAGTGGTATAATGTGCAGGAGTGGAAATGGCAGGGGGAAGAGGACAGATGTGGCTTATAAAGAAGGAGAAGGGCTGGTGTAAAGGGGGGAAAATACCACATTAGCAAGGATAAATGGAGGAGACTCAAAAAGGGATCAAGGTTGGAGTTCGTTGAAAGGGAGTAAAAATGAGTCAGAGAGACAAGAGCCCAGGGAACCTGAAGAGTAGAGGAAGATGCTCCGGTGAGATTTAGGAAGATAAAAATCCAAATGAACCATGGACTGGGAAGAATGCAAAGATAATTTAAATAATAGTAATGACAGAAAATGAGTTGTTAATGAAAGTACAGTAATATTTTTCACAAGGTGTACAACTTCCAAGGAGGAAGTGAACTGGAGACAGGGTTACTCTTGTAGGAGTTAAGTGGAGATTTTAAATCATAAGGTATTGGCATGGGCCATAGGGAAGAGGAAAGTATTGTTTTACAGAAATCACAACACAATAGATTGAGCCTTGTAAAATTCCATATTTCCACAGCAACAGGATGAAAGAAATTGGATGGTGTGGTAAACTCTCCCCTCACTCCGTGTTATTTAAGCATTCTTTTTATATAAAGGCAGGAGACAGTTATAGCTGGGCTACTGGGTTTATGATGTGCTGAATATGTCTTTCAGAGTACATTAATCTGTTCATGCCAGATAGTCCATCAGTTCACTACCAAATCTAATATCTATGGACAAAACCCTCCACTTACATGATGGTGCTTTGGAGCAGCACAGAAGGGTGAAGACCCATACTGACCACTCACCCACAACAAGGTCCATCAGTCAGGGAAGAAGGGGATGGAGGTGTACACTACAGGGCATACTTCACTGATCACTAGAAAAGAAGCAGCATGCAGCACCTGCTAGCATGTGCTCCAGACCTCAGTATATCCAGTAGAAAGCTAAAGCCAACACCTTCCCGCACCTCACTCTACCCAACAGACCACATCTTCTCATACAGAAGTTTGACACTGCTGACACTCTCTGAAGTGCTAAATTGAGATCCTGCCCTGCTACCAGCAAAGGGGAAAACATCTCATAGTCCTTTTCACTAACCATTCCACCTCTGAATGAACTGATACTGCAATAGGCCAGAATCTGTCCCTGTGATTTTAGGAGTTGCTATTCAGCCTGCTCAACACAATGTGACCATACAGTTCAGTAGAAATAGTAAAAACCTTTAAATTCTGCTATTTTAAAGAATTAGATAACGTATCTTTGGGACAGCTTGGTAGAATATGCAATTTAGAAATACTTTCAGATCCAGACTTATAAGGGCATAAATGTACTCACTATTCCTGTACTTACTTTGCATCCATTATTAATTCATGCTGTCCCTGAAGAAACCATGCTCTACTCCATACCATCCGCTCAGGGGCAGCTCTAGACATTTCGCCATCCCAAGCACGGCAGCATGCCGCGGGGGGCGTTCTGCTGGTCACCGGTCCCGCGGCTCCGGTGGACCTCCTGCAGGCATGCCTGCGGGAGGTCCACCGGAGCTGCGGGACCAGCGGACCCTCCACAGGCGTGCCGTCGAAGGCACCCTGCCTGCCACCCTCCCGGCGACCGGCAGAGCATCCCTCGCGGCTTACCGCCCCTAGCATGCGCTTGGTGTACTGGGGCCTGGAGCCACCCCTGCATCCACTGCAAACACAACAGAAACTCTCAAAGGGTAAGACAATACTTTGTATCTCTTGAAAATGTAATTTTTGAGCTACAGGTCAGAACTAAAGCTTTTTTGTTGGAAATATAGTAACTTACCTTGCTGAAGAGGGTGATGATTAGGTGGTGACCATTGCATGCTGGGTTGACTCATTTTTTCCAAATACATGAATACACACTTGCATTTACTAATTGAAATAGCCACATTGGAACAAAAAATGTTAACTTCTCTGTTAACTTTTCTTATGTTGATTCAGAGAAATAGTCTTTTGTGCAGATTGTTGGCAGCATTGTATTTCTTAAAGTAGCATCTCCATTACTGGAGGTTTGCAACCATGATAGCCCATTCTGTATGGTCCTCTGCTAATCTTTTTTGTGGATGAGTAGTACTGCATTTAACATTGTATTTAGTGTTCTTTATACTGATATTCCCAGATTGAGCTGTGCAGAACTCTTGCATGGGAGCGCTGACTCTCTTAATTGTTTTCAGCTACTACTACATGTGGATAGGTTCTTCTTTACAAACACACACTTTGAGGCCTGTATAAACAACTGGAAATGAGTAACTAGGTGGGAGTATAGCCAGTGCCTCTAAAGGCCTTTCGCTACAGAGGTAAAGGAGACATTAGTATTCACTGAGTAGACTTGGAAGGAACAGTGTCCAGGAGAGACTGGAATTACTGCCCAGCTGCATCATTGCCAGTGAATAGGTGGTGAAGAGGAACAGAGAGCTGATCAGCATGTACAGGGGAGCAAGGGAGAAGAGCATCAAGTAGCAAGAAGGGATATGTAGGGGGTTGTCAGGCAACCAGGCAGCAGAGAACCATGTGCAGAAGAGTGAAGGGAAAAAAGAAATGGAATAGATAGGAGGCAAGACATTTATTATACTGATAATAACTAAAAATATTTTCTATTGCTTTTCAGTCGAAGCAATTGTTATAGTTACAGTAGTGATGTTATAGGAGGGTTGCAGCCAGAGAAATTTATGGGTGGAGCTTGACCCACAGTGGTAGCCCAGACTTTAAAGGAGCACTGCTGGTGGTGGCTCTGGTGTGATGAAAGAATGGGAGTACAAGTGGCTGAGAAGATCATGTTAGAACAATTCCTTTAAGTTTTCCTGCCCAGAGTATATGAATGAGTACCCAGACACTGATCAGAGACTGTGAGAAGCAGTGACACTGATTAAGAGTTATATACTGATCATTGGGCCTGTCCAAGAAACACTACGGGGAGGGGTACTCAGCCCAGCCACAAGCAACTCAGGTGACTGGAGGAAGGGCAAGGAGGGGTGGTGTGAGAGAAACCTCCCTATCCAAGGGGAGGAAGACCAGCTGAGTAGAGCGCCTTCAGGAGTTAAGGTTCCTGGAGGGATGAGTAAGGAAGGAAGTTCCAGCCTGGTAAGAGGCTCCTTCACAGGAATACTGTTGAATCTGAGAGCACAAGCAGCCAAGACCCTTCCACTCTCAGGTAACTGCTTTGTGTGTGGGCAGCTAGGCAGTTTCTCACAAGTTTTCCCAAATATGGGTTGCAAATATGGGTGGGTCTGTGTGGCAGAATCCAGCGCCCATAAGAAGAGAACAGAAAAAATGGTGTTCCCAGTGCAAGTTAATGGGATCAGGTCCAAGGCTTAATAGACTGAGTGTAATCAGATGATGGTCAAGAGGATACCAGGCTGGGATCAAGGGAGAGCCATTAGGTGCCACATTTCCACTGTGCATCCTGGGGGATATATGCCTCATACCCCACAAGGTGGGTATAGTTAACAATTCAGAACCATACAGACATGGCCTGTGTGGGGGTGACTACGAACCTAGCCTACCTTGTTATAATTAGGCAGGACTGACAGTTTTGGGGAATTGATAGAAGTGGGCCCCAGGAAGGCCCTGGAGGAAGAAAGTGGGGAGTCTGTGGACACAATGGGAAGAGACTCATTTATAGCAAGACCTGGAACGATCACAGGAAGCACCTCACACTTATCTTACAGGCACTCCAGGAAGCCAGTCTGACAGCCAACTCTACTAAATGTCAATTGGCCAACCATAGAGTAAACTTCCTGGGATATATTGTGGGCTGAGGCTGGTTACTCCTATTGGTGGTGAAGGTGGGAGGTGGTTACTTCCATTGGGAAAGGTGAAGGCCTTGGCAGAATGCCAATCCCTTTTAGAAGGAAACAAGTATGTCACTTCCTGAGGCTAGCGGAATACCATAGGTAGTTCATCTCCTACTTTGCCACAGTTTGGACCCTCTTAACAATCTCCAAGGAAGATTATCCCACCAAGAAAAATCTGCTGGACTCAAGCAACTGACAAAGCCTTCCAGGTATTAAAATGACTGACCCAGGAACCTGTTTGGTTTCACCGCAAGTTCTCAAAACCTTGCATTTTGCAAATACATCTGATGTTGCCCTTGGAGCCTTACTGTCACAAGGAGTGGGGGAAAAGGTGAAACATCCTATCCTTTATCTTAGCAGGAAGTTCTCTTTCCCCTCTCCTCCCCAGGAATTTGCATATTCAGTGATGGAGAAGGAGGCCCTCGTGCTAAAGTGGATTGTAGGTATGCCTGTTGGGTCACCCATTCCAGCTGGTGATCGATCGTACACCCCTACAATGGCAACAGTCTGTGAAGAACCACAACTCAGAAATTCTATGGTGGTATACATCTCTGCAAACATACTGCTTTAAAGTGCTACCTGGAGTTGGCAGAGATCTCTTTTCACAGGATGTGGTGGTCTGTCAACACAAGTCCACCTGGCGGATCCAGAGCTGAGTGGAAGAGTGTATGAAAGGTTTTACAGACATTATGCTAAATCACGGCAAGGCATGGGGAGCAGTACTAGGTCAGGGAGGCCTGCCCCCCGGCAGGTGGAGGAATGGTTTTTAAAATGGTTTTGGTAGCCCAGGGACAGCGGGGTGGTGTTATAGATCAGGTGTTATAGTGGGAAAAGTGAATACAGCATTGGCACGGCCACTCTGGAAACTGTGATCCATATTCTCTCGCACCCCGCACACACTAGGGTTACCACCTGGCTGGTATTTGACCAGCCTGGCTTTTTTTATATGGATTTGCCAGTTGCAAGAAAAATAATTTAATCTGCCAGGTTTTTATTTTTACCTGGGTCTAAAGATTTGCATTATCAGCACAATACACTGGGATATCTAATGTTAAAAGTTAGTATCCAGCTACAGATGCTGCAGTGTTCCCACTTCCTTAGTTTAAGTGATGACAGATCAAAACTGTTGAAAATACAGTAGCTGTCTGCCCACTACCAAACCTTTGGCCTGATGAGTGGAATCAGCTCAGTGCTGAAGTGGTTAAAAGTGAGCTTTACATTAGACGCAACCTCTGCTATTTCTGTCTAGAATTCTACAATGCTGCCATTAAAAATAAGAAATGGCTGGAAATGGCAAATTGAAATGGTAAATACAAATTCAAGAAATAGATTCTATGGATTTGTTTTATGTATAAAGTTCCAGAATGTTCACATTCAGGTGTATAGATAAAATATAGACTCAATGCAGTTTGGGAAAAATAATCTCGATGATGCACACACACAAAGCAGCTTGGATAAATAGGGTCACAGTGTAAAAATAAAAAATGGAGTTATCAGTCTTATCTAGATGTGTTCTCTCTCTAGATAACTGGCTGCTGGCTGCTGAGGGGGAAGGGAGTTGTGGAGTTGTCTTGTGGTTAAGTTGCAGCAGGCTTGCCTTGGGGGGGGGGGCGGTCTTTTTTTTTCGCATTTCAAAAGTGGTAACCCTAACACACACCTTTTGACCTGGGAACCCAAGAGAGGCCCTGAAGGAGAGGACATTGTCCCCCAGCAGACTACACTGAGCCTGTGACTGTGCCCCAAACAGAAGAGCCACAGCCCATTAGGAATTGACCTACAGGGGTGTGCAATTTGGGGTGGACCAACAAGTGGTGTGGACACTGGAACTCTCCTTCAGGACCCTGGGGTGGGACCCAGGTCCCCCTCTATTCTTGACAGAATGCCAAGGGGAGGAGAGAGGATACACTGGAGGGAGAGGCATGCTGTATACAACCCGGCAGGACTCCCTCTAGATCAGTGTTTCTCAAACTGGGGTCACCGCTTGTGTAGGGAAAACCCCTGGTGGGCTGGGTGGGTTTGTTTACCTACCCTGTCCGCAGGTCCGGCCAATCGTGGTTTCTATTGGCCACGGTTCGTCGCTTCCAGCAGCTCCCATTGGCCTGCAGCGGCGAATCGCAGCCAGTGGGAGCCGTGATCAGCTCGACCTGCGGACGCAGCTGGTAAAAAAAAAAAAAAAAACCCGCCCTGCCCGCCAGGGGTTTTCCCTAAACTAGCGGTGACTTCAGTTTGAGAAACACTGATCTAGATTCTAGAATGAGGAGGGGAGGGATAGCTCAGTGGTTTGCGTATTGGCCTGCTAAACCCCGAGTTGTGAGTTCAATCCTTGAAGGGGCCATTTAGGGACTTGGGGCAAAAATTTGTCCGGGAATTGGTCTTGCTTTGAGCAGGGGCTTGGACTAGATGGCTTCCTGAAGTCTCTTCCAATCATGATATCCTATGACAGAGGAAAATTCTGGAGCCATTGCTAGGCCAGCTGGCTCAGACTAACCTATTACAGATCAGGGCCTACCAATTGCAGTAGCTTTGGTAGCTCTAAGTATTGGTAGTAGGATAAACAGAGGTAGGGAATACTGCAGATTCTGAGGTATCCTTATCTACTTTAAACTGGCAATATTTAAAAGTTGGATCATTTTCCTTATCAGATTATGTGTTTCAAGAGCTCATATTCTGGGCCCTCGTGAAAGCTTTCTTTTGTTGCGCAAGGTTATATGCCTGTTTGTTTCAGGTAGCTTTTTAATTTTCCTGAAGAAGAGAAATGACTTTTGTTAGCTTTAAAATGCTTATATTACCATGTGTATTCTCATGTTTTGCATTTTTATATTTTTTCCCCAAACTAGGGAGACCTGTGCTGTGTATGCGGCCCATTTGTATTTTTAAAATTTTAGTTCAGTATTTTGCTTAGGAATATTGAATATTTTCGAGGTGGTTTGCACAGCAGCTGCAGAGGGGTTTGTTCATATAGATAACAAGGTTTATGCTGTTACCTCTTGTACATTGCTCTGTAAATGTACACCATATCTCTATTTAATTTAATTATTATTATCATTATTTTACTTTTGCTCAGCTGGCTTCTCTTCAGCTTGTCTCTTGTTTGTCTCAGACTGCTGGGCTGCTTTGGTTGTGGCCTGTCTTTTCTGACAGTGCTCAGTGTTTATCCTTGGCTTTCCCCAGATCTGCTCCTCCTATCTGCATGAGACCTGTAACACCTGCTGAGACTTCTGTTCATCTCTCTGTATGGGCCTTGAGCAAACCCCTGCTGAGGACCTCAACTGCCACTTTGATTGTGATTTTGCCCTTTTTGATTCTTGCTGCGAGATAGCAGAGTGCTTCGGAGATTTGTTTTGAGTTGTCTGAACTCCGTGAATATCGTTAGCTAAAAAGCTGACCAAGGTCAGCGTTCTGTAAGTGAGCTTATTTACCATTACAGACATGAAAACCTTTTATCATATGTGACCTGCCTGCTTGGTATGAAAGCTTATTGGGTCAGTTTGTGATAGGTTAGTGTCAAGTATTACAAAAGAAGCAAAGATCAGCCTTCATGTGCGTTTTCTTCACATGTTGCAATTTAACTTTGGCTGATCTTGTGCCATTTAGATGGTCATGTAATGGATCTCTTAAAATCTATTTGTTATACATATCTACCCAGTTTAAATAAAAGAAGTGGGTGGAGATAGCAGAAGGGAAGCTAACCTGAATAAATGCTTGTTTCAAACTTTAATATTTAACTTGGATACTGAGTAATTGTTAATGGGTATTAGGAAGATGAAAAATGTTGTGCTAATACTACTATTTATAATAATCATTGTGACCTTTAAAAACAAAATGACATTAAAATATATGACTAAAAATGAGGAATGATTTGACAAACTTTGATTACGGAAAGTTAAGTTTAGGCTGCAAGGCTTTACCCTAACTTAGATCCTTGCTGTTTGTATGTAGCTAAAGTTACTTTTTTTTTTTTTTTTTTAAGGAGTTACCCAGTTGCAGCAATGTGCTGCATGTATGCAACCACTAAGATACTGAACACTTTCTTAAAAAAAAAATTGATAAAGGGGCCATTAGTTTTCAGAAAGTATAGTTCAAATTGAGAGAGTTTTTTTAAAACCAAATTGCTGTTAAATATAATTTTTGTGGGAGCCCTGGTTGAGTTTTGTTCATTTTTGGGTCTTTTGCTCCCTAAATTGTGAGCAGTGAACCTCTCATTTAGAAAAAAAGAATAGTAAGAAATTAAGACTGCCAGGTCCAAACCTAGCTTGGATCTTTGCTATTCAACAGTACACTCTTTCAGTCAAGTTAAGAAGCATTGATGAGCTTTGAAGAACTTCTTCCACATCCTCATCTGGAAGAATGATAGAAGTTTATGAATAATTTCCCATGAATAATGTTCTCCACAAATTCGGAATTTCTTTTGCTTACACACGTTCTATAAGGAGATCATGATTTCCTCAACTGCATTAATTTTTCAAAAGTTTTCAGCAACATTTTGCAATTTTTTTAACACTGTGGCTTGCTTTAGAATAGTTTGCTGTGAAAATTTTACTCTAGAAAATTCAAGCTATTAGTTGTTGTTTCTGTTCCCAGACTAAATGAGCATAAATATTATAATTGGGAGGGAGGGAGGAAGAAGCCATTTGGGCCTTAAATCTCTCAAGGAAACAGCTGTTAAACAGATTACGGCACTTAAAACCTGTATGGGTTTTGCCTAAGGTATCATTTATAAGCAAATTAATCTACTACAAAATATGTATTGGTTGGGTACAACATTTAAATGTTAACCTTCTCTTGCCAAATCTACCAAAAGTAACTTTGTGCATATGCACTGTCTGAGCTGCAGAACCTTGACTAGCTTATGGTATTTATTGCCTATTTGCTCTGACGCTGACAAGGATTTTTTAGAACTCTGTCCAAGAAATCTTAAAATACAGGGGGATGTTCCAGAGGACTGAGGGAAAAAAAAGTTACTAGTGTCCTAATAGTTAACAAAAGCTCAATGGAATGACCTGGGTAACTTCAGGCTGGTTAGCCTAATGTTGATACCAGGCAAAATCATGGAAAGGCTAATTCGGGGTGCAATTAGTAAATAATTAAAGAATGGTATAATAATTAATGCCAATTGACATGGCTTTAGAAAATAGGTCTGGTTGAACTTGATATTGTGTTTTGATAAGATTACAAGTTTGGTTCATAAAGGAACTACATCATTCTTAGTCTTCTGTAAGACTTTGTACTACACAATAATCTGATTACAAAAACAGCACTATTCAAAATCAGTGTAGCACATGACTAACTGATATGTCTCAAAAAGTAACTGTAAATGAGGAAGTGTTGTCCAGCAGCAGTGTTTGTTGTGGCATCCCACTGGATGGCCCAATGTTCTTCAATATTCTTTTCAACAATATGAAGGAAAACACAAAATCATTGCTAGTTTGCAAGAGACAGTAACATTGATGAAGTACATCTCTACCCTGATATAACACAAATTCGGATATAACACGGTAAAGCAGCGCTCCAGGGGGGGAGGAGGGGATGTGCGCTTCGGCAGATCAAATCAAGTTCGCTATAACGCGGTTTCGCCTATAATGCGGTAAGATTTTTTGGCTCCCGAGGACAGCGTTATATTGAGGTAGAGGTGTAGTAAAAAATGGTAAGGACAGGTCACTTCCACAGAGCAATCTGGATCACTTCGTGAACTGGGCTGATTTGAGTAATGTACGTTTTAATACAGCCAGAAGCAAGTTCATACATCTAGGGACAATGAATGTAGGTCACACTTACAGGATGGGGACAGTATCTTGGCAAATAATGAATCTCAAAAGGGCTTAACAGTTGTAGTGCATAACCAACAGAACATGAGCCCCCAGTCCAGTGCAGAGGAAAAGAAAGTAAATGCAATCTAGGATGTATGATCAGGGTAATACTGAGTAAGAGGAAGGAGGTGGTGTTTCTTCTGTATATTGCATTAATGAGATCTTTACTGAAATACTTTGTACAGTTCTGGTGCCCACACTTTTAAAAAGGATGTTGAGACATTAGAAATTGTTTTAGATTTGTGGGTAGGAGAGTGAAAGAGAAAAGGTCTATGTAACAAGGCTCTCTCTTCGCTCCTGTCTTCCTCTGTGCACCCAGACCACTTGGAGACTCTCTGCTAGTAAACAACACGTGCGGTATTTACGACCCCCCCCCCCCCAACTTTACAAGGTTGTGCAGTACCTTATATAGAATAGTATATAATTCCTCAGCCATTTAGCCTGAGGAGAAGAGAGGAGAGGGAAGTCTCTCCCTCTGAGATCTGTCTTAGCCCTGGCTCTCAAAGTTGCCTGCCCCGCCCTCCCTCTTTCTACTTCTTTTCTGTTTCTTCTACTCTCTGGGCTAATGGGATAATTTAAGCACTTTAACTCTCTCCAGGCCATTCCAATCTATCTTTGCCTGCCCAGCTTACTATGGGTGATTTAATTGGTGATACAGTGATCAGAGTGCTGTATAGTTGCTGTTGCCCAGCTCTCTGACAGTCTGTTATAGAGCAGTTTCTACCCTGATCAAAAATAGAGGAAAACCGTTTACCAAAAATCCTTCACCATTAACTTTAAGGCAAATATATCTTGGTTTATGGGGAAGGGTCACTGGTATGTGGGATGGGAAACTAGAAGATGAAGAATTAAGTAATGCTATTGTGACAATGCGGGCCCCAGTTTCTCCAGCCTACACTATGTTAGGAAATGTCCGATTTTTAAAAATGGATGAATGAAGGGAGAGTTTTTCTGCATAAAGAAATAGATAGTTGAAGTTAGCATGTCACTGAGGTGAATAGTGGCTTTAGTTCAAACCTTTGGCTTCTGTGGATTATTAGGATACAGTTTTAGGTCCAGCAGCCCTACTTTGTATTACAGTATGAAGAAGACTATCTCTGCAACAGAAAAGAATAGGTGTTTAAAAAGTTGCAAAAAGACACCCTCCACCTCCAGGTTGCTGACTTTATTCTTTTTCCATAATCTTCACTCATCTTTGGGAATATAAAATGAAACTCATGTTCCAGATAGTTGGCTTAATGTGTTCCACTTCTGACTCATCTGAAGCACCTGCTATGTTTTTTTATGTAAGTGGAAATAAACTCCATTGGAAACAATCTTTCATACAAGTAATATCATCAAAAATATTTGTGCTTATCCAAGATGTTCTAGTTAAGTAATCTATAAGGACTTGGTTTTGGAGTCTGGGAAAAAGTTTCAGAGTTTTATGAAAGGAGTAGGAACATAACTGTCTGCAAAGGGATATTGGAAAATCTGAAATTACCTTTATGACTGAATCCTGTGCAATATACTAGTGGTGTGTGTCCTGTTGCCTTTAAGTAACTGGCTTCCAAAGAAGATAAGGGACCCTCTACCATCTGCTAAGAGAGAGTTCATCTAGGCCAAGTGACAGAGATACTTAATAGTTTTGGAGATGAAAAACTAGGCTACGTCTGCTAGTACCACAGTCGGGCATGTGTGTGGTTTCTGCACCACATTGTTCTGTTGCACATGCTCATAAACTCAAGGTTTCTTATTGCCATTAGAAAATACAACATGAAATGTCTCCGCTACTTCTCTGTCAGTCTCCATTTTAAAGAAGCTAAGAAATACTGTCTTTATGACATGCTTAGAGGGGATGTTGCAATAATTGTGCCTACAAATTTACCCTAATTATGAGCTCAGCTGTAAAAAGTGAATGTAAATTCATAAGATGTCACAATAATCTATAACAACAAACATTGATGAGAAAACTACGAAAGCGAGACAGACTGAATTAGTCCCAACAAAAAGTCTTACTGATATAACTGAAGGACTGTGTTAAGATCATGCCTGGTAAACAAGAACTGTGTCCGAGTCACATCAGTGAACCAAAATTGTGGGTCCTTAAAGAAAGAGACTGGGTGGAAAAATGTGGCTATTGGAATGAGCTTCACCATCATGGCTGCTACTCCACTGTCTCTAGGGCCCCAAATCTTTGTCATTCTGATTCTGAAAATTGTCCTGCCAGACTGGGCCAGAGAGTGGGGAGCCAGGCGACATCACTGCCTCCAATGGCTTTGACTAAATCCCAGATATCACTTTGAATGTGAGACTTGTCTCTTCCTTGTGCCTCCCTTTTTTTCCTCCCCTACTTTATTTCTTCTCTTTCCGATCCTTCTCTTTTTTCTAACAGTGAGGTTGCACGTGGGAGATAACACCAGAGACAGAAGCTGCATTTCTATCTTTCTGGGTTTTTTCTCTCTCCTTTTGCAAGTGTTTGTCTTCCTTTGTCTTCTAGGAAACAGATCAAACTTTAACAACAGCTCGCTACAAACTATCCCTACAAACTTCTCTTTTGCCGAAAAGTATGGTTATCTTTAATGCCATTTAAGAGACTGACAAGAGAATTTTCCCTTCTAAAAATGCTCCCCAGCTAAAGGGAGAGGGAGCAAAGAAAGTTGCTAAAATGAAAACTTTATTCAATGCTTTACATTTCAAATGCTTTAACTGCTTTTCCTTCCTTTTTTGTATCTTTCATAAAAGGTTAAAAGGATTTCTAATACTGTGCTTGCCATGGTACTAAGCAGGCTGAGGTCTCTGTATACCAAATCCTGAACCTTATTTAAAGTTGTTTAACGTTGGACAGTGACTTGGTTATGTTAATACCTTTGGTCCATATATTCCATCTAAATTAATACAGCTGGAAACCCACCCTTACTAGTGTGTTCTGTTCAACATAACCTCCAGGTCTGTAGTACCTTTGGCACCAACCAAAGTGTAGAGATTTTGGAGAAACTACTGAGAGTCACCAAAAATCTGACGTTAGGTGGATGTGGTGATAATTTGCCCATCACAACATATTGTATAATCTTCTAGTCCAACAGCTGTTCAGAGTCCAGATTTAAAATCAGTAGCACAGAGGGAAAAAAGTGTCATTAATGTTTCAACTTTGCCCTTGAAACACGGCCCAAAATTTTTGCTCATCACACAGATGAGTCACTGGTCGCTGAAAGGATAAGGAAAGTAACACAGATGTTATGCCTTTTTTTCTTTTCATTCTCTGAAATCTATGTAGGCTAAATGAACCCCATAGGAAACAAAATATCTTCTGAGTGGAGAAAGTGTGAGTTTGCTATCAGGGCAGCGTAAATCAGAATAAACAGTATGTGCATAAGTTTCTGCTTCACTCCTGTGAAGAAGAGATGAAAGAAAAAACATCCATAGTGACACCCATAATAGAACCATCAGCCAAAATTAATAGTGCATCATTTCTTTGTGTAATTGAGCATACATGGATAGCTTTGGCCTTTGATAATTAGCCAAGAGTGAAGTAGCTTTATTTAGACCAACGCAATTGGTCTGCTTCAGTAAATATCTACATAATGGAAAGCTTTGCAGGTTCCACAGACTGTCTTTCACTACACTGAGAATTGAAAAGTAGACTCTAGTGAGTTTTGCCTCTTGCTTTAAAAGCCAGTATATCAATGTAGTGCTATATCCTGAGTTTGTGTGTCTGCCTGCTTCTGTCTCTGATTTACACATCGATGGAAAAGGAGGCAGGGATGAAGATCACTGCATGTGTTTCTTTATTTTGGCCTTTATCTCTCTGTGTGACAGTTGTGAAATGTCCTGCAGTCTACTGAAAATCATTAGATTTTGATTTCTACACACCAGTTTTCTTTCATTATTAACCTTTGTCTATCTGCCTGTCTTGAGGGTAGAGAATAGTAAAAACTAACTCCAGTTCCTCAAATGTGGACACTCCTTAGACTCCTGTGACTGTTGTCTTCTACCTCTAGTTCCTTTACATCAAAAAATCAGAGAGGAAATTGTACTTGAACAAATCTAACATCTCCATGACAACAAGCTAATTAATCACCATCAGTGTGGCTTTGGTCGTCTTCACTCAGCTAATATTTCCCAGCTTCATTTCACATATCTGGTGAGTTTTGGAGGAAGGTCACTGATATAGGTATAGGGTTTTTTTCTTATAAAGAAGCCACTTTAACAGACATAAGCATTGTTTTTTAAAAAAAAAAAAACCTACTGAAGCTTATTCTCATTTGCCTCTTCCAGTTCTCCTTCCCACACAGTGATAAGGAATTTCTGAGAAAGTTGTTTTGTTTTTCTCGCTCGCTCTCTGGCTTTACTGCATTTTGAGGGTTTATTCTGGGCCACTTCTATTCATTATTTATATAAATTCATTTCTTGGCTTAAGTACTGCACCTAACCTAAGATATTTATGTATGCAGATGACAATGTTCTTGCCTACTGCAACTGATAATCCTCTTGTCAACACTTTCCTGTGTCAGCTGGCTCAATGAAAATCACCTCATTCATTTATTTTTTAAACATGAGAATTGCAGCTTTGCTGTTTCCTACCAAAAATTCTGATTGGCCTTTAATTTCAAAAATATACATTTATCATTTTAATTTCTCAGCTATTAAATGTATGTAAAGACCCATAAGTCTTGCTTGATCACAATCACTCAGGGTATATCTATGCTGCAAATGAAGATGTGATTGGCAATATAGGCTTTGGCATGGGTTAGCTGTGCCAGTATAAGCCCGCCAGGAACTCTGGGTATATACTCAGGTTGCTGAGTTGGGCTAAATTAAGGATAGCATGGATGTGCTTACATTCACACTTTTACTTACAGTGTAGATGTATCTTTAGTACATACACTGACTTAAGATTTCATCCAAATTTAGTACATCCGTTTAGATACTGCCTACTATAAATAAGTTAGTAAGCTAATTTATTTTACCACATCTGGACTTCACAGATATAGTTTGGTCAAGTTTTTACATAAAGCCTTTCAAAATGTGACATGGCCTATAAGCAAGCATCTAAAATTGTAACTATATTCTTGAGCACTGTATTATCATCACTGTTGCCTCTGGTTACATTTGTAGGTTAGCATGAAAATCACCTTGGAATAACTGTTTATCAATAGCTAAGCAGTTTGGCATCAAATGTTTTTGAAAGGACAAACTAACTTACAAGTGTACCAGTAGAAAAACCACTTGGACTATATTTTCTCCATTGAGTTATAAATATTGTTAATCTAATTTAGATTTTAGTCTGTCTAATTTTCAAAACTGATTACCCACTCTGATCAGATTTGTTTTGTGTCCACGTAAACCATTCGTTCCTTACAAAAAATATTCCACAGCTTTAAAGATGTTACCCTATAGTGACCTTTTGCTGGAAAAAGTCTTGCAACTTTAAAATTTTCATTTGTGTTCCAAGTATTCCTGTCTCTCACAATTTAAATATACTCCTCCCCAAATAGTATCTGTTGCTGAATGAGGAACACAAAATCAAACTTGTGTGCTGATATATGCAGCTATATCTGGGGAGGGGGTTATGCTGAGTATTTCAGAACATACTATATGTAACTAGGTTTCCTTTGCATTGATTTTGATGAAAATCTGATAAATGTATGCCTCTATACTATAATTTTCTTCTCATTGCTCAGTGCTTTGCCCTTCTTCCAATCTTTGTGTGTTTCCCCATCCTTTATCATAGAATTATAGCAAAATATCAATGACAATTATTTGACGTGATTCCATGTATTCATTGTTTGGGTGCCATCTCTCCAACTGAAAATGTGTGGGGTACTACTCGAGTGCACTTTCTCATTTACCACGTGTGACTTACCAGTGCCCATGACAGCCGGATATTTCAGTTCAAGTTTAGTTGTAATTTCCAGTTAGCTTTAAAAATTAATTAAATATAAGACTAATAAGAGAATTGTGCAGAGGAATAATTTAAAATGTGGGATCAGAACAGATTTTTTTTTCATTGTTGAAAATGTAGATGCATATATGGCATGTTGATATGGCTGTTTTTGAGAATAGCCTGATATCACAGAGAAAGCAAGATCCTCATGCTGTGATGGCATCTCCTTTGCTATAACTACTTTTTTCCATAAATATCAACAAAACAAGCAAGCACATAATTTATGCATAAATTATAGGCAGCTGTGACCAACTTTCAATTCATAAAGTCTCAGTGTTCTGTTTTTGATTTTGTCTCTTGAGATTTTGTTTCTCTTACGAACTATGTCTCATGAAGGTAATTCTCAAAATAGGTGGGTTTGATTTGACTTGAAATGTGGTTTGAGGTATGGGTCTTAATTCCATTCCTTCCCCCAGCACCAGTTCTCCCGTCCTTAGTCACACAACTATAAATTACAAGTAACAAAGGTTCCCAATATAGTATGAATAGTAAAAGTAAACAATACAGAAATTGTATTGTACCTTTGCCACACAAACTGATCCAGCAACAAGAAACTAACATGTTCATATGCCAGCTCTGTGGTTGGTACCACATCGGGCACAGATATAAAATATGGTGAGTTTACAATCTAGAAGACAGATGCAAAGGTGGACCAAAAGGAAGTAGTCACTTTAGATAACTGGATATTTCTTTCATAATCTGGTAATTTATGGGTGTCATGGAAGAAGTGAGTCTGAAGACAAATTTGAATGAGGAGATGATAGAGAAATGCAGAGGCTAATGTGAAATCAAGAGTAGAAAAAGGACATGCAGTCTGGCATCGAGGCTAGCATAATTGACTAAAGGAGGGAGACGTACAAGACGAGATCCAAGATTTAAGCTGGCTGTATTGTGACCTTGAAGAGGAGGACGCAAAATTTGAACTTCATGTTGCAGGGGAGGGGAAACTTTGCCGATTGTAAAGCAGTGCTAGTAATTATTATGTGACATATTTGCACATAAAATGTAATACTGATTTGTCCTTTTTTTCCTTTTTTTTTTTTTTTATATGCGGCGCACTACAAAATTGGTACTTCCGAAGATTGCTGTGTTCACTGTATCCTGGCTTGCTTGTTTTGTGAGTTTCTCACCCTCTGTAATATTGTTCTGGGACAAGCTTCCTGTGGCATCTGTACATCGGAGATCTGCTGTTGTTGCTGTGGGGATGAAATGGGGGATGACTGTAACTGCCCATGTGACATGGATTGTGGCATAATGGACACTTGTTGCGAATCATCAGACTGCTTGGAAATCTGTATGGAATGCTGTGGGATTTGTTTCCCAACATGAAATATTTGTATCTTTTTTTTTATTCTGTTTAAAAACTGGAGAGCTTTTTAAAATACTTTTGAAGATAAATAAGGTAAGAATCTCACACAGCAACCTAGTATTTGCACTGTTAACTTGCTATGTTTAAAGAATCTTTAGAGAAAACAAAAAACCTGTACTCTAAAAATGTTTTATGGTTTAGTATGTGAAATTCTAGTTACTTTCCAACCCTCTTTTGGCTTTGCAAATGGGACAGTTGGCTGCAATCAACTTAAAGGCCTGATACAACAGGCCTTTCTTGGTTAAAATAGCAAAGTTTTTGGCCAGAGAAAAGACTGCAAAGTAGCCTAAATATTTCCCCCTCACCTACTTTAATGCTTAAATGCTTGAATTGTCTTCCATACCTAACACACTTCTGCAGGAGGTCTTGAAAGCAAAATGTGTTTATTTCAACCTACTTTATGGTTTGAAGTAACCTTGGCCTATTATATTTTAAAGTGAATTTAAAATATGCAGTGGGAATCTACAATTGGTCTTGGTGCAGTGGTCACATTGAAATGTTTGTTCTCTTTTGAAATATTCCATTGGTTTGAGAGAGATTCCCTGTGCTTATAAGGGTGAATACTGGTAATAGGTGAAATTCCAGGCATATTAAGTCAATGAGAGTTTTGTCATTGTCTTTAAGAGGGTCAGGATTTCACCCACTGTCTTCCAAACCAGAAGAAACTTTTTATATGGGACGTCTGTTTCCCTTCAGTATTAATGTTACTTGAAATGATCAGTTTTAGAACAAGGTTTTGAAAGCCTAGGTAAACATGAAACATACCATTTCTCAGTTGAACTAGATAGTCAAAATCACTCGAGTTTTTTTAAAGGAATATCATCAAAAATAACTTCAGATTCTAAACCAACCAGTTCTTGTGGCTTTACAACCACATTTCCTCATTTAATTTTCTCCCCCTCCTCTCTCACCCCCTTCCTCTGCTGTAGGAAAGACCCACACAAATAGGGGGAATGAGCAGTCGGAGACAATAGTGAAACCAACTAGATGGGAAGTACTATCACGTGTAGAAAGTAAACTTATGAAATATCTTATTCTCAAATATTGGTTCTTTTAAGTGTTACTTATAAACAGTATGTAAAGAATTTTGAAATAGTTACTTTTAAGCTAACTGTGTCTCTTTAAAACAGAAGGAACTATAGTAATGTCTTTTAAAAACACATAGGATTCAATGGGCCAAACTTTTCTCTTATTTACACGATGTAAATCTAGATTTTCTCAGTATAATTGAGAACAGATTCTGGCCCAATTTAGCTAGTGATTACGCAATTTCCAGATGTTGAGACATAATGGTGCCCATTTACCTTAGCATCTGCTAGTTTCTCCCCTCAATATCTCTGCCTCACTTGTTCTGTTATGTAAACTACCTGTGTATCTTGATCTCACATGTTTAACTTTGCTATCTAGACTCCATATTTCCTGTTTGTAGTTTGTTGGTCCTAGTTGATTTAGGTCTCACTACAACAGTCCTTGATGGGTAATATCACATTTCCTTAAAGTGAATTGACCCTAAAATCGTTCTTTTCAATGTATACAAATGTGACAAACTGAAAGAGCATGGGAATGTGAAATTCGCTGTCAACACATTGTTCTTACCTAGGGCCTGGTTCTGCAAACACTGACTAGTAGTGCTTACTACTGTGAGTTCTCACTGAAAATGATAACCTTAAAATAGCTGTATCCTTCACAATTCTGTTGAACTAGGGAAGTGTTTCCTTCTGCCTTGACCTCTCCAGGATTGTGGTATATTCCAGTTCAATGCAGATTTATTCAGCAGGTATCTTTATCCATTTTTGACAGTAACTACAGTAGCTATTCCCATCTGTTTTTGCTGCATAGATAGATCCAGATTCTGATCTCACATTAAGGTGAACCAGATGTTTCTCCACTGTCAGCATTTTCCAGTGGTGTAACTTCATTAAGGAAGTGCTCAGCTGTTATGGTAACGGACACTATGCTAAAAAACTACATAGTTAAATTGATAAAATCACTGAGCTCAGAATCAGGCCCATGGGGCTCATTTATGACTCCTTAGAATATGAACCACACTGGGACGGGGGAAGAGGCATGCTAGCTGAGTGGCAGTGCCTGGAGGTGTTTTGCCTTTGTAAGATATAACGCCTCTGGGGAAACTGGGGGCATCACAGTGAGCAGTGGGACTTGCTGCACCTTCCCCCAGCACAACATTGGTGGATGTCACCACAGTGGTGTTGGGGAAATGTTCTCTGGGACCACATACCACTGAAGACCATTAGCTGTCTCATCCCCTATGTTGCTTAGCAGAGCCAAATAAGCTATGGCTGTCCCTTGTTTTGAATGCGCTTGTGAGTCAAGGGAGAAGGGCTTCCTATGTCTTCTCCTTGTGCCAGAGGAGTCACATTTTGGTTTATAGGTTTCTGGAAAACTGAATATCTGCATTATTAAGCTTTTAGTCAATATTAAATTTTAAGAATTGTTTAGTATTGCTCTTGAAAATAAATTACTATACCACAGGCTGCTATAGATGGGCAAACAATTATGGTCTATGCAAACTACTTTTTCATGGTTTAAGGTTTGTTTGTTCACTTAGATTGTTATGCACACAAATGTTTCTGCTTGTAGGATACTTTTCATTCTTTTTTCTGAAGTGTATAGTTCCCATATTGTTCAACCAAAACCAAGAAGAGCTCTGTTTATAATTTATATATAATCAGAATCTGGATATTTTATATATACCTAATTTTAATACTTCTCTTGTGCCCACTTGATTTGTGAAATGTTAGGAAATGGAAATACTGGCAGGTTATAGGACATATAAAGACTGCCAATGATTTGGAACTATCATCAGATTATTGCAGATTTAATTCTGAAAATTTTAACTGTATGATTTAACATTTAAATCTATTCTGCTACTCTTTGTCATAGAAATATTAGCACTTTTGTAATATTTCTGCAGCAGAGAATATTAGTGAATAGTTTAAAGAACTTCTTTTTTATATTTATATTCTTAAAATTCTCTTTTTGTTATGTCTGCGCTGTAGGCAATCTTATGAGCATCTTGTGTAGTAAAAACAAGCAGAACTAAAACTAGACAATGTGAAAATGTAGTTTAAATAAAAAATCAGTACTTGTCAAGTTTGTAAAATTTCTAGTGGACATTCACAGTGTTTCAGTTTTATAGTTTATAATTCTGCAAACTGGCCCTGTTTTTTACAAATTGGTAAGTTACTATTTGTATTTTATATTAACTGGATCTGTGTAATTGTAAAACACTATTTTGAAATAAAAGAACTTTATTTTAAAACTTTGGACTACTTTGTTATTATGTTACTGTCTTATTACTGTTTTGCATTTTAATATCATGTGGAAGTTTCTGCATACAGACATTGCTTTATGCGAGAGTTCCTGCTACAGCTTGTGATCTTTGGGTGACTCACAATGTGAGTGAACCAGTATCACTATGTTCAGTTTTGCACAACATAGCAGATTTAGACTTTAAAATTTCCCAAGAAATAACTTGGGACTTCGTAATATGGAATATATTTAAAATACATTTTGTGTAAGTTAAACTCTAGTGGGACAAATTTATCCCTGGTGTAACTCCATTGACTACACTAAGGATGAATTATTGTATTTTTAATATATTCACTGACATATCCCTTTCAAATTACTAAAAAGCTACACTAAACATGGAGTAGTTGGTTTGCAATATTATTTAAGTGGCAGTAAGATTAATGGACTCACGAGACTGCAAAAGCTTAGGGTTCATCCACTCAAGAAAGAAGCATCGCTTTAATTTAAGGTGTGTCTTTTTTTTTTAAAGCAGTTTAACTAAACCAGTATGAAAGGCTATGTGGCACCTACTGTGGTTTAAACTAAGGTTATTTCAGTTTGGCTCAAATTGAGTGGGAACAGGGTTAAGCTAAATAAGCCTCTCAAACTGAAAGAAGAGTGTCCACATGGCCTTTTACAATGGTTTTACTAAATCATTTTTTTAAAAGTGATACAACCTCCTGTATACATGAGGCCTTAAAAAATAAAAAATAATTCTAAAGACTCTCCACCAATGTTACTAATATTTTAGTTGCAATGAATGAAATTTTGCATTTGGGACAACAGCTAAATTTCTAGTAGAAAATAATTGTTCATATAAAAACACTAATAAAAACCTTTACAAATAGCAGCTGCTTGAGGTTTACTCCAGCTATTCGTATATAATAGTAGATGGCTACAAACAATAACATCTAGAGAACAATTTCTTCAGTCAAGAGGAGACCTGATGCACATTTAGGAACTTCAGTGTGTATAATAACTGTATTTTAACGCTAGTAATTTATAGTAAGAATGGTTAAACTCAAAGGGAATAGCCATCTTTTAAGAAAAGAATACATTTCTAAAGGGAAAAGCTTTTTCATTGTAGGTCTAACTATTTTATTATGTGATGCCCAAATAATATTCACAACAATAGAGAGAGAGAGACTGTGTGTGTGTGTGTGTGTGTGTGTGTGTGTGTGTGTTTGGAGACGAACACTATGGTTACACTGAGGCAAATCCATTACAAGCTCTTATCAGATACCTTACAACTTTCTGCAAAACTTCTGTTAATCTGAAATTTCTTGCTTCTCTCAGTCCCAAAGATGGCAAAGAGCTCTCTGCCTGTGCTTAGAACTTTTTTAGACATTTGGAAAACCCTGTCAAAATTGTCGTCATGTGTTCTTCTTAGAAGTGAGAGAAGGCAAATCAGAGAATTCTATCTCTGAACCAACAGTGACGCAGGCATTTGGAATACTCTTCAAAGCAGCTGAGTTTAGCTTGACTCAAGAAAATAGTGAGCTGAGGGGCCCTACAAAAAAAATGAGGATTCACTATGTAGATAGTAATCCTTCTCCCCTCCTAACTAAGCCTTCTGGTATTTGTATGCTGCAACTACTTTCCAATTCTAAAGGTAGCAGGATGATTTGGGCCCAATCTGGACATTAGGAAATGGAAAAGTTTCCTTAAAGTAGCCATAAAAGTTCTCCTGCACCGACTTGGACTTGTTCAGAGCACTCAGCTTTCTAGAAGATGAAGTTGACTACCTGTACAGAGATCTACCCATTCATCTAGGAGCTTTCTCATGAGCATTCGCCAAATCTTTGACAGTGATTTTGGCACAACTAGCTGAGAGAATAGTCTTTCCTCCCTTATCAGCTTTTGCCATGGTGAACTATTTCTACCACAGTTTGAGAGGAGTACCATCTCCGCTCTGCAAGATAGGGGCAGATGTAGGATTTGATTACAGGATCAGAGCCTGTATATGGGTTGACTTTTTAGTATGAGGATTACCTTTGTTTTTATATTATCTGCAGGCAAACTAATTTTGTCCCCTTGTGCCTATGCATTACATACAGTCTAAAATTATCACTTTACTGAAATACAAAATAGTACACAATAGTTTTCTATAACTTTTAGTACACATATAGCATTTTATTTATTTTTATTCTGGAATGCATTCACTGATTTCGTTACCTTAATAGTCCGGGATAATTGGGCATCTTTTTTTATATGACCCTCTGAAGTGTGTAGTCAGCAGCCAAATACTGTTACAATTTGTTTTCAACCAACGATGCAGCCTTCCTCAGCTACTTCATCCTTGAGTTTCACCTAACTAAAAAGCTACTTTATGTGCACTAAACAGACAGCATATCTAAGTTATATACCTAATGGAGGTACATTGCAGAAGATAGATAGTTACTGCATAGACTTCTGGGAACAGCTGGCGTAAATTGTTATAGCACTAGAACTATGACCGTTTATACAGCTGAGGCTCTGCCTTTTGATATCAATGGTGTTGCACACATGCTTAAATGTTTGAAAAGTCTAGACCTCAGGTGGCCTATGTATGTTAGCAAATATCACTATTCTTCAAGTCATGTCGATTCCATTCTAGGTGTGTGCACATCCTCGTTCACAGTCGTCAGATATTTTTACCTAAGCAATATCCATAGAGTCAGCTGTGGCACCCCCTTGAGTCCACGCACTGGTTTATTAGGCACCACTGACCCTGTGCCCTCTCAGTTCCTTATTACCGCCTGTGACGGTTGGTTGGTGCGCCTCGTCTTGCATTGCAAGAGCATTAGTGGTTCTTTACAGCTCATTGTCTCTCTTCTTTGTATATAGTTTGTAGGTACTTAGCCATTAAGTTCAGTGTCAGGTTAGTTTTGGTAGTTAGAGTCCCTGCTGGGACTTCACCTCAGAGCGGGGCATGCCCTGTTACCCCAGCTTCAAACCACGATCATCATGCAACAGGCTGATGTCTATTAGTGACCCCCACGACAGCTTTTTGAAGTGCTTGGGAGAGTCCCATAGAAAGGACAAGTGCTGAATCTGCAAAAAATTTTGCCCTAGACCCCAAAAGGAGCAGGACATCCTGCTGCGCTTCGTCCTATGTTGGAGCCCTCCCACTCGGACCCCATACCAAGTACCTCAGCATCAGTGTGGTGCGCTCTTCTCAGCACCGTTCTTCCTTGCCAGTGTCTAAGAAGCAGCACAAGAAGAAGAGCCTCCCAGCACCAGAGGGGAAAGGGGCTTCAGGCAAAGGACCTATGTTAAGCTATGTGGCCCACCTCAGGGCTTCCTGGGGGTACTGATGTGGTTAGACCCCGCAGCCTGACCAGGGATTCAACTCCAACTCCTGGGAGCGGCAGGGGATCCTGGCTTCTTCTAGGGCACTTGTTGCCTGAAGTGGACCCAGTGGCTAAGGAACAAGCAAGCTGACAGGCACCTCCCCACCCACCCGCCTGGAGGAGTCCTCCAGGGCCAGCTGCTGCTTCATCTCCACTCCACTCCTATCCCCTCCACAGACCTCAAGCCACCCAGAGAAAAGTATGTGTTTCTCTTCTCCAGACGAAGCTTTTGCTATGCCCCATGCAGGTTCCGGGGCAGCTGAGGAGGCGATAGCACATACCACCTCCTCAGCTGCCCCAGATCCTGCATGGGGCATAATAAAGCAAAAACTTCCCCTCAAAACCCCAGAATTGGGAGTCTGATGGCCACGGCAGCAGCAGGGGAAGCCCACTGCTCATGCGGTACCCATAGTACGCCAAAGATTGCTGCGGCGCAGGTCACGTTCACCTAGACGGTCTCTCAGACATCAGTGCCACACCGGGGCAGGATTGCTCCCCATCACGACACCAGTCTCCCCCTCCCTAGTAGGCACCGATCCTTGCCCTCATCTCATTGATAGCCGACCAGGGTCATTTGGCAATCTGAGGCCTTGATAGCCCCACCCTGGTCACTGGAAGGGCAGTGATTGAAGTTGGATCGGGAGTTCAGCCCCTCACCAAGGAGAGGTAATTCATTACCAAGCCGCGAGACCAGTGCAGCATCTGCAGCTGCAGCATGTCAGCAGGGACAGTGGCCCGCTCAATGGCCATGCTGGATCCTGTGGGGTGTGCCCATAATGCCAGTCTCATGTTCCCACCATTCCTCCTTGGCTGCCTCGGACAAACTGCTTCTGGCACCGCTGTCAGATCACGGCACCAAATACAACATGGGGACAGCACAGCAGGCTCCAACACCCAAGGAGCGATCCCCAGAGAGGCAAGATGAACCTGCTCCTTCCGTGGCAGTGCAATCGCCGTCATCTTCAGAGGAAGTGGTGGCAGTCCCCCCAGACAACTTCCAGAAGCACCAGGCCCTCCTTAAAAGGGTGGCTTCCAATTTTAACTTAAAAATTGAAGAATTCGTGGAGGAATCCAACAACCTCTCTGTTATATCCTCCAGTGCCCATCCACCCAGGGATCCTTAAGATTGGCAAATTGCTATGGCAGACCCCCTCTTCTATGCTGCCTATTTCTAAGACAGCGAAAAAGAAGTACTATGCTCCTGCAAGAGGGTTCGAATATCTGTACACGCACCCTCCAGCGGCATCACTGATCGTGTCTGCTGTTAATGAAAGGGACAGGCAGGGCCAAGAGACTGGATTTGTTTGGCAGAAATGTTTATTCGATGTCCAGCCTGGAATTTTGGGTGTCTAACCACCACACCCTGTTAGGAAGGTACAATTTTAATCTGTGGAGCTCCCTTAACAAATTCAAGAGGGCCCTCTCACAGGACCAAGCCCAGAAGTTTGCCCTTTGGTGGACTTAAGGCACAGCGGTGATGAGAGGAGGCCTCCAGAAGGCCTGGGATGCTACACACTCAGTGGCGAAGGTGGTCATCTTGGTGGTGGACATGAGGCACAGCTCCTGGCTGCATCCTTCCAGGTTATCCCAGGAGATGCAGGCCACCTTTAAGGCACTCCCATCGGAGGGGGCTGGGCTCTTTTCCGTGCTCATAGGCTCAAGATTCTTTGGCCTTAAAGACTCCCATGTCACCTCCATTCCTTGGGCCTTCATACTCCTCAGCAGCACAGGAAGCTGTCCTATTCTCCACCTCCCCAGTCTAGGTCCTGGGGGACTCCCCGGCTGAGCACCTACAGGAGAAAGGATAGAGACAAGGAGTCTAAGCAACGACACCTGTCATCTTCCAGTACATCTGTTCAGCCTGGCCCTTCCAGGAGCCAAGGAAGCCAGAAGAAAGCATTCTGAGGGTGTGCTCGAGGACGTCGCCCCAGTCACTTCCCAAGATCCACCCTCCCACTCTTTCCTTGATTGACTGTGCCCCTTCTGGTCATCCTGGTCTCGGCTGACCTCAGGCCATTGCTCGAAGTAATATCTTCAGGTCACATCCTGCACCTGGGGGTGGTGGAGGAGGTCCCTCTGGTTATGAAAAGAAAAGGGTTCTTATCCTGCTACTTCCTAATCCCGAAAGCAAAAGGGGTCCTCAGACCCATTTTGGACCTGTCGCCTCAACAAGTCTCTCAAGAAGTTGAAGTTTCACATGGTCTCCCTAGCCTCCATCATCTCTTCCTTGGATCCAGGACACTAGTATGCTGCCCTTGACTTGAAGGACACATACTTCCATATTTCAATTTTCCCAGGGCATAGGAGCTTCCTCCGTTTTGTGCTGGGCCAGCATCACTTCCAATTCATAGAACTGCAATTTGGTCTCTCGTTAGCCCCAAGAATTTGCTCCACCTGTTGCGACTTGGGGCTATTAACAAATAAGAAAAAGTCGACCTTAAGTCCAATGCAACACAGAGTTCATTGGAGTGATCCTTGACTCTACTCAGGCCAGAGCCTCTCCTGGAGGCTTGGTTCCAAACCATGATGGACCTCATCTCATGCATACAAGTTCACTTTCTCTCCACCGCTCACTTGTGCTTGTGATTATTGGGCCACATGGCAGCCCAATGGTCTGACACACACAGCTCTGTCTCAAGCCCCTGCAGGTGTGGCTGGCGCCGGTCTACATCCCCCACAGACACAGCATGGACCAGATGGTCAGGGTCCTGGACCACGTACTGTCATCACTCACCTGATGGTAGAATCCTGCGTTGGTGTTGGAGGGAGTTTCTTCATGGCTCCATCTCCGTAGGTGACCCTTGTCACCAATGCCGCAGACCCAGAGTGGGAAGCCCACCTGGGCGATCTCAGCATGCAAGGCCGTTGGTTATGTCACAATTGCTCCCTATACATCAACGTCAGGAAGCTTAGAGCAGTTCGCCTGGCCTGCCAATCCTTCCTACCTCACATAGAAACCAGGGTGGTCCAGGTCCTGACAGACAATACAGCGGCTATCTTCTATATCAACAAGCAAGGCAGAGCCAGACCGTCTGCCCTTTGCCAAAAAGCCCTCAGGCTCTGGGACTTATGTGTACAACACGACATTCATCTCGTAGCCACTCACTGGGGCCAGGAATGCTTTGGCAGATCGCCTCAGTAGGACTTTCTCATCTCTCCATGAGTGATCTCTTAATCTGGAAGTGATCAGCATCATCTTCCAGAGGTGGGAGACTCCCCAGGTGGACCTGTTGACACCCAGGCAGAACAGGAAATGCCACGTTTTCTGCTCAGTTGGGGGGATCGACAGAGGCTCCCTGTTGGACGCTTTTCTACTCCTGTGGTTAGCGACTCTGTTATACGCCTCCCTCCCAGTGCCGTTAATTCACAGGGTCCTCATGAAGATCAAGCAGGACAGGTGAAGGTGATCCTCATAGTGCCAGTTTGGCTGCACCAGCACTGGTTCAGCATGCTGCTGGACCTCTTGGTGTCTGCTGCATTACAGCTACCGCTCAGGCCGGACCTGCTACCCCCAAACCACAGCAGTCTTCTGCATCCGAATCTGGTGGTGCTGCACCTAGCTGCTTGGCTGCTGCATAGTTAAATGCGGAGAAGCAGGAGTGCTTAATTGGTGTCCAACAGGTCCTGTTGGGAGGCTTTCTGCTGCCCACCAGAGTGGCCAAATTGAAATGGTTTGCTTGTTGGACCCCGGATACAGGCATTCGACCTGAGTGGGCCTCGCTGCAGTTAATCCTGAACTACCTTCTGCATCTCAAGCTCTAAAACCTATCCCTTTCATCTACCAAGGTCTACTTGGCTGCGATCTTGGCCTTCCATCTGCCGCTCAAGGGTAGGTTGGTGTTCACCCAGGACGTGACTGCCAGGTTCCTCAAGGACCTCGAGCACCTCTACCCACACATCAGGGAACTCATCCCTCCATGGGAGTCTTGTGCTGTCGCAGCTCACAGGGCCCCTCTTCAAGCCTCTGGTTTCCTGCTTTCTCCTTCTTCTTTCCTGGAAGGTCACATTCTTGGTTGCAATAACATCTCGCCATATTTCTGAGATTAGAGTGCTTACTGCGGAACCACCCTATATGGTCTTTTACAAAGAAAAGGTCCAGCTGCGGCCTCACCCAGCTTTCCTACCCAAGGTAGTCTCACAGTTTCATATGGGCCAGGACGTGTACTTACCTGTCTTTTTTTCAAAGCTGCATAAGTCAGAGAAGGAGTGTAGGTTGCATTTCATAGATGTCAGGAGGGTGCTAGGCTTCTACATTGAAAGGACTAAGTCATTTCGCAAGTCGACACAATTGTTCATTGCAGTGGCTGATAGGATGAAAGGTCATCCAGTGTCCGCTCAAAGAACTTTTCTTGGATCACTGCCTGCATTTGCTGCTGCTATGATCCAGTGAAGGTACCACCTCCAGCGATTGTCATCGCCCACGCAACCAGGGTGCAAGCCACTTCGGCAGCTTTCCTAGCCTAAGTGCCTATCCAGGATACCTGTAGGGTGGCCACCTGGTTGTCCGTCCATACGTTCACATCCCATTACACTCTTACCCAGAGGGATCTGGATGATGCTGGCTTCAGTAGAGCAATACTGCAAGTCTCTAGATTCTGAACTCCGAGGATACTGCTTGTGAGTCACCTAGAATGAAATCAAAATGAGGAAGCACTCGAAGAAGAAAAAACAGTTACCTACCTTTCGTAACTTGTTCTTTGAGATGCGTTGCTTATGTCCATTCCATTACCCCTCTGTTCAAGTTGCTGGCAAAAAGGAACTGAGAGGGTATAGGGTCAGCTGCGTCTAACAAACCAGTGCATGGGCACGGCACTCAAGGGGGCACCTCAGCTGACCCTACAGATACTGCTAAGGCAAAAATCTCTGACTGTGCGTATGGGCGTGCACGTACCTAGAATGGAATGGACCTGAGCAATACATCTCGAACAACAACAGTTACATAAGGTAGGTAACCGTTTCTTTTCTGTATGTGATTATTTAGTCTGTAGTATGCTGAGTGAAAAAAACAATTTAATGGACTGTTTGTCCAGCATAGGCAGAATAAAAGTTGTTCAGATTGGAACTTAAATTATTGAGGAAAAATGTATATTACTGGATAAATAGCATGTGATCATGTAATGAGATTATATTTATATATAGAAAGAAGCAGAGTGAAGTTTTATTGTGCAGCCAGACTTTGGCATTTTCTGACTTTTGAGTGCTTAACCATGCAACTTTACCATTCTCGTTCCCCCCTTCTTTTTTCAAAAGAAAATATAGAAAATAGATGCCCAGGCATCTTATTAGATCTCCAGGAGCATCCTATTAACCTTAGCAAATCTTTTTAGAGCCCCTCTCCTGCACTCCTTCAGAGTGTATGGCACTTCTGTGAAGTCTTTGCCTCCCTCATTATGCACCTCCATTAAAGTTTTCATTGTGTAGCTAAGTTAGCCATGCTCTATCAGCCATGCATTCAAATACACTATGGTCTTTTCTTTTGCACCGTTAAAGAATTTATGATCTGATCCAAAGATTTTTCTTGACTTCATTGACTTTTAGATCAGGCCCCAAATCAGAGACTGGGCAAAATGTACTGAGGTTGCAGAGAGTGTAATTTTCAACACCTACTAACTTGGACAAATTCATTAAGGAGTTTCCACCAGAAAACTCATTAAGGAAGGCCACATTTCAGCTTTGTACCTTTGTATGTTTTGGTGTTAGAACTGGATTTAAAAAAACAAAACAAAATGGAACTTGTGTGTACTCCAAAATGTCTGCACTTTCCAAAGAAAGATTAAACTTTCCAAAGAAACTTACCTTTGGGCAAAGACTAAGCCTGTAAAATTGTAGTCCAAATGATCAGATTTTCAGAGTTAAATGATTAAAAACAGTGGATGAAAATGCAAATATATATGCAACTTTAGTTAAAGCAAACTAATGCAACTTTAAATATAACAAAACAAAAGCAAGCTTAAATACATGGAACAAAACATGTGCTAAACATTCCAACTCCCATTCTTCATCTGTATGTATTCTATTTAAATGATAAATGCAGCGCACAGTTCCTTCTGTGGGTCTTTTTCAAATGTTTAGCAAACTTTTGACACTATATAATTATAAAGTGTTTCACTGCATATTAAAACTATATTTAAAAATGCTGGAATCAACTATACATAAAACAAAACAAAAATAGCATGATTTCACACATCAAACATTCCCCAATGCCTGCCTTTGTTTGTTTAACCTGATCTCCATCTATTTTAAATATTTTTACTCCAAAGAAGAGAACAGATAAGGACACAGTCTTCTTTTGTAGATGTCTTGGTCCCTTTTGACATGTCAAGGTATTTGTCCTATGGTAGATTACGTTCTTATATTGTCCATATTTGTACTATATCCAATTCCAAGAAAATAGACTTCTGAAGGTAATATATTTGGAGATCTCCAGTTATTATTGAGTTTCCTACAGCAACTGTAACTCAGCTATTTTTACATGTAGAACATGTAAAGGAGAAAATGTATCAATGCAAAGGACTCTAAAAATATATGCACTTGAATAACTACACTCACTTGAGTAGAATTGCAGCATTGGATCCGTAATGGAGTTCTGTCTATGACTGCATTTGGCGTCTCTTTTTCCTGCTGAGTAGTATCCCACTGCATCAGTGGTTTCTTTGAAATCAGTGGGATTAACCATGGAATAATGGACCACTGCTTCCTGAATCTGGGCCATAGTGAAGTTGTCACATTGAGGGGAAAAAATTACTTCATTTAAGAGGTTTCCACTGTAATAGTGTATTTGAATTCAAAATATGCTAATCCATCATTATCATTGATACTTTTCATATAAATTACTTCACATAAGTGCCAAATAATAAATAGTACTTTATAAAAATCCTGGTTAATCTCTGCTTGATCAATATGTTTTCTCTTAAAGAACCAACAGATCTCATAATCTGAGCCAAGCTCTCTATAATTTTTATATAATTTATAATATAAAGTTGACAGTCTTGAAACAGTTGTTTCTACTGTATGGCCTGCACATTTTTCTAAACTTGGTAGATAATACAGTGGAATGATGTATTGCTGAATTCTGTAATGATTACAGCTGTTTAGGACTGGTAAGTGGAAGACCTGCAAGCAGAACTGTAAGAGGTGAGATATGATTAAACAACAAGGTTTTGCTAGCCTGCCTAGAAAACATAACTCTCCATTTGTCTGTTTCTTGATGTGGTGGTAAGACACCTTGATTACATAATTAATGAAGGCTTTAAGTGATGGCTTAGAATCCACAATAACTTCAAGGTCATTATGAACACTGTCTGTAGGATAAAGAGAACCACCATGCAAAGAAACCACCATAAATGACAACTAATATCTTTGCATCAGTGACCACTTTTTGACAGCTATGCTTTGGTGAGGTTAAGTTTGAGAAAAGGGACGTCATCTCTGACTGAAATTTATATTCAATCTTGTTACATCAGAAAGAATAATTAGACATATTTACGCAATTACATTTTAGTAAACTATTATGCCAGCTTAACTGTAGCACATATTCCGGTAAAAGTACATTAAACAGCAATCCAAAAGCAATTTAGCTGCTGATGGCATTATTTTGTATCTAATTATTCACAAATTAATGAAGAAAATTAAATTCCAATCACTGAAAAAATGAAGCAATTGTGAGAATCAGAACTACAGATTAGTTAAAGCAAAGCTATGCAATGCATAACAGAATTAAAGCATTCTTTTATTCAAATTCAATGCTTAAAAAAGAACAAATCCATCATCTTGAAATTTGACTTGTAGCTTGACATTAAAAATAATATGAGTAGAATTTTCAGTGGGGTAAGCACAAAACTAGTTCAAGTAGTGTCACTCTCAATTAATGTACTCAGGTGGTGTGCCCATTAAAATTCCCACTTGTGGGTTCAGCTCTCTATGCAAATGGGGTCATTACCTGGAGAATTTAATTGGGTATGACACTGGGAGTAGGAATTTTCCTTTCAAAATAAACCCACTTGCCCACATTTTCACTAGAAATGTGATTGTTACATATACTTCACATTGTTTGGCTCTATAAATATTTACCAAAATCCAGAATGTCTTTATTTATTTATTTATTTATTTACAGGTGATTTATAATGCATCAATATGATTTTTAAATTGCAAGACTTGTTAGAAGAGGCCTTTGGTAAATATGTATTTTTTTGTTTGTTGAAATAATGTTTTTATTTTACTATCCTTTAAGGCCTGTATCAATTTTTTTAATACAGTATGTAAAACCAGAACTACTCAAGTTTCTAAAATACGAACATAAAAATAAGGACAAATTGTACTATTGGGTACAATTTGTTTGTTTGTCGGGTACAATTTGTTTGGTATGTGCTTAAACATGCTACATTTCTAAGTAGCATTATTTATTACTTTTATTACTATATGGAGCAGAAGAGTAAGCTTAAATGAGGTTAGAACAGAAAAGATTAAATCCCCAAATACTGTAAAAATAATATACAATGGTATGAAAATAAACACATACCGTAGATGTAATGTACCGTGAGTTGTAAATGTTCCACCATCCTAAGTGTCAAAACTTGGTCTATTGGAACGAAGCTCAAGTAAATAGACCTCGTGGAGAGGACATGCTTGGTGTTGGGATTTGGAACTGTTGCATTTTGAATGGAAGAGAGGGCTGGGCAAAGTATACAGGTACAGGAACACTCATTTGGAAAGCGAATAGGCCTTTGTTGCAATGAAACCTAAAACAGTAATTCTGTCGCACTCTTACTTTTGGAAGGGCTGGAAGTAGTCCTAAGACTCCACCTTATTAATGATTTATGTATACAGCTCTCAAACACAAATCACACTGCAGGCTTTTTGGGGGTGGAGACCTATATTATCTAATGGGAATAAGGAGAGAAAGTGTATGTACACACATTTTTTTTTTGGCCCATTCCCATTTTTCTATTCCTGCCCAGCCCTTAAGCTTTTCACTGTTTTTACTTCTTCTATATTTTCTTCCTTACAAACCAACCTTCACCTATTCTCCAAATGTCTTTACCCTTTTTTTATTGCGTTGCTTTCTACTGCCTTATACCTATTTGTGCATAAATGTAATTGGTAAGTAAGTGTGCCAGTGTAAATTTCAGCCTTATGATGTGGCTGCAACAGTTTGGCCAATTTGATAATTAAATTTACGATTGTGAGGTATGTTTCTATTGTAGAACTTAATGTTCCAAAAAGATTAGAATGCCAGTATTGTGCTAATATTCAAAAAGGGCAAGTGGAATGCCTCAGGTGAGCCTGACATCAATTTCGGGCAAAATAATGGAAAAACTGATATGAGATTGATGAAGAATTAAAGGATAGGAATGTAATTTAATGTTAAAAATCAATATGGTTTTATAAACAATAGGTCTTGTCAAACAAACTTGATTCCATTCTTTGGTGAGACTACAAATTTGGCTGATAAAGGTAACTGTAGATGATATATACTTAGACTTTTGTAAGGCATTTGACTTAGTGCATGACTTTCTGCATGACTTTCAGATTAATATGTTAGCACTATATAATATCAATTAAGCACACATTAAATGGATTAAGTTACTGGATAATTGACAGATCTCAAAAAGTAGCTGTCAATGGAGAATCATCATGGCAAGGTGTTTTTCTAGTGGGGTTCTGCAGGCATCGTTTTAGGCTGTTTGCTATTCAACATATATATTCATGACAGATCTGGAAGCAAATATGAAATCACTGTTGATCATAGAATCATAGAAGATTAGGGTTGGACAAGACCTCAGGAGGTCATCTAGTCCAACCCCCTGTTCAAAGCAGGACCAACACCATCTAAATCATCCCAGCCAGGGCTTTGTCAAGTTGGGCGTTAAAAACTTGTAAGGATGGAGATTCCACCACTTCCCTAGGTAACCCATTACAGTGCTTCACCACCCTCCTAGTGAAATAGTGTTTCCTAATATCCAACCTAGACTCCCCCACTGCAACTTGAGACCATTGCTTCTTGTTCTGTCATCTACCACCACTGAGAACAGCCTAGCTCCATCCTCTTTGGAACTCCCCTTCTGGTAGTTGAAAGCTTCTATCAAATTCCCCTTCACTCCTCTTCTGCAGACTAAACAGGCCCAGTTCCCTTAGCCTCTTCTCGTAAATCATGTGCCCAAGGCCCCTAATCATCTTTGTTGCCCTCCGCTGGACTCTCTCCAATTTGTCCGCATCCTTTCTGAGTGGGGGGCCCAAAACTCGATGCAATACTCCAGATTTGGCCTCACCAGTGCTGAATAGAGGGGAATAATCACTTCCCTCAGTCTGCTGGCAGTGCTCCTACTAATGCAGCCCAATATGCCATTAGCCTTCTTGGCTCAGCCCCCTGCCGCTCTGGGGCTTTCTGCCGCTGGCTCTTGCCAGCCGGGGTCCCACCGCCAGTCCCACTCAGCACCCACTGCCGGCCTGGGTGAAGGAACCCCAGGCTGGCAGAGGGCTGTGACCCTGGCTAGCAGGAGCCAGTGGCCTAAACCCCAGAGTGGGGTGGGGTGAGCTGCTCAGTCGCTGCTCTGGGGTTCCGGCTGCTGAGCCCTTGCCAGCCGGGGTTCCCCCCGCCACAGCCCTACTCACCTTACCAGACAGGATCCAGGCCTCCAGCCCTTCTCAGCCCTACCAGCTGCCAGCTCCACTCCCCTCAGCTTCTGATCTGGGGTTCCAGTCGCTGACCTCCTGCCAGCGGCGGTCTGGATCTCTGGTCTTGCTCAGCCTGCTTTCTGGCCTGAAGTCTCAGTAGGCCAGCCTGGGCTCTGCTCCTGGTTTTGGATCACTGCTCTGCAGCTTCCCCGCTGTGGCCCACTGTTCCGAGCCTGGGACAGTGAGAGTTGCACACAAGGCAAGAGGGGGTGCAGCTCAGCACCCCCATCTTAAAATTGTTTATATCAGACCACACTGCGTTTGACCTTGTGCCTGCTTTCTATCGCCATTTTTTTTCCCACTGAGAGTTGAAGGGAACATTTGACAAAATGGTAGCTCCTAAGAAAGTGAAGCTAGATGTCCGATCATTTCAGCCTGCTTGGACAGATGCATTTGGAGTTATTGAAAAAAAGGACTGGTCTAGTTGTGCTTTCTGTTATGAAAGTGTTGTTTGTCGCACACCAAGTGTTTGACGACATTTTGAAACGAAGCACGAGAAAACTTTTCTTGACGAAGCAGACAAGACTGAATCAATCAAAAAGGCAGTAGAAGCCTATGAGAAGCAAAGCAGTGCTTTAAAAAGCTTAAGAGTAAGTGAAAATCAAGCTACAGAAGGAAGTTACAAGATTGCACAGTGCATTGCAAAAAACGGAAAGCCGTTTACAGATGGGAAATATATAAAAGAAGTTTTTCTCAGCAGTTCGGAGATTTTGTTCAATGATTTGCCAAATAAAGGTACAATCATATCTAGAATAAAAGAACTGCCCATCTCTGCCAGAACAGTTGAGAGACGCACAAGTGAAATGGCAGAAAACATTAAGGAAAAGCAGATGACTGCATTGAAAGACACAGCAGTGTTTAGTGTTGCAGTTGATTAGAGCATGAATATAAACAAGGTTCCATGTTTGGAAGTTGTTGCAAGATATTGTGCTTCCGATGAAATCCAAGAGGAACTTTATTGCTTAAAACCCCTGCATGGCACAACAAAGGGGGAAGATATACTGGAAAGTTTTGTAAACCATTTTGAAGAACGAGGAGTTGATATCAGAAAAATATTTTTTGCGGCAACAGATGGTGATCCTGCCATGGTCGGAAAACAGAAGGGATTTGTAAAATTACTTGAAGATCAAAATGGCCATCTGACAGTCAAATTTCACTGTATCATCCAACAAGAAAACCTGTGTGCCAAAATTTCTAATGCAGAGCTTAATAATATGATGAATACAGTGGGGCGAATTGTGAATGTCCTTGTTGCTCGATCTGCTTTGACTCTCAGACAATTTCAAGCACTGACATCTCACTTCACAGCAACATTCGGTGGCTAAGTCGTGGCAAGGTTTTGGTGCGCTTTGTAAACTGTTTTGATGCAATCAAGGCCTTTTTGTCAGAAAAAGAACAAAACTACCCCGAACTGGATGATGACAAATGGCTGTGTAAGCTCATGTTTCTAACTGATATCACCACTCACCTAAACGAACTCAACCTCTGTCTCCAGGGTGCAGGGCAAACAGTTCTGGATCTTTATGAAGCCTGGAAAGCATTTGTTGTGAAATTAGCAGTTTTTTCCAGATATATTCAAACTTCTACTTTCCGCTACTTCCAACTCATAAAAGAGCTATCGACACGTTGCACTGTCAATGTCGATGAGATTGGAAAGTACATGCAAGAACCAGAATCAGAATTTTCTGACAAATTTCAAGATTTCCAGCAATTTGGCCCAATGCTTTCTTTTCTAATTAAACCTGAAAAGTTCAACAAAAGCGACTTGGATTTATCTGTATTTCAGTGGATGGGTGTTGAAGATTTTGAAATGCAACTCATTCAGTTAAGAAGTTCAGAATTGTGGACATCAAAGTTTGTGGATCTATGGAGCGCACTTGAAGCTACCAAGAGAGATCATGGGGCCTTTATTCTGATCTGCTGGACGTCCCTGCCAGTGAAATATAACTGTTTGAAGAAAATTGCATTTGCAATGCTTTCAGTATTTGGATCCACATACCTGTGTGAACAGGTATTTTCACATATGAAATCTGTCCTCTGTCCCTCTTGGAGCTGGTTAACAACTGATCACTCAGAAGCCTGTGTGCAGCTTAAAGTATCCAAATACTTGCCATATATTGGAAAACTCAGCAAGGAAAAGCAAGGGCAAGGATCACACTAAACTGATAAGATCTGCATTTTAATTTAATTTTAAATAAAGCTTCTGAAATATTTTGAAAACCTTGTTTACTTTACATATAATAGTAGTTTGGTTGTATAATATAGACTTGTGGAGAGACCTTCTAAAAAACATTAAAATGTATGGCCGGCACGCAAAGCCTTAAATTAGAGTGTATAAATGAAAACTCGGCACACCACTGCTGAAAGGTTGCCGACCCCTGATCTAGATCATTATTAAAGATGTGATAAAAATCTGTAGATGACAAAAAGATTGGAACACTGATAATTTATTATGAGGGAGGTCAGTTAAGCTGGGCTCATTCAAAGGAAGTATGTTTCTCCTATGTTTTCGCCATACACACATTATGCTTTAGTGCAGGGGTCGGCAATCTTTCAGAAGTGCTGTGCCGAGTCTTCATTTATTCACTCTAATTTAAGGTTTCGTGTGCCAGTAATACATTTTAACGTTTTTAGAAGGTCTCTTTCTATAAGTCTATAATATATAACTAAACCATTATTGTATGTAAAGTAAATAAGGTTTTTAAAATGTTTAAGAAGCTTCATTTAAAATTTAATTAAAATGCAGAGCCCTCCGGACTGGTGGCCAGGACCTGGGCAGTGTGAGTGCCACTGAAAATCAGCTCACGTGCCGCCTTTGGCACGCTTGCCATAGGTTGCCTATCCCTGCTTTAGTGAAACACAAATTATTGGGCTGAATACAAGGGTACTACAATATCAATGTCTAGAAATAGATTATGTCCAAAATGTGAATTGTTTCTTACCTGATTTACTCTAGGGTTTCTACAATGTCTTTTTACTTTCCTGTTTCCCTTCTAACAGTAAATAATATGGGCACAGGGAATATGAGTTCTTCAAGTGCTTGCTCATGACGATTCCATTCTAGGTGGTTGTGTGCTCACTTGTGTGGCTGTTGGAGATTTTTTCCTTACCAGTATTGATAGAGTTGGCTGTGATGCCCTCTGGAATGCTGCACTCATGTGTCGGTATATTAGGCACCTCCAGCCCTATGCCCTCTCAGTTCCTTCTTACCGCCCGTGGTAATTAGTCGGAGTGCTTTTCCTTACTAACAGTTTTTGTCTCTTCTGACTTTGAGCCTTGGAGCCTTGTGAATAGTTTGTTTACAGTAGTTAGTAATTGGTGTTGTTAAGTATAGTTAGAAGTTAAAATCCCAACGGGGACATTGCTCCAGGCGGGGCATGCCCCTTTCTCCAGGGTTTAAGCCCTGCTCTGACTAAAACAGGGCTATACCTGTTAGTGACCCCCATAGCAGCTGCCTAGAATGCTTGGAGGAGTCACATGTGAAGGAGAAGTTTTGCATTTGCAAAAACTTTGAACTCAGGATCTAGAAAGAGCATGACATCCATCTGAGGGCCCTCCTCATGGAGGCTGCTCTCTGCCCGGTTTCCAAGCCTTCCCAGCTGGACTCTACCTAGTACCTCAGCCTCAGTGCGTAGCGCACCCCCAGTACTGGGCTCTGCCCGGCACCGCTCTCCGTCACTGGTGCCCAAAAAGAAGAACATGAAGCATGGCTCCCTGGCACCATGGAAGAAAGGCCAAGATTCAGGCAAAGGACCCAGTTCGAGCCACCTCCCTCCCCACCAGAGCCACATGGACCTCTGTCCCCAGTCCGGGCCTCTAACCCCTAAGGGATCCGCCACCCACTCCCGGAAGCACTAGGGGACTCAGACTTTTGGCAGGGCCAATGCCTTCCCTGGCTTTCCCAGTGTCTAGAAATCAGAGACCTCTGCCAGTGCCACCAGCACCACGTATGCTGCAGCAAGTGGCAAAGGCCCCTTACGAGGGTAAACTAGCCATCAGGAACCCTCAGAGGGCAGTTGAGCACTGCTGATCCCCAGAGCCAAGGCAGCACTCTCTGACTCTGTGCTGAAGATTTTTGGCTTTGCAGCCCAGGTTCTCTGTGGCTCACCCAAGACCACCTGCACTGCGATTGCAGTCTCCACCTAATTGATGTAGGTCGGCTATGGGGAGGCGCTGGTCACCATATCACCGGCACCATTCATCCTCCCGCCGGTCATTGTCTCTGTGCAGATCCTTGTCCCCTGCACCGTGGGAATGATCTTCATCGCAGTACCAGTTCCCTCAACCCTAGTCGTCCTGTTCAAAGCACTGGTCTCCAGTGTCAATGGTTAGCCATCAGACAGAGACATCAACAGCCCTACTGTGGTCACCAGAAGAGGGTTCCTCCGGCAAGGAGAGGAGTTCAGCTCCTCACCAAGGTATCACTGCACGATTGGGCACCTGAGGCTGCGTCAACTTCTGCGATACGACCTTGGCAACACAGCCAGTAGCCACTGCAGTGGCCCTATTGGAGTGTGTTGGGCACGCCTGTGATGCCGATGCCCCTTATGGTCTTGGAGCAACAGTTGACCACACTAGCAGCACTGGGATTGGTGTGTAAAGCACTCTTGGAGGTTGGGGTAAAGGAACAAGTGCCCAACCCGAAACTCCCTTCCCCCGCAGGGGATGATGCCTGGGGCCTCCCCTGGCAGCACAGTTATTGTCCTCATGCCCAGATGAGGTGGTGGCGGGACCCTTGCGTGCCAGCTTGCCAGACGATTTTAAAGATCACCAGGTTCTGCTTCGATGGGTGACCAGTGACTTGGGCCTAGAGATAGAGGAGATGGCCGAGCAGGCAGACACCCTGTTCAGTGTGCTCTTGGTGTCTACCAGTGTCCGTGTTGCACTACCAGTGCATGATGGGGTCTTGAAAACTGCCAAGGCCCTCTGGCAAACCCTGTCATCCATCCTGCCCACCTACAAGAGGTCTGAAAAAAAGTACTTCATCCCAGCCAAGGGGTTCGAGTACTTGTATACCCACATGCCTCCACACTCGTTGGTCATCTCTGCAGCCAATTAAAAGGACAAGCAGAGGCAGACCAGTTCAACCACCAAAAATAAAGAGGCCAAGAGGCTGGACCTTTTTGGGAGGAAAATTTATTCAACAGCCAGCCTTCAGTTCCGGGTGGCAACCCACCGGCTTCTCTTGGGCAGATATAATTTTAATTTATGGGACTCCCTCGTAAGTTAAAGGAGTCCCTGCCCCAGGATTTGGCCCGCGAGTTTGGCATCCTGGTGGAAGAGGGTACTGCAGCAGCAAGGTGCTCCCTTCAAATCCCAGGGCCTTTCTTCCCTGGTGCTGGGGAGCTATGCTTCTTGGCCTTCTTTTGGGGCACCAGTGACTGAGAGTGGTGCCAGGCAGAGCCCAGTGCCAGGGGTGTGCTACTCATCAAGGCGGAGGTATAAGGGGTGGAGTCCGGCCAAGAAGGCTCAGAAGCTGGGCAGAGAGCAGCCTCCACGAGAAGGGCCCTCAGACAGATGACATGCTCTTCCTAGGTCCTTTCTAGATCCAAATGCAACATTTATTCTTCAGTGGTTAGGGTGGTCTCTGGCTGTCCCAGAACCCTGGCATTGCACTTGACAGCATGGCTACTGCATGGCTGAATGAGGAGGAATGGAAATGCTTGGCCTATGTCCAACAGGTCTTGTTGGGTAGCAGAAAGTCCTCTAGCAGAGCAACCTACCTGGCCAAGTGAGAGGAGGTTCATGTGCTGTCCTCAGACTGTGGCATTTGGGCTGAACATTCTTTCCTGCAAGTGATCCTGGACTATCTTCTGCACCTCAAGTTCTGAGGGTAGTCCTTGTCATCGATCAAAGTCTATTTAGCCACTATTTCTGCCTTCCACCCTCTGCTCCAGGGCAGGTCAGTCTTTGCTCACAACATGATGGTCTAATTTTTGAAAGGTCTGGAGCGTCTCTACCCACATGTCAGGAATCCCATCCCTCCCTGGGACCTGAACCTCGTGCTGTCATGGCTCATGGGTCCTCCCTTTGAGCCTCTAGCTTCCTGTTCTTTTCTCCTCCTCTCCTGGAAAGTTTCTTTCTTGGTTACGATAACATCCGCCCATCTGAGATCAGGGTGCTTACTTCAGAGCCACCCTATATGATGTTTTAGAAGGACAAGGTTCAGCTGCAGCCGCACTCAGTGTTCTTGTCCAAAGTAGGTTCACAATTTCATACCAGCCAAGACGTATGTTTACCAGTCTTCTTTCCGAAGTCTCATAAATCGGAAGAGAAGCACAAATTGCATGCCCTGGACATCAGGAGGGTACTTTCCTTCTACATCGACAGGACTAAGCCATTTCGCAGATCAACACAGGTGTTCGTTGCAGTGGAGACAGGATGAAAGGTCGCCCAGTGTCTGTGCAGACGATTTCATCCTGGATCACAGCCTGCATTCATTACTGCTATGAAGGTGCCTCCACCAGCGACTGTGACTGCCCATTCAACTGGGGCGTAGGTTTCATTGGCAGCCTTTCTGGCTCAAGTGCTGATTCAGGATATCTGCAGGGCCATTACCTGGTCATCTATCCTCACGTTTACGTCGCATTACACACTTACCCAGCAGGCCCGAGAAGATGCTGGCTTTGGTAGAGCAGTTTTGTAAGCTGCACGACTGTGAACTCTGAGCCCACCTCCCAGTATACTGCTTGCAAGTCAGCTAGAATGGAATCAGCATGAGCAAGCACTCAAAGAAGAAAAAACTGATACCTACCTTTCGTAACTGTTGTTCTCTGAGATGTTTTGCTCATGTCCATTCCATTACCCACCCTTCTGTCGGAGTTGCCGGCAAGAAGGAACTGAGAGGCGCCTAATATACCGACGCATGAGCACGGCACTCAAGAGGGTGCCACAGCCGATCCTAGGGATACCGCTAGGGCACAAATCTCCTGACGGCTGCGCACATGGGCGTATGCACAGCTAGAATGGAATGGACATGAGCAACTCATCTTGAAGAACCTACAAAACCTAGGTAACTTTTTTTTGCAAATTTTTAATCCATTTAAATTACACCTGGAATGTAGGTTTAAGGTAGGTGTAAGTTCACCAAATCACAGACGAATCTTTAAGGGGCTCCCTGGGATAACAGGATAGAGCCAGATGTTTTCAATACTAATATCAAATAGGATGGGTGTAGGATATGGTTCTGGACTAATAATGCAAATTAAGATTAATTTCTATTGCAAAAATGTAAAACACATAAAATGATAATTTCAAGGGCAATGCTAAATTGAAGTCCCTGAGAAAATACTCTAAATTAGATGAACTATCTGTAAAACAAACATCATAGATAAAAAGTGAATTTACTTAATATACAAAAGTTAATAAAATGGGAGTGAGGGGGGAGAAGAGGAATGGCTAAATAGTCCACTGTCAGTGAAATAAAATGTGAAAGTTCATCCATGCTGTAGGGGTTTACTGAAAGTTCACAAGACAAAATGCAGCCTGATGTATTAAAGAGAATTTCAGTCTCAGGAGCTGTCAGCATGGCTTCAATCACAACCTTTACAAATATACTCAAAAAGTGTAAAAGAACAAAACTAGGGACTAGCTGGTCACTAGTTCTGTGTGCCTATGCAAAAGACATTCTGTTGATCTCTTGTGAGCTACTCATACCTCAGGTTGCAGCACAGGATGGGAAGAAGCAGGGAATATGGTGGTGGAAGGGGCATGGGACAGTCTTTGGGGCTGGATGGCTACCCTTGAATGATGCAGTCAAGAAGCTATTTGGAAAAATTAAAGAGCATGAAATTTTTTGTCAATTTTCTTATTTACAAAATCTGCAGACTTCTCTAAACATTTCAAATTTAAGGTGTCTCAGTGTATATATTCATCTAGGGCTAGATTGTCACTTTATGATTTGACCCTATCAAGGAGCAGCACAGAGTTTTACTGTCTCAGGATCAGCCAGGGAAACAGATTGTGACTTGGTGCAATGTATGTTACCATTGACTGGTGCTCCTGCTGCTGGTTCAGCACAATGTACTTCCTCTCTGGAACATCAGAAGCCCAATACTCAGAATCTCTCAGAGTCACAGTCTGTTTCCAAAGCAGCTTCTGGATTCTGTCATTCAAGAGTAATGGTCCAGTCACAAATGAGCAGTGAGAGGTAGTGAAGTAGAAAGTTTAATAAGGATTGGGGAGAAAAAAATCTATTTCAAATTTCTCAGGGGTGTAAATTGAGTGAGAAAAATAATTTTGGTAAGTATAAAAAAATCTTTAGTGTCTTTGTAATAGTACATTTTTCCTCAATATTTACTTTTAAAACCGAATCTCTTTTGCATATACTGTATATAAATAAAGTACAGAAATGCTTTTCTGCAAAAAAAAAAAAAAAAAAAAAAAAAGTTACCTAATTAAAAAATGTATATCATAATTATATTGAGACTTGGGAATAATAAAGTATTATACTTGTAATTTTACAGCTAGAAGTAGCACTGTGGTTGTCACATATATAGTACACACAGTCTGATTGTTGCAAAGTAGACATCTGCCAGAAACATTTCGGTTTAGCATGATGAATTTACCCTAGCCCTGTCAAAAATCACATTACAATGCCAAAGTATTGCTTTGAATATAGGTTGAAAAACAGAAATAAATTTTGTTGAGGTAGGGTTTCAGATTCCCTCAGAATCATGTCATTACTAGTATTGTGGCTAGGTACATATGAGCTCCTGTTGTTCCTTGGGGAATTCCCCAATAGCAAATGTCACTCTTTTTAATCAGTATGGTGAAAGGAAAGATATTGTTGACTGTGGGTGATACATCTAGGCTATCAGCACCTCGTCAAGGATGCTAGCACACAAAGGGCATTCCATTACATGAAAGCATAAGGACTTTTTAAAGTGCAATCCATTGTTGAGCCTTTTATAGAAATTAGCGTATGAAGTACATATGCTCTGTTTATCAGTGGTCTTCCATGGTGAGTGTAATACATAGATCCTTGATATAGTACTAATTATGTATGAGGTGCTACCAGGCTGCACTGTTTGGGTTAATATGCTAGTTGGGCCCAGTTCTAAGCTCAGATACATATGAGGCGTAATATGAGTGTCTGAGCAGCATGTTGCTGTCTACACACGTAACTGTAATTCTCTGGAACCTTCAAGTTTTGAAAATGGCATCTGAGGAAAAGAAAGTGTGTTTTCTGCATCTGTGTTTGAAGATTCATCAAAATGGGATGTGATTTGAAAAAATGTAGGATGTCTTACTGTTTGCTCAGGTGAGCTTATTTTTCTTCTTTTCAGTAGGAGTCAGTGGTGTGCTAGGCATTTTCCAAATAGACAAGAAGCATGATCTGTGCATGTATCACATTCATATTAATGTATTTGTTAATATATCTTGTATAAAACATTCTGTATATAATGTTTTGTTGGTTTTTTTTTAAAGTATGTGGATGTATTTAGCTGTATAGTTAGGCCAACTATTTGTCCACTCACCTTAATGGCTACACATCTTTCAGCTAAATCCTGAATGCCAGGGCTTCATCCAGATATTTGATTCTCTTTAGATTTCTCATCTGTGGTGATTTTTTTGTTTTGTTTTGTTTTTTGTGCGGTGTGTGTGTGTGTGTTGTGGCCAGGGCTGGCTGGGGTTTTGCCACCCCAAGCGGCCAAAAAAAAAAAAAAGCCTCGATCGCGATCTGCAGCGGGAGTGAAGGACCCTCCGCCAAATTGCCGCCAAATAGCTGGACACGCCGCCCCTTTCCTGAGTGGCTGCCTCAAGCACCTGCTTGCTAATCTGGTGCCTGGAGCCAGCCCTGGTTGTGGCTAATAATAAGAATATATTTAGTAATCCAAGTGTAATTAAAGGAAGGTGTTTGCTCAGTTATAGATATTCCTCTTTTGTTAAACTGGTTCTGAACATCACATGTGGAAGCCTACAACACAGTGGCAATTACTTGTTATGTACCATAGGATAGGAGGTTTCTGCATTTGGTGGGATGCAAATTGTATTTCCTCTGCTTGGTCCTCCAGCTGCTACCTCCTGCCTCCTACCTTCCTCCCCCAAGTCACATCAGCAAGAAGAATAAATTCTAAAGCCATTTAGATCTTGCTAACCACAGCATGATGACTATCCAAGACTCTCAACCCTCTGAGGCCTGGTCATTGAGTCTCAGGATGTGATGGAGTTTCTTTGGCATCTGGAGGTGGTTGAAATCATTATTCTTAGGTGTTCAATGTTAGGGAGGAATCCTGGACCACTCCTGAATTATGAATTATCCTTACAGAAGTCCACAGCCCCTTAAGTCATTTGCATAAAGAACATTGTTTCTTGATTGTAAGTTTTAATATTTGTACCAGGGTTCGCATGGGTCCTTTTTAATACATCAAAATAAATATCCTTGTCTAGAGCATTCACAGTTGACATCTATTTCAGCAGTGCTCTTGTGAATAGCCCAATATACAGAGTGACTGACAAGAGAGACACTCTATTCTTCTACAGCTGAATTAGGACTGATACACATGTTACACAGTGTGCTGTCTGACAAGTTGAATCAGCTACTCCAAATGTATGCTGCCCTATTCCAGAGCACTGGAAAACTCAAAGGACATCAAATTGAATTACACAGATAACAGAGTTCACCCTGTGGTTTTGTCACACAGGGGAAATCCCGTTCCACATTAGGAAATTAATGGAAGAAGAGCTAATGCACCCAGGGAAGCTCAGAACTGAGCATGTGGAAGGCCCACATATCTCTCCTACTGTGATAGCTCAGAAGCCAAAGCACTGGGGAACGAGTCAAATCTATGCTGACGTGCAGCTCCCAAACAATGCAGCAAAATGTAAACCATATCATCTATCCCAGGGACAATGTAATTCCAGTCCTAAACGTAGTCCAGTTCCTTTTTCCCAAGCTAAATCTCACAGCGGGATACCACCAGCTAGGCTTCCACCTGGGGTCCAGACATATAACAATGAAAATACATGTAGGCCTGCCTCTTTACACGTTATTAGATCTCGGAATAGTGTCAGTCACAGAGATAATTGAAAACATAATCTAGAAGGTTTTACTACAGCTATCTGAACTTTGAATGCCAGAGTGATCCACTGGTATTTGCCACATAACACTTGCTTTCACATTTTCAAGTTTTTCCCTTCAACCAAGGGGGCTAGAACCTTAATTAAAAAAAATAAAAAGAGATTCTCCTGAAAACTCTTGATTCCAGTAGCTGGGTTTTTAAGAAAAGCACCAAACTTTGAAACTCTTAATTTTACTTCAGAACAAGTGTTAGGACCTGACCCCATCCCCACTGAAGTCAGTGGAATAAATTCTGCACCTGGCTGGCTACCCAAAACCTAGAGCATCAGCCCCCCAACTTTGATTTACACTGGTGTAACTGAGCTCAGAATTTTGCCCAATGACTGCTATGCAGCAGCAGGAACAAGACCTAATTGGGTGTCTATGATGCCCAGACTTTTAGAATAATTTTCAAACTCGTTAAGCCTGGTCCTTGATGTCTTTTAGTTTCTGTCCATTTTCAGGTATGTTTGTTTTGTGATGTTGCTATTTTCTGCTACCTATTGTGAGCATAAGATTAATTTTTCTCAGATTAAGTTTTCGGTTCTCTTGGCTCTCACATATTAGATATTCTATCAATTTTTATATTTCCTTATGTTGTCAATTGGCAAGATATGCAGCACTGAACTAGTTCAAGTTAAGTATTTATTGTCTATATAGATGCTGAATACATTCAAAAGAGATGACTCTGTCTTGTCTCTCATTCTTTGTTTTGGCAATTATTCCCTTTACTTGTCTAAGTGTATGCGGAAGGCTCATTTTCATGTTTATTTCTCAAAGGCTGGATATAACTCTTTTTTTTGGTATGTGCCTTGGTGCTGAACCACTCATAACAAATCTATTTTTATTTAAATCAAAAGCTCTCTTATAGTCAATAAATTCCATACACAGTGGTAGATTATGTGTGCATATTTAGCAGCTTTGTTCATCATATATAGAGATGGTCTATGATAGAGAATTTTGATTAAAGGACAGATTATTCTCTTGATTGGACTTGAAATCTATTATTTCTGTTGTTTGATGTCAAAATGTCATGATAAAATCTTTCCATACTACTTACAGTCTGTATTTTCTCCGGTCCCTTTTGTCACCTTTTTTAGCTTTCTTGTTTTGAAAATGACAATAGAGGTGTTTGAGTTTTCTGGGAATTTTTACATAGTGCAGTGCTTTCTTCCCCAGGCACTCCTCTGACCATTTCTTTAACTTGTTGTTCTGTTCCTAGTGCAGGGGGAATCTTACAGAGCTGTGCAAAAGCTATTCACACCACCAGCCAACCAGGTGAAAAAAACCCACATTTTTGAGCAGTACGCAAAAAGCGAGATGTTCAATCAATTTTTGTTTTTGTTGTTTTGCACTTTTGAGCAACTGCCTCCAAACAAACAAACACAGTCAAGTTTTGGAGGTCAAAAGGGTAATCTTCCTCTCTGGGAATGGCTATGTTTAAAACTGGTATCATTCATGAAAATTCATGATTTATTCAATGACAGGTTTTTCAGACAAAAACCAAGACAAATAAAAATAAAAATAACATAAAATAAAAAAAACTGTCAGAAAGAGTAAACTTTCACTCTTAACCAAATTTATAAATTCCCTTGTTTTCCTTCTCCCCATTTGCCATATCATCGGAAGTGCTGAAATTTAACACACACACACACCCTCCCTGTTTAGATATGTTAGGGGTTTTTTTTCTTTCAGTAAATATGTTTGCCTTTTAACTTCCTTTTGTCTCTTGACATATTTACATACATGGGGCCTGAGTCAATGCCCATTGAAGTCAATAGGGGTCAAGTCCCAAGAGATGAGCTATCAACGTGTTTTAAAAAGAGGCTTTTGCAAAAAATCTCCACACTAACCTGTTCTAACCCTCATGTACTGGGACAGAAGGTGCTTGTCAACATGATGGAACTGGGCAGTCCTTATGCAAAGTTTTTAAGTATACCTGCCCTTTGATGTCATTTGTCAGTTCCTACGGTAAAGATTTACTCTTCAGAAATATTGTTAGAACCTTATAAATATTACACCTCTGGCAGGAGTGACATAGCTGTATTCAAGCAGGGTGAACTCTATCAGAAACAGGAGATCATCCCAAACTTTTACTGACAATTTTAGCCAGGGCCTTAGGGAGCCCCTTCTTGCACATAGTTTAGATAAATTATATATAGAATTATTTGTCTATTGTACCTCTAAAGTACCAATGATCCACGCCAAAGAAGAAGCAGTGAGCATGCCAACAAAAGGTTTATAATCTCACTCTTCCTGTCTTTTCCCAGCGGATGTTTGGTTGTCTGATTATCTTATTTCTATTGTTAATCTTTTTTGCTCTCTTCCCCTCATTTTCCAAATGTTTTGGCTGCTGCACATGATTGTCCAGTGTCTACTTTGCAGAGCTGCTGCCTCTATTCTAATTACAATACGCTGGCCAGCCAAGCACAGGTAGATGTTAACTGGCCCTTCCTTCTTTTTCTAGCTGCAGTAGGCTAATGCAGTTCCTCATGTGACCAACGTCTGGCAAAGAATAAATGACTTCTCATGGCCAGCTTTAAAACAAATAAAAATATAGGGCTTCCTGCAGCTGAAATCTTAATGTTACAAGAGGTTTCCTGCAGCCAGTCTTCCAATGTGTATTTAGTGCTGCAGCCTGTGTTTCTGAAAGCGCTCTTGCCTTTGGGATAGTGATGCTCCATTTCCAGTTAAACTGAGTAATGACTCCTCAGCACAGACCTGCCAAAAGCCCCTACTTTTTTTTTTGCAGCTTCCTTCTTTCTGGAGGGCTGGTGGGGAAATCAGCAGAGTCTGGTCCTATTATTTCACAGCAGGGTCTCTCTGCAATTCATGCAGTGAGGGCAGACCCTCACTCTGACTCTTCCTTTAACTGCATTGCTCTCTCTAGCTTTGTATTTAATTAGATATTACATCCCTGAGTTCTGTGATACCTTCCTTTCTGGCACTGGCTGAATTTTACAATATTGGAATAATATCGTTTGTCAAAAGTATACTAATCTCATTTTAAAAGCTGGGCATTTCATGTTCACTTCCTAGGCTGCTCTTGTGGAAAGCACAACAATCTTAAATCCTTATCTGAAAATTCTATGAGCCTGTCATTTTTTCACTCTTGACTTGCATATCAAAGAGATCTGTTTCTTTATATCATCCTGTCTACCTTCCCGTTATATTTTTACATTATGATATTGAAGATGTTTTTGATCATTTTGTAGTTTTCTTAGGTTCTTGTGTAATATGTTCACTTGCTTGTCTGGTAGCATGTTCACTTTGCTTGTCTAGAACGCTGCATGTCAGGGAGACAATCTGCACAAGCCTAATCTTGTCTGTCTTGGGTTTTGATTAACTGGCATATTTTGTCTGATGCACTACGTAAGTTGTCTTAGCATTTTGGCTGAGCCTTTGTTGATAATTAATGAATATATTTCCTCCAGTGTTTTATTCCTTCTTTCCTTGATAGTACAAAATAAAAACCACTATAATTTTTGAAGTGCCTTAGAGTTCCCCCTCCCCCACATACACCTTACAAAAGTGGTTCTACTACATCAGTAATTCATTTAGGGTCTAATATATCACGGATAATGAGAAAATTAGTTTACTAATATTCACTCTTCCTTAGCACTTGCATTATATTACAGAGTTAGCATGCAGTGACTGTTAGTTGTTCTTATAGATCTTTGCAGATTCAGAAGGCTTCTGTTATATTGGCAAAGGTCAGTTTCTCAAAGGCAGCTTGTTCAAATTGAAGACTAGATTCTGCCACCATTAATCACAATGCGTAGTATCTATACTTCTTAATTAGCCCCATTCATTTCAGTGAGACTACTCCAGGAATAAGGTACAACAAGGTACGAGTGGCAGAAACCAAATCTAAGTGATTATTTTCAAATTATGTTCCACTTGTTTTTCTCATGTTAGATTGCTATTCTGGAGCAAAATGTAGCTTTTGGTCTGGAGACAGGTAAAGTTCACTTTTGACTATTCAGACTAGTGCATCTTTCATTTTTTCCATGTATAAGATACATATCAGAGCCTCTAGTTGTATTTACAATGGTCATAATAGAAAACACAACATAAGGTATATTGCAGACTCCTTGGGGAAGGCGCTGCCTTTTTGTTCTGAGTTTGTACAGCACCTAGCGCAATGGGCTCCTGGACAATCATCGGGATCCCTAGATGCTATTGCAATACAAATAATACAGTAATATGAATAACAAGATGTCAGCTAAACAAACCTTTTGTTAATTAGCAAATGCAACAAAACTGCATCTCCAAACAAATGAAAGAGTATGATAAAGCCAGAGGCCAGTTGGTCACCACACACGCTCTGTTGGGCAAAGAGGGTGGGGGAAATGAATTCCAAAGTTAAGGGTTGTCTTCTGCTATCCCCTAAGAGATACCAGCTGGAGGACTATCAGCACAAGAGAGTCTCTCTTTGTACTGCGTCATCCAGGACACTTCACAGTAATTCAGCCTGGAGAGTGATAAAAGCATGGCTAACTGGTATCTTTTAAAAAGAGATGACACTCTCCTCGCCCGCTGCAGGTTAAAGAAAATGTGGCCCCCAATACTATCAGGCAATCTGTGTAATGCCTCAGTATTTCATCCTCAGTTAATCTGGAATAGCCTAATGTAGTGTGGGACAACCCAAGGCATTTTCCTCATTCTGCCACTTAGGAAGAAGGTCATCGTGCTGAAACCGGACTTGGATCAGCTTTCATGCTGATATTCAATGAGGCTGCTGTACATCTAGGAAAAAAGGTTTGTGGATTCCACCAGCTTCCTGAGGATGGAGCTGGTTTTCAATATGTACTTCCCTCTCCGCCCATCCCCCCCATTTAATTATAAGCTAATAAAAGTTACATTGAAACTCCTTCATCAGAAGACTGAGAAGTACCAATATCTTGTTTTGTTGCAGTGTTCTGCAGTGTATATAATAAGAATTTCAGAGTAGCAGCCATGTTAGTCTGTATCTGCAAAAAGAACAGGAGTACTCGTGGCACCTTACTAATAACAATGTGCATCACAGTAGGAGGAAACTGCTGAAAAATAATGACAATGAGATATTTCACTGACGACTTATGCAGAGCCTGCTGGGAATTCTTCATATGCAGTTATTTTTAATAAGAATATTTACTGTAATAAACACTGTAGATCTCTATTTTTAGTTTAATATAAAGATTTAAATAAAAAATTATGAATTATATTACTCAGTTGTATCTCTTGAATTATCTTAACCATATGGGGCTGCTTTTAAAATTAAGCAATTTATTATTTTCTAAAGAGCAGCTTGGGGACCATTTAATACATATAACTGAAAGTGATGTAATTACAAACAGAGGGGCAGAAGTCATGTTATGCAGTTACAGTTTATAAATTGAACCTTGAATATCTTAATATATGTCTCCATAAATGATTAGTATTGGTTTGGTTCTGTGCTTGTCTCAATGCAATGGTTTTGTGATTATGTGTGTATTCCACCTGTTAGTAAACCTGTAATCCACTGTTAACTCTGCTAACAGCTATTTATATTCTTTCCTGCATTTGATTGGGTTTTTTTGCAACTTGTTTGCAATACAGAATGCTTATTTCCACAATCAAATAAGAATGGGCCAAATCTCCAGAGATAGTGAGTACTTTTGGAAAGGATCTTGAGAAAGGTATTCATTTGGGGAAAAAAATCTGTTACCAGTATACTATTACTTTTAATTTTTTTAATTGTGTATGTACGTGTATTTAAAACTTTGAAGCTGTACTGGCAACCCCAGTACTGAAACTTTGGCCTGGTCTACATTAGGGGTGGGGTGGGGGGGATCGATCTAAGTTACACAACTTCAGCTACATGAATAACATAGCTAAAGCTGACGTACTTAGATCTACTTACTGCAATGTCTTTGCTACGGTGAGTCGACTGCCACTGCTCTCCTGTCGACTCTGCCTGCACCTCTTGCCAAGCTGGAGTACAGGAGTTGATGGGTGAGAGCTCAGAGATTGATTTATCACTGAGATTTAGTGGACTAAGAAGTAAATATGAACCAAGGTAAAAGTTTAGATACATGGGCTCAATGTCCTGAGTGGAAACCATGTCTGATTAGCATGCCTTAATGTTCTTATGTGTTCTGAGATGACTATGTATTTTCTGTACTTTTCCCTCGTAGTTAAGAATAAAGTAGACCCCTGCCCCCCCCCCCCACAAAAAAAAAGAGAGAGAGTAAATCTAATTTCATTTAATTAGTCCTGATATGCCAAACTTGTGGCTAGGTCACTTAACTCCTCACTTTCATTATGCCATTTGTTTTCAGAGACTGGTCACAAGTGTCCCCAGATTACACATTATGAAGACTATGGTTCTGACATAGGTCTGAATAAGACACAATAATTACAGTCCATCACTGTTTCTGCAAATCCTCTACGTAGGAGGTATTGCTATCGAGTTTGCAGAAATATGTATACGGTCTAGTTTGGAGACTTTTCCGATACTGGTGTGAAAACAATGACTATTGGCTATTTTGTCCTCCTTGCTGGATGGTTAAGAGGAGGAGATTTTTGTGCTATTTTCTTAAAGGCGTTAAGCAACATGTTATATAAGAGTTCCATGTTATTAGATGCAACCATATATTGTTATTCCTCTGGTGTCTGAAAGGGTTAAAATTATAGTGAAGGATGCCTTTTTATGGTAGACGACCATGGTTTTAAAAGCAAGGGTCATAGCTGTAGAGCTCAAGGATTTACTCACATTTCTTAGCAGAGATAATTCTGTACCAATCTCATAAATATTGCTCTTTTGCATTATTCAGGGTAGCTCAGAATAGGGTGCTTTGAACTGATTTTTTCCCCCCACTTTATTAAAAAATACTGAATTCCTGTTTTCCTTATTTTTTGAATGTTGTACATTTTATAGTGCTTTCTTATTAATGCCTTTGTTTTAAAAATGGGGCATAGAGACTCCTGATCTCAGCAAATATCTTAGCGAGTATACTTTTGCTTTGGGGCAAGCACAACTTAATATTCATAAATCTTGGAATGCAGAGGAAGAACGTGAAGAGAATCAGTGTGGATTCTCAAGCGTTAGGTATTGGGGCTAAATATCTGATGTGAACAACTTATCAGAGGATTGGCAACATTATTAAAGTATCATGTAAGAACCAAGATATCTCTAAGTTTCAAAAATCCATGGAAAGAAGAACTCCAGTACTAGTTGACATTTCAATAAAATATAGCTAAGAAGAAAATACCATGTATAAAGAGATCTCAGTAGACTAGCGTTGAATGAAACAATAAAGTAGAAGCCAAAGCAATAAAAGAAAAATAGATTCTTATGGATGAAGCTTGAAATATGAAAATCAATTAAAGCCAGTTTTTAAAATGAAATGCAATTACATGATTTTATAAGAGCACAACAAATTGCATCTCTGTGTATGGGTGGGTACGTGGGTGTGTGTCTTTTTAGAAATAAATATTTTATTTATTTTTGATTGCTAGAAGTCTCAAAAGGTGCCCACCTCAATAAGTGCTCGGGGTGCTTTTTAGACAAAGTAGCATTAACGATATCAATCATGCAATCTAATACCATGAATTGCTTCTCCCACTTCAAAGAACAGATAAATATCCACAAGCAAATATAGTATAAATAAAACAAACCAGCCCGTAGCAAACATAATAGATCCCTCCAACCCAAGCTCAATCCCTTCCCAAAAACCTGGGAAAACCAACGGGCTTTGCAACATAACCAGAAGGTTAACACACCCAGGTTGTGGCAGACAAAGGGGCAAGTTCCAAAGTGGAGGGTCTCATGGAAAGTGCCCTGCCAGCAACTCTCTCACTTTTGTATTGGGGGACCTCCGTATCAAGCATTTTGACTGAACTGAACTGTGACAGCATCAAATGAGGAGTGAGGCAATCTCCCAGGCAGCCAGACCCAAACTGTTTAAGAATTTATAGGCTAAGACCTAAGGAATCTTCAGTTCCACCTGGAAATCTTACAGTGTAGATTTCTGGTGAGGCAGCATTAGGGACAGCTTTAGTTTGGGCTGTTTGAGGTAGGGGGGGAGCCTGAGCAATATGGCTGACCTGGCAGTCAGCATTGGCAGAGAAACAAGACTATGACGGACTTCTATAGGTTAACCAGGTTTACTCTAGAACATATTCCCAAAGGAGATCCTGAGCCTGCTCTGCTTCACCTTAAGGACTGTCCTGGTGTGACTTCAAACTTGAGTCCAAGCTCTGTTCTAGGGTTGTAAATAAACTGATGGGCTGGAGTCATTCTGGCCACTTTGCACCACTCAGGATTCTGGCTGGAAATAGCCAATGAGAATTCCTAGTGCAATCCCATTGCCATCAATTAGTTTGCATATATAACTGCTGTTCATTGTGTGTTACGTGTTCCCTTCTGTGCCTAATCCATGAAGGATATGGGTTTGCTGCAAGCAGGGGATAATGGCACAATCCTCCAAACATATAAGCACGATTGCAGCCTTAGCCCTTTAGCTTAAGTTCATGCTATCGAACTTCTGGGTTCAATCTTCCCTGACTACCAAGATGATGGTTGTTATACACAAGCATAGGTGGTTGGAATTTTAAAGAATTCTATTGAAGATGAACAAGAAGGAATAGATTCTAAACTTTCTTTCTTAGCTGTGTTCATTCTGCAGGTCCATTCTGCATAAAAAGCAGTAAAAGCTTTTTGTCACTAAAGTCAGCAGGTACAACTCAGAAAAGGAACAGCTCCATGGAATAAAATTGCTATTTTTACAGAGTCATGGCCACTTTTCATAGTAGAAACAAAGTTTAAGATGCACAAGACTTACCTGTTGTTTCAGGTCTTTTAATTCTGGCAGTGTTATATTGGTGTTATCTGGGGCGATGTTTTGAAGGTGTCTGCTCTTTTGGTCTGCGCTATCTGTTTTTTTGATATCTGATTTTAATTGCTTGTATTTGTGTATAGATTTGGTTTTGGTATGTGCTTTATAAAGGAACATTTAAATAAATATACATCAAATAATTGATTTTTCATGCCACCTGCTTCACAGATGTTGGTATTATTAAGGTGATAAACTGTAATTACTCTGTGAAGGTAATATCTGGACGTAAGTAGGTGAAAAATGACTCGTAAACATGTGCACAGAGCCATTTTACAGTCCTGGTAAAAATCATATTATATTTGATTCAAAATAAGGTAGGCAAAATCTACCCCACCTTCATCTTTTAAATCAGTGGCACTTAGCTATAGAACGGTGTCCTAGAGACACAAAAAAATGTATCTGTGGATCTCTTATCTGCCTATCTTAACTGTGATACTCAGCTTTTATTTTAAATTCTTATTTTTCCTTAGGGCACTACCACACCATTGTGAAAGTTTGGAAGAATGCCCCATACAGTATAAGAGACCATGGTTGACTATTGCTGCTTCAAATTATTTGAGTAGACATTTTGGATGAGGTTTTGTGAAGTACACCTCTACCTCAGTATAATGCTGTCCTCAGGAACCAAAAAATCTTACCGCGTTATAGGTGAAACTGCATTATATTGAACTTGCTTTGATCCACGAAGTGTGCAGCTCCCACCCCCCACCCCCGGAGCACGGTCTTACCGTGTTATATCCGAATTCATGTTATATCGGGTCACATTATATCCAGGTAGAGGTGTATGTCCAGAAGCACAGAACTGTCAACTCAGCATGAGGCGAAGTTCAGCTAATCTCCTGATTCTAATCTAAGCCACTGTCAGAGCTGACGTGACCCTCAAAGTAACTTTGACTCCCAGCAACCTGTTCCCAGCTGCCTATGGAATCCCTGCTGTGCTGCAGCTTTCCCCCTTCTTGATGCATCCCTCCCATCCCCAGACCAGCCTCTTGTGCCAAGCTGCTTTGGATGAAGCCCGTACCTGAGGAAGGTCTCCCCTGGACAAATCCAGGGTGCTACTGGCTCTTTTATGCTCTCACAGCAGCATAAACAGGCCATAGTGGTGGGAATAATCTTACCTTTTGCGCATATATTCTGTGCACCAGGGACCACTGTTGTATTTTTAAAAGAGAATCAAAATATCATTATGGGCAAAATTCTGCCCTCATTTACTTGTACAAAGCCTCCAATAGTGTCAGCAGGGAGTTGTGTGCATGTTTCAAAAGATGCTCCTTTGTGAGACAGATTTGCTGAATTTACAATATTATATATTATTTTAAAATAAATTGCACATTTAGTAGACTAGAATATATAAAAACTGATTTCAGATCTTTCAAAATGATAGTTGTGTGTTGAGGAACAAAGAACTACTGTAGGAGGGAAACAACTTATCAAAATATTTGCATAAAATATGCTAATGAATTAATAAATATCATATACTCATGATATAAGATTGGTAAATTTTTAACTGATTACTGTGCTTTCCGTGTGCATTACATCTCACCCATCATGTTTTAAGCTTCTTCTATATTAAAAATAAAAAGTGCAGCAATTTGTCTCTTTGAGGGTCCAATGTTAAGTTGTTGTGATGACCAAAGATGAAAAACATATAAACAGGATTGCTCACCAAAAAGTTACATCAACTTACTAGTTCTTAAAGACATCATGCCATTTGCCCAGCATTATTTGTCTTTGACATCATATTGGTAATTGTTCATTACATTTATTTCAGTATTTTGTCTTAGGGTAGTGTTCAGTAGTCCCCTTAAGTGACTTAGGAGCCTATATCTCACTTTCAAAGCTGACTTTAGTCTATTGTTTTAAACCTCCAGTTATTGTTCAGACCCTATGGTCTTAAGCTCCTAAGTGCCTAGGTCACCTTTGAAAATGAGACTTAAGTGACATAGGCACAGTCTACACTATAAACTTACATCCATATAGCTACATTGTTTAGGAATGTGAAAAATCCACACCCCTGGCAATGCAGTTGTACTGACCTAACCCCCCAGGACTGTGTCGATGGGAGGGCTTCTCACATAGCTACCGCTTCTTGTGAAGGTGGATTAACTATGCCAATGGGAGCAGCTTTTTTCAATCTGCAGAGTAACATCTTCACAGAAGCGCTATAACGGCACAGCTACACCAGTGCAGCATTTTAATTGTAGACCTGCCCTTAGCAGCCTGAGCTTTTGAAACTGTTACTCTATATCTGCAAATAACAAATAAGTAGTTTTTACTGTTGTGAGAATTCTCCACAGAAACAATGCAGTGTTCCGTAATTATTTATGCATTTCCACCAGACATTAGAGCTTGTGTTTTATTATGGCACTTTTAAACCAAAATGGAGAAAAATTTCAAGATTATGGGCACAGGTTTCCTATGTTAGTGCAACTAACTGAAAAAATTGCTTGAGCTGTGTATTGGTGGACAGATTTCAATGTAGCAGTTGCTGACTAACCTGTGCAAACCCAAGATAATTCTCAGTATTCTCAATATAGTTGACTGAAAATATTTTGAATTTGGAAATTTGAATTTGGAAATTTTTTTTTACCAGCTCTCATTGTCTGTGAAATCTGTGCAATTCTTATCATGTCTGCCAACCCACATGCAAAATTCATGGATAACTTTTTAAAAAGCAATGTAAGTCACAGAATCCACGAAAATAATGAAGCCTTATGAATCTCATAAACAGACTGAGTCTCCTTTGGAAAAAATACAACAAATTGCCTTGATGGCAATGCAAAGGTGAGTAAAATTTACACAGTACAATCCAGATATAATGGGCAGATTCTTGGCTAGTATGAATAAGCATAGCTTTACTGAAATCAATGGAGCAATGTTAATTTGCACCCATGGAGAATTTGACCAACCAGTTTGTGATTAGAATCAGATAAATTAGTGAAAATCAATATTGCAGATTGTTATGATTAATCCTTTTTAGGAACTTGAAACTAAGTAACATAGGTGCTGGAACTAGAGGTGCTGGTGGTGCTGCTGCATCCCTGGCTTGAAGGTGGATTCTACTATATACAGGGTTTACAGTTTGGTTCAATAGCTCTCAGCATGTCCACTATCCAAATTATTCCAGCACCCCTGCTAAGTAACTGTAGGGCATGCTGGGCCGGCTCTACAGTTTTCGCCACCCCAAGCAGCACACCGAATTGCCATTGCAGGCGGCGGGGGCAGTCCATGTGCCCTTAGGGCAGCAGGCGTGTTTCCGCGGCTTCTGCAATTTGGCGGCAGCTTCTATGTTTAGCTGAAGCTGCCCCGGACAGCTAAACATAGAAGCTGCCACTGAATTGCCGCCACTGCGGAAACGCGCCTGCCATCCTAACGGCGCACAGACTGCCCCTTCCGCCCACAGCAGGAATTCAGCGTACTGCTTGGGGGCAAAACAACAGGGACTGCCGCCCCTTGCAGATTGCTGCCTCAAGCGCCAGCTTGGAATGCTAGTGCCTGGAACTGGCCCTGAGGACATGATCCTGAACATTCAAGAAATTATTCAAGAACAGTTTCTTATTTTGAAAACATTCTTCCTGTAATGTTATCAAGGCCAAAATAGGGCCATTATCTGGCATGCAAATGCCAGTCACAGATATGATAAAGGTAAATAACTTTTGAAACATAACCCAAAATGTTAAAACTACTACATAACTTTAAAATAATCCTGTTTTAAGAAAAGATGTCAGACTCCTAGGTCCATAGAAATTCACAGTGTTAGATCCCATAGTCCTAGAGTTGTAAATCATTAAATAAATGGACCAAATCACTTGTTTTCCTTTAGTCAACTCTCGATGGCAACATAGAAATAACACAATTGGGAGCTGTTTCTGAAGAGAACATTGGATGGCCTTCTATAGCTGATTCATAGATTCATAGGTTGTTCCCTGTTGCTTCCCAGATCTCACCCCTTGATCTGCTTCCAGCCTCTTCTTTGCTACTGTTATGTTTGCGCAAATACCTGGGCTAATCCATATTCAGTCTAATTTTCAAAATCATCTTTAATATATTTCTACCTATGAATTTTGTGCATTATTTACCACAGAGATTCTCAGCATACAGGGTTCATCCAGTGTAAGGACACCTCTTTTCTCAGAAACATGTTCTATACCATTCCACTGACTCTACACCACCTAGGAATTCTTACATAAGGGGTGCCAGTTAAGCCCACTCTCTGATGCTAGCGCCGACCAGAAAACTAGGTCTAGGGAGTTTAAGTGACTTACGAAACTGTACATATGCCAGCCTCTTATATATTAGGTCATTGCATGTCTCATAAAATTGATTCAAATTTCTGTAGTTAATTAGGTCAGTGGTGAAATTAAGATAAGGAAATCTACACACTTTTGAGATCTACAGATGGAAAACACTAGAAAAAGGCAAAGCATGAGTAACAACATTTTTCAGAAGGGGTAACAGAGAGGGCCAGTCACTTAGCTAGGAAACACTATAGCCTGGAGGGTCATGCTTTGATTACGAGAGAGACATACAATAGCTTCTAGTCTGAAAATTTGCATTTGCTTTGTAGTTCTTCTTACCGACCTTTGCGGTGAAGATAGGTTGCACTGTGGCTGTATGTACGGCATACCAAGGGCACATGCGTGTCTTGTCAGACATGCATCAAATGAGGTCGGGGTCAATGGGTGTCATTATTAGTTTACTTAGTCCTTCACTGTAATAGTCTGGTAACCCATCCATTCTAGTTACTGATGACATCAACAAAATCTAAACAATTGGAAAGGAATAATTAAGGACATAAAAAGTCTTACACTGCCCATATAATAAGCAAATACACTAGCAAGTATTAAAAATACAACTTTTATCACAACTCACAGAGGTTTCAATGAAAATGTCTGGGCTTATTCCTGCAACCCTTAATCATACAAACAGCCCTTATTCACAGGTGTAGTTCTATTGACATCAACTAGTCATGTCTTTAACTGTTGCAGGATTATGCCCTACATTTATCTATAGTTTCAAGTTCCTAGAAAGGATCAATAATAATTTGCTACAGTGATTTTGAAATATTTTCGTAGTTGCCTGATTCCAATCACAGGCAAGTTTTCACTCAACATTTAGAGATATCTTCCTCTTCAACTTACTTTTTCTTCTACAGAACTAAAGCTAATAGAATAAAAATATAAAACGCCATATATGTTTGAGATGCTCTATTTTCTTATTTCATAATCTCAGGGATCCAATGGATAATACCTAATCTTTTTCCACACATATTGTTTCTTATTTGGAGGATTCTACTTCAAGACATAAGGGGCATGTCAGCAATCAGCACTGATTCCACCAAAATGCTGTTGTGGCCTGAAGCTGCATTAGCTTTTCCATAAAGGTCCTTCCATGCTAAGAAATACCCTTTAACAAGGCTTCCAGAGCAGTGAGAGTCCTGTAAATATGGCATAGAGCTGCTGCCTAGGGTCCTAAACCAAGGGCTAGGGTCCCCAGTGCCAGTATTAAGGCACAGAGACCTCATATGGGTGGCCTGTGTCCTTATCAGACCCTTTAAAATTAGCACATGTCTAAGGGATCTGAGATATCATTTAGTGGTATTCTCAGAGTAGAAGTGCTGCCAACTCTGCATAGGACAGGCTTGTGGATGGGATAGCAGGAAATCCCACCTCCCCAAAAGGAAAATTCCATGAGGATAATGTTAATAATTTCCTCCCCTAAATCCACCTCCTGTAATCTGTTCTAGGGTCTTAAAAATTACTGGAAATGTAATTTCTTAATGACTTAGGATTTTTTCAACAAAATACATTATATGTTCTAAAGCTGTTACCATAATATTCTATAGTCATCATTTCTTTTGATCTGGACATCCACAGTAATATATCCCCAAACAGAGTTCATAATTGTTCTTTCCTGAAAGAAAGGTTCAGTAACTACAAGACTTGCAGGATGGCTGGTTCTACCACTCTCTCCTGCCAAAATGTGACAGGCACAGCAGGGTTGGATGGAAGTTTGGCCTTTGAGTAATTTTCTAGCTCTGCTCCTGTTCCCTATTTTCCAACAGCAGCCAATAATTGTGATAATATTTTACATATATATATATAGAATTTTTCATCCCAGAAAATCAATAAGTGCTTTACAAACTCAGGTTTGACTGGCATATAGCCAGCAATCTACCTCCAGGGTAGTGGGGAGCTCACTACTCCAAGAACTCTTAAGAGTACTGTAAATCAGACATTCCTTCTTGGAGCTTTGGAGAATGCAGCATGAACCTGCTTGCTGCATCACCCGTGGACTGGGCATGGTGTTTGTTCCTTATCTGCCTGGCTAGTGCCAAGGGCTGGATTGGAAAGGACTCTGACTCAGCAGCCTCTCCCTCCTTTTATAGAGACTGGAGCTGACAGTGAAGTTAGCCCAGTGGAATTCTGGGGCTCCCTGAGTGCTGGCACTCCCATTGTGACCAGTCTCAGTGTGAGGGTAACAGATATTAGAGGGGCATGTAGAAGAGCTACAGTATGGCTCTAAATGCACCCAGACCCACTGAAATACAGCCACCTCTGGGACAGAGAGCTGTAGCCAACTGGTGCACAACAAGTGCTCGATGAGATAGGTCTTCCAGACCTTAGGTTATAAGTACTTTGAATCAATGACTCTGTCTTCTTCTGTTTGTACAGTGCCTGGCACAATATGGCCCTGATCAGCATCATGGTATCTGGGTACTATAGCAGTATAAATAATAATAAATACCTGAAATCCATATTCAACTTTAAATTGATTAAAGTCTGTCCAAATGCAGGCATAAAATATTATCTATAGCCAGAATACCTGTTCAAACATGTAGAGAGATTTCTGTCCTTAATATCAATACATTCGACGCAAGAGGAAGACCAAGGACAGGGCAGGCCCAGTGCTCAGTGAGGAGGGAGAAACAGTAATAGAAAATTTGGAAATGGCAGAGATGCTTAATGACTTCTTTGTTTCGGTCTTCACTGAGAAGTCTGGAAGGAAAGCCTACATAGATCGAGTAACAGGGAAGGGAACGGTTGAGAAAAATAAAGGAAAAGAAATCAAGATTAAAACTCATTAGAAAAACTAGATGCCGTGCAAGTCCACAGGGTACTAATGAAATGCAATCTGGATACTAAGGATATAATAGAGAGGTAGCTGAGCTCTAGATAATTAATCCTTCTTGGAATAATCATGGGAGACAGGGAGAGAATCCCAAGAAGACATGGGAAAAGCGCAAAGACCTAGTGCCATCCTATAAAGGAAAATAAAAAACAACCCAGGAAACCTACAGACCACGTTAGCCTTAACTCTGTGCCAGGGAATAATGTGAGCAAGTAATAGAGAGAACATCTGCAAACACTGGAAGGTGATAGGTGCATAGGGAATATGCCAGGCAATGACTTATGGTAAAGAATAAATCATGTCAAACCAACCTGATAAGCTTTCTGGATGGTAACGAGTCTTGTCGATGACGGAGAACGGTGAAGCTGGTATATACCTAGATTTATAAGGCATTTGATACGGCTCGCATGATAGTCTTACGTAACAATCGGAGGAGCAGTACGGTAGATTGGTGAGCTGACTATGGTGGGGTAAGGCTTGCTAATCTACGCCAGATAGGAGTTATTACTGTTCCCAGAATCCCTGCTGAAACAGGTAGCACAGAGTGGGTGCCCGCACGCCGTCTGTGTTTCGGAGGCTCTGTATCAATAGCTTCATGATGGCATAGGAAAGTATGGCGTATTCAGTTGCCAGATGATCCCAAACTTGGGAAGGCGGAAGTATGCAACTGCTTGAGGACAAGAAGTCATAATATCACAAATGCTCTGACCAAATGGAGAAACTGGCTGAGGAAAGCGCGGATGAATTAAAAGCAAGACAAATGCAAAGCATGCTCCGCTTAGGAAGGAACAATCAGTCACACATTACGGACTGGGAAGAGACTGTCTAGGAAGGATAAAGCAGAAAGGATCTAGGGACTATAGTGGGACCACAGCTAAATATGATGTCAACGAAGTGACTGCGTTCCAAAAAAACAAACGTCGATTGCGTATGGCGGATGCACTTAACAGCGCCCGGGGTGTTGATGAGAACAGACATGATGAAGTCATTCTCTCCCACTCGAACTCTGTGCATAGATTAGTAGGCCTCAACATGGAGTATTGTGTCCCCAGTTTCGGGCACCGCATTTTCAAGAAGAAGATGTGGTAGAGGAATCTGAGAGGGTCAAGAGAAGACGAGCAACAAGAAACGAGCAATAAAGGGCTGAAGAAAACATGACCTACCAAAGGACGGCTGAAAGCAATTGGGTTTTTTAGTTTAAGAAAAGAGAAGACTGAAGGGGAAACATGATAGCAGTGTTTCATGGGCTGCATCAGGCAGGAGCGGAGAAAACTTGTTCACTTACCCTAAAGGATAGAAACAAGAAGCAAGGCTTAAATCTGCAGCAAGAGGAGATTAGTGGGACATTAGGAAAATTCCTAAAAACTGTCAGGGAGTTAAGACGACTGAGAATAAATGCTAGGGAGTTGAGGAATCTCCATCCTCTGACGATACTTTAAGAGTAGGTAGATAAATGTCTATCAGGATGGTCTTAGAGACAGATATTTGGTCCTGCTATGAGGACAGGGACTGGACTCGATGACCTCTCAAGGTCCCTTCCAGTCCTAGAGTCTAGAGTCTATGAATAGTATTAATTGATCAATTTTAAAAGTATTTTGTATTGTGTGTTTTCTGGTCAGATTCATTCATAGATTCATAGCACTAGTACCTACAATAATCAAGGTATTATGCAGCATACATCTATTTTAAAATTTAATATGGGGTTTAAGTTGCCCAAACTGCAAATAATACATAGTTGATCTAAAAAGCCTTCTATTGTTCTTGTAGCTAGGCCAATTACTTAGTTTTAATGGAAATGGTAGAATAAGTATCACTGTTGTATTTTACTGGAAGCAATTTTCAACATGACGTATTTAAATCACGTATCCGATGATGACGTTTTGGAAAATAATTTAATTACATGGGATGATTTAAGACAGGATGTTGATAGCATAATCAATTAACATTTATATGTTTTAATGATACTTTCAAATACATAAAGTTTTCCCTTTATTGATCTTTGAAATCCTGAAAATTATTCATCTAAATTCTTGATTCTCTTTTGACCACTTCTGTAATTTTAAAGGTAACTTTAGTCAGCTGGAAAGTGTCTGTTAAAAGAGAATAGCTCAACTGAAACAAATTCCTCTTGCTTTTGTCTCCAAGTGAACTGCACTGTGAAAGGACATGAAATGTGCATGCTCTGCCTGAGAGATTTGCAGCAGAAGATAAGGTGCAATCTGACAGGTAACTAACAACTTCTTCATAGTATAGCAAATATTCCGAATGGGAAAAGGCTGTTCATTGAGAAACAACAAGCAAAACAAGTCTTCAGGTTAAAAAAAAAGTATATTAATTTTTCATGTGAATTGTCCTCATAACCTCCTTAAGAGCGGCTATTAGAAGGTGAATTTTGCTGCATGAAGAAACTAATGGTTATTCAGGTGTATGAAATGATATTCCGTGGCAGTATGTGTGAGAAAAGAAAAAACACCTCTCACTTTAATCGGTGATGATATTAATTAAATTTCTGGTATTAAGAGTAATTCAATATAGTAAGGGAAATTTTCTTATAATTTACAATCTAATGTTTATGCTGATTTGTGCTTGAAAACTAAGTTTATATATGTATTCATTTTGTGCATTGAGTTTGAAAGCTTTGACCACATGCTGCATATTAAAAATCAAATTAGGGATATGTCCCTGTTTTCAATTGTATTAAGTGTTGCCATGCATCTTATATTTATAACTAAATATTGGCAGATAATGCCAGCTTTCAGGAAAGTTCCCAATTTGCAATCAGATTCTGAAGAAAATAGGCTAAAAAATTCTTTCTGTATTCAGTCTTTGTTTTCACTATGTTGTTTTTTTATGGACCACATTTTCAAAGACCAGAACAAATTTATGAAAAATTGCACGTCTGCATGTGTGCATATAATAACAACAGACACTTTTGGGTATAGGCCTGATCCCAGGCCCACAGAAGTCAATGGAAAGCCTCCCATTCATTTCAGTGGGCTTTGGATCAGGCCCTATCTGCATACACAAAATACTGCAAATTATTATTATTATTTATATTACCATGGAGCCTACATTAATATTTGCAAGTACAAATGGACATTTAAGCATTCTTACTTGCATGCACACATTTGTAGGCACAGTGACTAGGCAAATTAGGCCTGTAGTTTTGTGAAAGGACCAGGGCTCCTGTGGATTTGCTAACTGGACCTTTTCAATACTTTGGTGTTATATTTGTAAAAAGGTTGTATTTAAGTTCTCCAGTTCGTCCTCATAAATTAAAACTGTTGGTGTTGCATGGGCAGGAGAATAACTTGGGACCATGCTGCTGAGTTTTACAATTTGAGTAAATTAAAAAAAAGTCTATTTTAAAGGATCAAAGTTTACATTTAAGAAATAATGCTCCTAAACTGTCTTCTTTTCATCCCATTTTGACACCAAGGATCTTTTTTCCCCCCTCTCAAAATACCAGGATAAGGAAAAGACTATACAGATTGTACTATAGGAAAAAAATTAATGCTACTGCTGCTACCAATTTACTCTACAGATTAGGTTTGGTGCACCCTGAACAGGCCCTCTGAAAACGAGTGTTCTGTGGTCCAGTATGCAAATTTGTTTTTGTGACAAATTTTAATGCCTGGATGTAATGTGCCATAAAATACAACTGGAAATGCCCATAGGATCAGACCCTGATTTAATTTACATTGATGTAGAGCCACTGATTTCAGTGGAGTCATTCCAAATTAACAATGCTGTAACTGAGATTCGAATCTGCACTACATGCTATTTTCTTCTTGATACACACACATCATTTCAGGTTTAATTATTTAGTATGGCATAATGTATGAAAAGGAACATATGCCATGTCAGTGTTTTAATCCATTGACCCAAACAACGGGTGCTGAAACAAGACTCATTCAGAACAAGACTTCTTTATGCAATCTCATTCAAAATATGACTTTGGATTTTTTAGTTTTCCAGAAGAGGTGGCTGGATGGGGAGGGGGGTAGGGAGATGAAGAAGAAAAGTGACCAAAAGTCATCTTTATTTTGCCTCAGTTTAGCTATCTGTGCATATAGTTCCTAGTGGACACCTGACGACACCTCCATGAAATATCATAGTCTAAGCAGAGCAGCAGGCCAATCAATCAATATCCAAGGTGATTTACCGACACTCTCATCTCTACAGGTGTTTCTCCAGAATAGGAATGAGGTATGTTGGCCAGCCAAACCTATTGCTTATGTTGTACATGTTCTATGGCTAGAGGATTTCAGTTTGCTGTGCTGTTAATTCTTTCATCCATTCAATAATATTATTTTTAAACAGCCCTTTTATTTAGATGTTGACTTAATCTAAGCATTTAGTCAAGTTGCAGACAAAAATAAATTACAAAAGAACAAGTTGGTTTATAAAACAACTTATAAATCACCCTCTATTTAGTTTAGATTAGAAAATCTCCAGTAACTGAATTAGAGAGCATACGAAAAATTCTGCTGCTGTTACTGTTCCGTCCAGAGTCACCAGAGAACTGTCAGTGAAACACCTCCTGAAGAATAGTATGTGATCAGTGTAGAATGCTAACAGGAGAATACCAATGATATTAAACACCACCACGGGCCAACAGTCCATCCCTCATCCTCTATTTAATGAATGAACTGTGAAAAGCTATTGTACAGCTTACAAGAACTGAAAAGAGGAGCCGCTTTCATTCAATTTTTCCTTCTTCTTTTCTAATGCACTGTAAATCTGACTACTGAACAATCAAATCAGTAGAACATGCCACAGGAACCAGTATGAAATTCATTTATTGCACTGATGTGAACAAAGCATTAGTTCGTTTTTCTCAGCAGATTGTTTGTTTATTTTTGGAGAACAATTCATTTTAATTATGGGTGCACTATAGTAGTGACTAAAGGAATGGAGAAAGTATAATGAAGTACTATAAACAAAGTCATTAGTAGGGCTGGTTGAAAATTTTCCATCAAACTGTTTTCACTAGAAAATTGGGTTTTCAACCAAATGCATTTTTTTCACTAAACATATCTGCTTTCCATGGAAAATTTCAAGATGTCGAAAAACAAGATACTTGAAAATTGAAATATTTGAATTCAGATACCTTGGCATGATACCTAATGAGAATTGTAGGTCGGTTTCATCACATCTCCATTTTCCTTGATGAGCAGGGCTCCCCAACCAGTCTGCATCTCCCACAATGCACTATAGCAAGGGACTCCTGTGATGCAACTTCCTCCTCCTCTCACTATGAGGGGAGACCGTGGTCATCAACACTCATCAGGCATTTTCTAACAGAAATATTTTTTTTTTTGCCAAAATATTTCAGTTTCGGTTATTTTGTCAAAAACGTACAATTTTCCATGGGGATAAAAGGCCATTTTATGACCAGCTCTAATATTAAATTTATTTTTGTCAGACACCTCTAAATAGTACTCCTCCTTGCCTTCCTAGCCATCAAGAAAGTAAATAACAAAGTAAATAATAAAAAATAGAGTTGTATAATCCAATCTCACATGTCTGCTAAGAATGACATTTCTGTCCTTACTGGCATTTAGTAAATACTGAATGCAGGTCAACATAAATTATCTTATTGTAATTATTATTGTTTTGTGACAAGAGACACAGAAGAAATAATTCAATATAAATAGGCCTAGATGAAAATACGTCTGCTTTTTGATGAAAAATTAGGTTTCCGACTAAGCTATTTTTGGGGGGAAGTGTTTATTTCTTGCAGAAAATTTCACATTTGCTTTAAAAAAAAAAGTAGGCCAAAAAAATTGTTTTTTTGACAAAAAGAATTTTCTCCAGAGGAAAAAAACAATTTCAAAACAGCTCTAAATATAAACTCTTGTAAATAAAAATGAACAGCCACTTTACAGCTTACGAGGACAGAATCTTTCTTTCTTTCTTTCTTTCTTTCTTTCTTTCTTTCTCACTGCAAATTGCACTACTGGAAACTTAATTAGTTTATTAGATTAACTTAGATTAATTGGATTATTTTACATTTAAAGCAGTAGAACATGTCTCATACGTTAATTAATTCCAGTGCTAGAACAGAATTGCCACAGATCTACAATCTTTCATATCATACAGAAAGTCCGCTCTTCCTCACCAAGAAAGTCTTTGTCTGCTGATGAACTTGGAAAAATATCAAGATATGCATATAAAATACTTAAATAACTGCAGGACCTTACTTCTGTAACATATTTTATTCTTGCTCCCTCCATATTGTTCAGTATTCTCACTTGTGTTGTCTCTGCAGTTTAGACCCTGATCCTGCAATAAGTTCAGTACAGGTAGGTCCATGTGTGCCTATACAGAGTCCCGTTAAAGTCAAGGAGTCTCTTTGGAGGACTGAAGATGATGGAAAGCCTCCCATTGACTTCAGGTCAGGCTGGGGCCAATCAGATTAGGCAAGCAGTACGTGATGTATGAATTCATGATAAGCACATATTTTAATACCTGGAGTATGAACATAAACATCCATATAACCATTTGGTGTGCAAGTTACATCAGTCCTTTTGCTTTGTTGTCTAGTGCTTTGTGTTGGGCTGATTATGTCTCTCATTTATGGTCTTTATTTTACTCTTATTATGTTTTGAAGTTGAGAATCGTTCAGTGCTATTTACACATAGAAGTAAAAGCCCATGTAGTGCCCTGAACATGTGAGTAAGGGTTGCAGGATTAGTGCTATACTTTCCACTGCAAAAGAAACATACAAGCAAACCCAATCGTACAGAAAGACTTTGAATAACAATGCTAGGGATCGTGCTTTCAATTTTTAAATAGTCTGGGATTTTTTCTGTGATGTATCTATTCTTTTTGATGTTAGCGATCACCTACATATATCGATTTGCCTCCCTGGTGACCTGGTAAAGTTTGAGTATATGTTGGTTGTATCTCTGTTGAAATGCTGCTGATAGTTCATCCAAGTTGTTTTTGCTACACTAATTTATCCCTCCACAAATTATCCCTTGATGGGGGAAGAGAAAAAAAAAACAGTGAATGAGGAATATTTTCCACTGGTTTTGCCAAACCTGTTAGGGAAAGTTCCATTTATTCTTCCAAAGCTAATGTTTACCTTTTCTAATACTCCTGACTCTTTTCCTTTGAAGCCCTAATATTTTAAAAGTTTTACTTATTGCTTTAAAAGTCTTACTACGCCTGTGTGTATTATGTATTCATCACTTGCTCTGAATTCTAGGTTAAATATGAAAACACAAGAAATCATTTGAAAACATAATTGGCAAGAATTTCATTCTTATCATCTCTTTTAACATGTGCCTGCCCTATGCACTTTACCTACCATCTATACGATATCTATGGAAAAAATACATGGTAGTATATTGCTATTTTTTAATTGTGACCTTTGCTTCATGAACAAAGTTTTTACTCTATTCAGTAACTATATTCTCCTAATTCTAGTTTTAAAATTATTAAAGGAAAATGAAGAGCAGTGTTTGAGATTTTTGCATAGTCAGTGTTACTTTTGCAGGTCATTAGCACATACTGGAAACTATTTTGGATAGAAAAAATAAACAAAACCCAAGTTATTTAATTTCAGATTGGTTATTGTGCACAGACAAGCTCTCATTCTCAATATAATATTCACATGCATTTTTGCAGGGCCAGCTCTATCAATTTTGCTGCCCCAAGCACGGCGCCACGCCACGGGGGTGCTCTGCCGCTCGCCGGTCCTGCGGCTCCAGTGGACCTCCCGCAGGCTTCTCTGCAGGGGGTCCAGTGGTCCTGCGGCTCCAGTGGACCTCCCGCAGGCGTGCCTGCGGATGCTCCACCGGGGCCGCGGGACCAGCGAACCCTCTGCAGGCAAGCCTGCAGGAGGTCCACCGGAGTTGCCTGCCGCCCTCCCGGCAACCGGCAGAGCGCCCCCCATGGCATGCCGCCCCAAGCATGCACTTGGCGCACTGTGGCCTGGAGCCGGCCCTGCATTTTTGCTACATTCAGGAGGAAAGCATATCTCTCCCTCTGCAAAAGAAAGATCCTATTGCAAAGTAATCTACGTGGGAAATATTTTTAAAAGTGCATGAAAACGGAATTGACCTCTAAAGACCCACTATGGTCTAATGAGTAAAAAATTTCCATATAAAAATAAAATCCTATTTTTATACCTGTATATACCTCAAACTGCTCTGTTCAATCTCTCTGTACAACTATACTGTTTGATGGACAAAATAAATGTAGATGTATAGCTTGTTATACTTCTAATACTTCTTATAAACTATGATAAAAATATACATTGAAAAGAAAAAATTAAACATGAAATTTATATATGAGAATCCCTTAGTATTATAAACCTTGTAACAAGTAAAGGTTGGAAATTCAGAGTTAAGTCTCAGACTGTTCCATAACTCTTCCTATTTGGATACAGAAGAGTACAATGAAATTTCTGCAGTGCCCTTTGTGCTAATACTCTCAGAGCACTTTACAGTGGATAAAGTTAAAATTAGCAACATAGCACTCAATTTCCTAAAGCCATTATTTTAGAAAAACTAAGTAAAATCAATGTCTTAAACGTTTGAATTTAAAATCCTAATGACTAGAACTCTCTTTATTTCAACTGGCAATGTGTTCTAAATCTAGTGAACAAAATGGCTGAAGGCTTTGTAGATTTATATCAGAAAAATGGTAGTTTGATCATCTACCAACTTCAGGATACATACTGATATTAACAGTAGACGTGTTAAGTAGGGAAAGCTATGCAATGGCCTGTATGTCAAATAATAAAGTAAGACTGCTTGCATTTCTATAACATGTTCCATATAAGGATCTCAAAGTGCTCACTGTATTAGTTCCGAGGGAACAAAATGAAGTATTTACTAATTTGCAGTGATGTGCTGAGAAGAGAAATTTTGTGTACGTACTCAGTGCAGCCTTTTGCTAAACCATCTGCCAATTAGACATGGTAAGGAATGGCTTGTATAGCAGGGCTGTGCGCTAGCTAGGCTTGTTATAAGTGCTTATGATGTCCTCCTTCTCCTATCTCACCTGTGGGGTCCAGTCTGGTAATCTTTCTTAGAGGCTGCCTTAGACCATGTCTATTGGATTAGATTCCACACACAACACAGCCAGAGAAGGAAGAGGTGGTGCCCCCTTTGTAACTTTTAGCCCAGCGGGTAGAGCTGTCATCAGCTATCCCTCAATATGAGGATGATGTCTGCCAGGAGGAAAAAAGTCATTGATGAGACTTAAGATGGCTTAGGAGTCCAATCCGTGCTCTAGGTTTTTCCACATATATAATAGGTGGTTGCTTGGAGAGAACACAACTGATGGATGCTGTACACCAGCGGTTCTCAAACTAGGGCCGCCGCTTGTTCAAGGAAAGCCCCTGGCAGACTGGGCCGGTTTGTTTACCTGCTGCGTCCACAAGTTTGGCCAATCGCGGCTCCCACTGGCCGCGGTTCACCACTCCAGGTCAATGGGGGCTGCAGGAAGTGGTGTGGGCTGAGGGACATGCTGGCCACCCTTCCTTCTTCCTTTGCATTTATCAGCCTCTTGAGGCAAGGCGATTCTCTTGAAAATGGGCTGATGCTTGATGTATGATGCAACACCATTGCAGCCTATTGCCAGCCAACTCTTCCCAATTCGTGGGGTCAAATGCCTCACTTTTTAAGATGTACTTTCAGGATGTCCTTTAGCATGTCTTCTGTCCCCTGTGAGTCCTCTTACCATGACTAAGTTGAGAAAAGAGGACTCGCTTTGGAAAACAAGCATAAGTCATCCACAAACAATGGCCAGCCGGCGAAGTTGATGTTTCATAATCTTTGACTCAACACTGGTGATGTTAGCTGCAGAGAGAATGTTGGCCTTGGTGTGATGGTCTTCCCATCTAATATGGAGAACCTTCCTAAGGTAGCGCTGTTGATATCACTCCGGACACTTAAGGTGGCTTTGGTATGTCACCCATGTCTCACACCATAAAGAAGTATGGGGATGACTACTGCATTGTAGACCACGTTCTTAGTTTCCATCTGCAGATCTCTGTCAATAAAGGCATGGTGGAGCAACTTTCCAAAGAATGCACTGATACAGTGGATCTTATGTTCATTCTCCACATCAAGATTGGCTGTCTGGGAGAGGTGGCTACTAAGGTAAGGGAAATACTCAACGTTTTCCAGGAGTTCACCACTGATGACAATTTGTGGGAGAAGGGGGGCAACTTATGCTGAGGCAGGCTGGTGAAGCATCTTAGTCTTTCCAGTGTTGAGGGAAAAGTCCCAGGTTATGGTAGGCACCTTCTAGTATGGATTGCAAGTGAGCCTTGGTGTGTGCGAGGATAGCACAGTCATCAGCATACTGAAGGTTGGTAATAACACTCCTGGTGACCTTAGTTTTAAAATGAAGACACCACGGGTTGAAGAGCTGGCCCTCCATGTAATACTCAGTCCCAATTCCAGAAGAAAGGTGGTCATGAATAAGAATCAAGATCATAGCAGGGTAGATGGGAAAAAAAAGGGTTGAGGCAATAACACAGCCTGATTTAACACCAGTATAGAAGATGAGCAGGTCCATCTCCAACCCATTACAAAAGATGGTGGTGGTCATCCCATCATGAAGTAGCCTAAGAATGCAAATAAACGTCAATGGACAACCAAACCTAGATAGCACCTTCCATAATGCTTCATGACTGATGGAATCAAAGGCCTTAGTTAGGTCAATAAATACCATAAACAATGGCTGGTGGTGTTCTCTACACTTCTTTTGGATCTGTTGTACAACAAAAGTCTTGTCAGTGGTGCCCCGAGATGGACTGTGAAACCACTTTGAGATTCCAGAAGGACGTCTTTGGCAAGAGGGAAGAGATGCTTCAAAAGGATGTGAGCAAAGATCTTCCTGGCAATGGAGAGGTGGGCAATACTTTGGTGTTCTCTTTCTTAAAAGTGATCACAAATATTGGCATTCTTTAGGTTGGATGGTTAGAGCACTCAGATTCAATTCCCCCTTCTGCCAGATATGGAACAGTGATTGGAGTCTACATCTCCCACCTCTCAGAAGAGTGCCTTGACCATTGGGCTTCGGAACAGTCAGGGGTAGGGTTCTTTCAATCTATTCTGTTAAAGATGTTCCACTTTGTATAAATAATTAAATAGTTTTTAGCCTAGAGAAAATATTAGAATGACTAAATTATGAAGAGTTAGAATGACAGACAAAGAGTGTCCAGTAGTGAAGACATTCTCTTTGGATGTGGGATACCCAAGTTCAAGTTCTCGTTCCACTATTTAGAAAGTGAAATTGACAAGAATTGACAGGTGTGCAGCTGGGCAAGTTGAAAACCTTTCATTTTGGTTCTCCTAAACCAGATTTTCTGGAAATACTGTCTCACAAAAGAGTTTGCTTTTCTGCTTTTCAGCAATTGGAATGATTTTCTTTTTTTTTTTTTTTAAGTGAAATTTTTCATGCTAAAGGATTTCTATTTTCTGGTCAGCTTTATTAAGGACTATTGAAGCATTTTACAGTGGATACTGAAGGAAATATCTGTCTTCTGATAGCCAAGCTTCCAAGATATTTTAAATATTTTTATACTGAGTTAGATAAAACAAAAGTTAGCGTATAAGTTTCTGCTACATCTAGCAGAAGCAAACATATCAGTTTAACAAGGAAATAAACACGGACATTCAAAAATATTGAATTCAACCAGGAATTCCAAGGCTTGTTTTAAGTTTTTGGGCTTTTTCTTATTCTGTACACCAGTACTATGTTGACTTTACATTGCAAGCCCTATGTAACCCATTCTGCATGATGAATGTTTTAGATGATTGTCAATGTCAGGTTATGCAGTTTGGGGCATGTGAGGAGAGGATATTTAGAACTTTCTACATGATGCTGACTACTCATAGAAATACGGAATTCAGAAATGAAAAAATAGTAATAGGACACTCAGTTCAGGAACCTTGCTAAATGAAGAATTGTTCCTTGTAGTTCTGATCCAATGTCCATTGAAGTGAATGGGAGTCAAATCAGACCCTATATTCTAATATTTTATACAGTCTAGTTTTAAATGTGTCTCAGGAAATGGCTTATAGCTTATATATTTTGTTGTTCAGAAGATTTTTTCTGATAGGTAAGCTATTCTACCTTTCTTTCTTAGACCTAAGGCTTCCTCTAAATAATTCCCTCTCATTTTTGGTGTTTATTTGTAGTTTGTTATCCTGACCCTCTTTAGTTGTCCCTTATGGAAACTGCTCATACAACAGTCATCATGGGGAACATCTGTAGCTTGCCCCTACACTTAGAATAGGCAATAGTATGCTATTCCCAGCTGTTGTGCAGACTGATAATGGGCTTGCACACAGGGCCAGCTCCAGGCACCAGAAAAACGAAGAAGGTGCTTGGGGCGGCCAATGGGAAGGAGTGGCATGTCTGGGTCTTTGGCGACAATTTGACAGCGGGTCCCTCGGTCCCTCTCGGGGGGAAGGACTGGCTGCCGAATTGCCGCCAATCGTGGCTTTTTTTTTCCCTTTGCATCAAAAAAGCCTGAGCTGGCCCTGCTTGCACAAATAATGATCTTGATTCAGGAGACCACTTTAAATTACATTAACTTCAATGGGACTTAAGCACATGCCCTGAATCAGGGCCAAAGAGGAAAACAAAAGAAAATCCCTAAAGTTAGAAATGTACTAAAAATTAAACAATGTTGCAAATACCTATAGCTATCTGTGTATACTGGGAGAAAAAAATTATTTTCAAGCTTTTTAAGAACATTGTAAAGAGTCATCATCAAACACGCATAGTCTACTGGGGACCATTGTGTCTGCCAGAGTGATCACAGTTAATGGCATGGTACTAGGCATTGTGTATTCAAGGTTTCCGAAATCTTACTCAATCCTGTGAATTCCCAGATCTCTGAGGTGATCCTGCAGGCAGTCCCCCATAGGGTCAGTGCGTGCCCCCATTTGAGTGTCAATGGAGAGTTTGAGAGCCCAGTGTGCTCGGGTGGTTTTGTCCCTCTTGGCGATATGGCCAAAAAGTATGCAGTGCCACTTTTGAATATAATATATTGCAAGAAATGGAGAGTTTTACAAAATATACTCAGAAACATATGATGTACTTCACAGTTTCCTTTTAAGTGATAACATCTACTGAAAGAATAAAATAGTATATTGCTTGTAGACGTTTACTGAACTTTCATTTAGCTATAGGCAAATACAGATCAATGCCAACTGGCTGAAGTGTAGTAGGCTAATTTTTTTTCAGCTAGTTCTTCTATAATAAATCTCTTTAAATTTTTGACATAGTCAGTCATGTGCATCATATTATGTCAGGTTACATCACATGATTTTATGTAGCCTGCTGGTAACATCACTTTGCATTATAGATTTAAAGAAATATCACTTCTTTTCGCATATGAGTAGAAGATGGTAATCACCTGACAAGATTTCTTCTGCTACCCATGAGAAGTAACAGAGTATCAGATCTAATACTTTCCACCCCCAACAAATAACTTTCTGTAAATGCTTGTGCATGACAGAATTCTAGCAGACAGTGGGTATTTCACAGCTGGTGAATCTCTTATTGCTTAACTTTGATGTCTGCATCTTATCACTGTGCAAATTATTTAGCAACTGCCATATTATTTATAGGTATGAATTGCACAAATTAATCTAATACATAATTCATTTTTTTTGCTGTGAATTAACAGGCTGCCACAGTTAAAAATCTATTTGTGAAGCCGATATCAATTGTTATGGGGTCTTGTACGTAATTTCCTCAAGCCAATTCATTTTGAAAACTGTAAGTTACAATGAAAAGAGTGTGAGTTTTTTTCTTTTTATAAGTTTACACACACAGTGTGTAACCTTTCAGGTTGCAAAAAATACCTTAATGCCCTTTAATGAGAATTCTGTCATGTAGAGGCATTTACAGGAAGTAATTTGATGGGGGGGGAAACATTGGCTCTCATCCTAACAATATGGCAGTCTGTCACTACTATGCCACAGGTTTGTAAATAAAAAAACAGCTAAGGTGAATAATGATCCATTTTTATAACATGAACCAAAAAAAAATTGCTTTTTTTCCCCATCCATAGTAAGAGATAAGAATGTCATTGCGGACCTAACAGAAAGACAGTCGCAAGTTTGTTTGCTAGTAGACTCCTAGGGAGCTGAACACAAAAATCCAATAAATAATTAGCTCTCCTGTGACAGGCTTCTGAATTACTGTGATACATTAATTGGACAAAATTAGCATGAATTAAGGCAAATAAGTATAACATGTAATTTATTACTTACTAAGCATGGTGCTGCAGTGGAAGCCTCAGATTTCCCTTAAGATTGCTTTAACAGCTATAATGCATTCCTTAATTTACTCTGTGGAAAATCAATTTTTTCAGAGTTCATTAAGCACCAATATGTTACAATGCAACTCCCTAGAGCACAGAGCCACAATACATTATGCAAATTAATGGCAGCATGGTACCAATATGTAAATAGCAATAATACTATTGTCAGTTGCCTATTGATAACTATACTGGCAGCATAATAGCTGAGACTTCTTAAAATCTGTTGGTTTGTTTCTGATACTAATCTGTACTCCTATCAAATGTCATTTCTTAGGAGATTTGTGGTTCCGGAAAGAGAGAGCTTTTCTTAATGGGCCATTAATGTGAATGGTCTGAAGTTTCTGTTTGCAAAGAAATGGCATTTAGAACTTTCCTGCACATCTATGAGCATCAGCCTTTTCAGAATGAAAACTAAATAGTTCAGTGTACATGCATAGTTGGATATGGCTATCTATGGATTATGGAGATGTAGGTTAGTATAGGGACATGAAAAGCATTCATAGTTTATAAGGCCTTATGCAGAACTCGAATAACCATTATTTTGCATACAAAAAGGTAAAATAATAAGATAAATGGCATGACTTGGAACCAATCAAATGTGAATCCCAAGAAACTGGCATTAAGAGATAAAAGTCTTCCAGACTATTCGATATTCACCTAATCATATGATGGACTCCAAATCTATGCCTCTGGAGCTCTTCAGGAGATTGATGTCACCAGTGGAAGGATAATTTCAACATCATTCTATGTCACAGAAATGAGGAGGAAGACGGTTGTGGTGAAACAAGATACTTGTGGAAAGGTGAATGGCCACACGTCACCCTTCTCCTTTTCTTTCTTGTATCAATTTGTTTTGAACAGTTTTCATTTGGATTAAAAATGAAGCTCAAAATTAGTCAGTTTAAAGACCATATGGTATCATTCCATGGGTCTGCAATATAGCCCTTAGAAAGCAGAGAACTATATTGAATTGAAAATATAAATATCTCAATAGTTGGTTTAAGTTCATAATTAGACCCTGGTTCTGTGAGTTACTGTACTTAGGAAAACCCTTGTGCCTACACAGATCCCCATTATAGTTAATGGGTCAGAGATCCAGCAGCATGCAGTGATCTGCAGAATTGGGGCCTTTGGGATTTTTTTTTTAAATCATGGATGCTGTACTGCTTAATTTTATTATAGTCAGGGCTATAGACTGGCAGGGCCAAGCAACTTGAGCAATCTCTTTTCAGCTGCAGAGGAAACAGCAGGTGAGCAACTGGCTAGCCCTACAGCTGATTGCAGCAACTGGTCCACCAAAGAATATCCTGTTACCTATCGGCTTGGTATGGCATGATCAGAGTTACATATAGAGCTATGCAGAATTCTTCCATCAACCTAGCTCCGTCTACTCTGGGAGTTAGATCTTCTTACCTGTACCACTCAGGGCATATCCCTGAGCTAGGTAGCTGGGTCTACCTAACTCTTTAGTGTAGATCAGGCCTTGGAGTGTCTGAACTAAGTACAAGTTGGGATAGACAGTTAAGCATAAGGGATAACATATTGCAGGAGGTCATTTGAAATGAACTCACACAGAAAAATGATAAAAGACAAAAACACCATACCACCCGTGGACAAACACTTTTCACAAAGTGAGCGCTCCATATCTGATCTTTCATTACTCATCCTCAAAGGAAACCTGCACACCTTCAAAAGGTGAGCCTGAGAGCTTAAATTCATAACTCTGCTAACCACTAAAAACCATGGACTTCGCAGGGACACTGGCTTCATGGCTCATTAGAACAAACTGTAACAAACACCTGCTTGCTGGCCCCTTAACCCTGATGCTAATCCTGTTTAACCTTTTGCATAACAATCTCACCCTTATTGCCCACTCTATTTCAAATGATCTCCTACAACATGTGATATCCCTTATGCTTAATTATCTGTCCCAACTTGTATTTAGCTCAGACACTCTTATTTCTTTCCCCAGACCTGAAGAAGAACTTTGTGTATTTTGAAAGCTTTTACTTTCCAACAAAACAAGTTGGTCCAAAGATATTACCTCACCTACCTTGTCTCTCTCAAGTTCTGGGATCCAATACAAATACAGCTACAACAACACTACCAAGGGGAACAAAAAGTTTGTTAGTTCTCAACATCAAATGGTGAAAAAACTTGAGAGTATTGAGGGAGGGAGGGAGTGTGTGCGTGCACGCATGTGTGCAAAAAACCTGCAGTAAAATCTTTAGTTAAAAAATGCAATGGGTAGTGGTTGGATTTGCACTTGTTAGAAAACAAAACTGGTAAATAAAAAGGAATGAAATTTTTAAAATGAAAAATCTCTCGTGGCAAAGACATTGCTTGTTTGAGATTAGTATGAAATACAATATTGGCTTTCATGTTTCTGGAGCTCTGAGCGAAACCAGATTATAGTGCCCTATATGGGTCAGAGATGAAAGAGTTTAAATCTCAGAGTGCATCTTTCACTTATGTGCCTCATACAACCACTTGCTTAAAGTCTCCCTGAGGCCTGCCCTGATTCAATACAGTATATTGTGGAGTATAGCAGTAACATTTGTGACATTTTATGATTGGCTCTGGAAGTTCATGGACTTAACACATTGCAGAGATGCAGCAGTAGTTCAGAAAATAATGTATGTCAAAGATTTTTACTGCTGCATTTAGTATGTGTAAAGCTGTGTAAAGCTTCCATGTTTTACCTGTGGCAATATTATTGGTTTTAAAACTTATTCTTTAGGCAAAGTAATATGTATTTCTCATTTTATTCTACTGTTTACCTGTGCACTCTTGTACAGTAGTTAGTTAAGAAATTTGTACAGCATTCCTCTTGATTTTTTTATCTTTAAAAATAATAATATGAAGGAATTCATAAGTAACATACTACAGTTAATTGTGGTATAAAGAGTGAGGAAAATTTTATGGGCTTTATTTATAATCATAGATTGCTAATCATTTAGAATGCAATAGAAGATTATTTATTAGCAGGATTTGTCCAAAATACCATGTTTAACTCCAGCATTTAAATATAAAAATGAAGAATCAATGTTAATAACGTATATCTTTATTCTACATGATGGTAAAATAATGTTTAACTCACTCTAAACTACAATGAACTAATTAAGTTGTCTTTTTATTTATTATTTCACAATGTTTAAAATAATTATTATATTTTAAAACTATATTTTCATGTTAATTGCCACAATTCTTAGAGGAATCCAAAATAACAATGAAATTTATTTTGCTCATTAAGATGTTAGTGCTCATGACGACATAAACCAGAAATACATTGAAATATGTTGTTCTGGATAAATTTAGAATAATATACAACACTTTCTGTAATTGTGCATAATGTTGACGGCCTCAAGATCCCACAGTAGGGCAATTGCATTAACTAGCAATGTAATGGTCAATAAGCATCTCTAATCGGTTATAATGAAACAAAACAATGTTGGCAATTTAAAATATTATTTCAAAGTATTAAACACCAGAAGGATTTCTGACACTAGACACTATTCTCTTCCATAAAACAACTACATAAACAATCCTGTATTTCATTGCTTTGGGGGGTGGCGGGAAGTCTAACTTTTTGATGATAGAGTATACTCAGGCATGCAGACACTTTCAAAGCTAACCCACAAACTGCTAAATAATTGCTTCTGGTGCCAAATTCTTCCCTCAGTTACACCCATAATTAGTTTACACTGATGTAGCAGAAAGCAGAATTAGACCACTCTATCAATGTCCTAGTTGAGTTGGCTGTTACAGCTGTGTTCTACTGCAGAGGAAATAAAAGTTCCTAAAAATACTCTTAATGCCAGATTTGGTCCAGCACTTAAATGTGTGTTTGAGTTACATTGAAGTCAATGGGAGCATGTACTTAAGGGCTTTGCTGAACTGGAGCTTAAGACTCATTGAAAGTCAATGGAGATTTGAATAAATATAGAACTAACACACTGTCTGTCAACTGGGCATAACCTCCATATCACATCATGAATGACTGTGGTATCACTCCTCATGGAAAAATGATGCTAAGAACATGGGGGCTAGAAAAGAAAAGATAATAAAGAGTCCAAAAACCCTGGGTAAATGATACATACATGATTGCATATACACTAGCTTAATATTGCCTAAGCTATTGCCATAAGAGTGAACCCAATGCCCATGGATTTCAGTGAGGAGTTGTATTAAGACTCTAGAAAGACGAGAGTCCTTCTGGTTAATATCAAAATACTTACTTTCATGTATTACACATTTGCCAGGAGTCTTTTTTTCTACCTGAGTGTAGGTATTTAATAAATGACTACAGTTATAGGAATTTCAACAGAAGCATGCCAGAATTTTATTGAGTGAGCAACTTCATGTGGAAGTCAAATGGAAAGCATGGGCTGAAACAAGCCTTTTGTCTATAAAAGCAGCAAAGAATCCTGTGGCACCTTATAGACTAACAGATGTTTTGGAGCATGAGCTTTCGTGGGTGAATACCCACTTCGTCAGATGCACATAGTGGAAATTTCCAGGGGCAGGTATATATATGCAAGCAAGCTAGAGATCATGAGGTTAGTTCAGTCAGGGAGGATGAAGCCCTGTTCTAGCAGTTGAGGTGTGAAAACCAAGAGAGGAGAAACTGTTCGGTAGCTGGCAAGCCATTCACAGTCTTGTTTAATCCTGAGTGATGGTGTCAAATTTGCAGATGAACTGAAGCTCAGCAGTTTCTCTTGAAGTCTGGTCCTGAATTCTTTGCTGCAGGATGGCCACCTTAGGTCTGCTATAGTGTGGCCAGGGAGGCTGACGTGTTCTCCTACAGGTTTTTGTATATTGCCATTCCTAATATTGATTGTGTCCATTTATCCTTTTCCGTAGAGACTGTCCAGTTTGGCCGATGTACATAGCGAGGGCATTGCTGGCATACATTGGAGTATGTTACATTCGGTGGCGTCAGGTGAATGAACCGTGATGGTTGTGGCGGATTGGTCTAGGTCTTGTGATGGATTATCGCTGGTGTAGATATGTGGGGCAGAGTTGCATTCGAGGTTTGTTGCATGGATGGTTCCTGAGCTTAGAGTACTATGGTGCGGTGTGCCAGTTACTGGGAGAATATGTTTCAAAGTTGCAGGTTTGTCTAGTGGCGAGGACTGGTCTGCCACCCAGGCCTGTGAAAAGTTGCGGGTCTTGTCCAGGATGGGTGTAGATCCCCTGATGATGGCGTTGGAGGGGTTTTTAGCTGGGACTGATGTGAGATGCCAGTGGAAGTCCTGTTGGTTTTTCGGGTTTGTCTTGCAGTAGGAGGCTTCTGCTGTACACGTCTGCTCTGTTGATCTGTTTCCTTATTTCCTCATGTGTATTGTGAGTTCTGAGAATGCTTGTGGAGATTTGTAAGTGTTGGCCTGCTGTCTGAGGGGTTAGAGAGATTGCGGTTGTGACCTCAGTGGCTTGGCTGTTTAGACAATGGAATCGGTGTGAGTGCCTGGCCATGGAAGCTGGAGGCATGAAGGTAGGCATAGCGGTGTAGGTTTCGGTTATAGGGTCTGTTAAATGTGCCATCATTTACTTTGCACCGTGGGTCTAGGAAGTGGACCTCCCATGTAGATTGATCCAGGCTGAGTTGTGGATGGGGTGGAAGCTGTGAATCGTGAGATTTTTCCAGAGTCTCCTTCCCATTGGTCCAGATGATGAAGATGTCATCAATGGAGCGTAGGTGAGAAGAGGGCCGTGAGTGGACGAGACTAGCGCGAAGTAGTTGTCCAATTGCCAAAAAACGTATCATATGGTGGAGGCATGCGGGTGCCCATAGCGGTCCCACTGATTGGAATATATATGTCATCAAATTTGAAATGGTGCCTTGGAGGATAAGCACAGAGCTCAGCAGCAGTTGTGCTGTGTCACGATCAGGATTGGTTCCTGACAGCTTTGTATCCATCTGTGTGTAGGATGTTGGGGAGTAGAGAGCCTCTACATCCATGCGTGGCGTAGGATGGATGTTATCTGGAAGTCACCAATTGCAATTTTGTTTCCTCAGGAATCAGTGGCGTCCATGGAGATAGCTGGGAGTGCTAGCGTGGCATAGGGTCTGAGTAGAGAGTCCACATATCCAGACCAGTCTTTCAGGAGAGAGCCAATGCCCAACATTGATGGGGCGTCCAGGATTTCTGGGTTTGTGGATCTTGGGTAGTAGATAGAATAACCCTGGTCGGGGCTGTGAGGGTATGTTGATTTGTTCCAGCGTTAGTGTAGGGAGTCGTCCCTGAGTAGATGTGCAGTTCTTAGTGCATTCCTCAGTGGATCTGAGGGAAGTGGCCGGGTAGATTTGGGTATGGAATTGTCTGACGGCCTTCCTTTGGGTAGTCAGACCTGTTCATGATACAACAGCACTCCTTTATCAGCCTCTTTGAATGATAATGTCATGGGTGTTTCTGAGGCTATGGATGCATTGGTTCTGCACCATTCGTTATGAGGCAAGCGATGTTGTATTGTCCACAATTTCTGCCTGTGCACGGTCGGCGGAAGCAGCATGATTAGGTCCAGACTGTCATTCGACCCCTCAGGAGTCCATGTGGAGTTCTTCTTGTGTGGAAGGGAGGGTACCTGTGTATCAGGCGCTGTTCAGTGTTTCGAAAGTATTCTGTTGAGTAATCGCGGAAGACGGCGAAAGTAGGCTTCCAAGAATGCCACAAACGTATCATGTTGGCTGGTGCGGGCCGGGGGGGGGCCGCGGGGCTGGCAGGGCAGAGAGAGAGGCCTAGGTAGGACCACACACTATATACCTGCCCCTGGAAATTCCACTACAGCATCTTGATGAAGTGGTATTCACCCACAAAAGCTCAAGCTCCAAAACGTTCTGTTAGTTATAAGGTGTCACAGATCTTGGCTGCTTACAGATTCCAGACTAAACACGGCTACCCCTCTGATACTTGACACCATTGCAAGGCACTGCATTTTAGTGTATGGAGTGAATTCCTCAAACCTCACGAAGAAACTTGCACAATTCAGACAGATATTTCCTTTCCAAATGGCAAATGGATGGACTCATGAGCAAATGGATAAAGGTAAAAAAATCTTATGTTATCTACAACTTACACAACCACAGTGGAGAGATTATTGCCAGTACTCTATCAAAGACACCACTGGAAACCACCTGATCAGCATGCGTGAGTACAGCAAACAGGGAAAAAACAATCAAAAAAGAGCTCTCCAACCGGATGACTCTCATTATAACTAAACTTCCATACAATGGACTTCACTAAAATAAGAAGGAGATCTACATTACTCACTTCACCTCTCTACAAAAGGAAAAGACCGTAACTGTCTAAACTCCTACCTAGCCACAAGGGGGGCCACAACAGTGGTACCCCCAACCCACCCAGCAAATTCGTCAATCTATCCAACTACACACTCACCCAGAAGAAAGGTCTATTGCCTATCTTGGGGACTCTTTCTGCCTGCCACCCCCACCAACATGATACAGTTCTTGTGGCCAATCTGGAAGCCTACTGGTTTTCGCACGCCTTAGCTCTCGTCCACTCACGCCCCTTCTCTACCTACGCTACATTGATGACATCTTCATCATCTGGACCCATGGGAAGGAGACTCTGGAAAAATTCCATCACGATTTCAACAGCTTCCACCCCACCATCAACCTCAGCCTGGATCAATCTACATGGGAGTCCACTTCCTAGACACCACGGGGGGGATTCCAAGCTGTAAGCAATGCCCCTTAAGAATCTGCAGCCTGCTTGTTTCATCACTTTGGGTGAGTATCTGCTATTCATATCCAATCTCTTTAATCTATTAAGTTTAGTTTGTGTTTTTGTTTGTTTACTAGGTAATCTGCTTTGATCTGTTTGCTATTCCGCATAATCATTTAAAATCTATCTTCTGTAGTTAATAAATTTGTTTTTACTTTGTCTAAAACCAGTGTCGGGGAGTCAGAACTTGGGGCAGAAAACTGTTGTGTGTTCCTATCCACATTGAGGGAAGGGGTGAATTTCATGAGCTTATACTGTACAGTTCCCTGTGCAGCACAACGCGGTATAATTTTGGGTTTGCACTCCAGAGGGGGTACATACCTGAGTGGCTGGGAAGTTCCCTAACTGGAGCCTTCCCATGCAGGGACTGGTCACAGTGTCTGCATATAACAGGTGTTTCCCTACCTGTATGTGTGCTGGAGCCTGGAGAGGGCTGGCTGCCTGTCACAGCAGTACAGTGTAAAGGGAGCCCAGGCTTGTGGGTTAGGGAGCTCAGTGGTACTCCAGTTCCAGCTGGCACCCCTGGGGGAACCCATCACAATTGTCTTCTCCTCCTCCTCTCCCCTTTCTGGCAAACACAGAACCAACTAGAGGTGAGCTAAACAGTGGGAGAAGTTGATTACCCAAATATGTGGCAGAGGTAATTATCTGTCTGTCCACAGTTAAAAACTGTTAGTTGTATTTACTTTTCCAAAGAAAAATGGAGTCCATAAGAACACAAGAGTCACAGAAGATTCTCCAAGTAAGCAAAGTTATTACCTTTATTACCTGGAGTACGTCTATACTACTTGTCGGATTCGTGGGTAGTGTTCGATGTATTAGGGATCAATTTATTTTGTCTCATCTGGACACGATAAATCAATCCCCAAATCGACGCCCGTACTCCACCTCGGCAGGAGGAGTAAGCGTAGTCTACGGGGGAGCTGTGGCAGTCGACTCAGCGCTGTGAGGACAGCCAGGTAAGTTGAACTAAGATACTTCGACTTTAGCTACCTGAATCCCACTGATCGCACTGATCATGAAGTTTGCCTTCGTCTTTGTGTGTAGAAATTGTTTTTTTTCTTTAAGAACTCCATCTGAACATATTCCCATAGAGCTGGTTAGCTGAGATGAAAAAATCCTGGAGTTTTTTTTGTGTGGGAGAGTTCCCATTTATTTATGGTGCTTTTAGAATGATAATCTTCTTACTTTTCATGTTTTGTTTCAGAAAAGCTGCAATATCTGTCTGTCATTGTCTTTTGGAATAACATGCCCAATCACATGAGCAAAATGAAAAGACCAGCACTGGTGGGCTGGTGGCTGGTGAGCTTCACTGGAAGCCAGGGCAGAAGCTGTTGCTATGCCAGAACCGACTCAGGTGGGCCTGCAGTGAAGGCCATGAAAGTTATTGTTTGGGAAAGTGCTTGCAGGGGAAAGGGGACAGCAAAGAGACCTCAAGGGGTTGCCCCAGTCTGAGAAGAAACCAAGGGGTCTTATCATCTAACCAGAATCCAGGGTTACTGTCTTCTTGGTAAATCAACTCCCACCTTCTGGGGGCTTGTGCAGCTTGGAATAATCCGAAGTTAGAATTGCTCTGCCTCTTGTTGCCTGAGCTGGACTGTTTTACTGGGCCAACAGAGTGCTGTCCCCAGCTTCAAGATCTTCAAGCGCACTCACTCAAGCAAGTGTTTAGAATTCTGTAATTTAGTAAAGTGTACACTCAGGGGTGGGGTAATGGTGTCAGTGTAAATGCAAACTGGTTAAGTTTCATTTACTACTGTAAACTGCATTTGTTAATTGATTTAGTGATGTGTCCACTCCTGATTTATATTGGTTATGATATTTTTCAATTAATCTCCATCTATTATATCATGTTTTTTTTAAAGTTATTAAGTGAAGGTGTGTTAAATCTAAGTGTCTAGTGGTTGTATATTGAATTAGACCCATTGCATAAATTAGCTCAGGTTTATTCCTTGGCCACTGCCAAGATTAATTTACTTTATATGCAAAAGCACTGTAGCAGAGAGGTGGGTAGAGGATTCCCGCCTCTCCAACCTCACAACTGGGATACTCGGGATCAACTTTACTGTCAACATCATCAGGCACCAGGCACCTAGGGGAGTGTTGCCTGCTCCTGAGTGACCCAAGGAAAGTGTGTGGGGTGAGGATTACATATATTTATTCACATCTGTGCATAAAAGGCTAGCATTCTGATTTGCAAGTGTACATGTGTAAATAACTACACAAGGTGCAAGGCAGTGGATGATCAAACCAAAATGTTTTGTAAAACAAACCATCCATATTTTATTTTGTTAAAAAATCAAGACATGAACCTATCACTACCTTAACTGATTGTTTGTATATTATTTCCCTTTCACTTATCCACTGTCTGCTTTTAGTTAGTAAATGCTGTGGGACAAGGATTGTGTCTTCAAATATTATGTGCAGCACCTGGCACTTTTTGAACACTACTGTTGTATAAATAATAGTTTAAATCCCACCTAACAAGGTTGGCAAGTTGTGAACCTCAGCTTTTGGCATCCATTCTATTTAAGATAAATCTTTCTGAACTAGACAGGACTGTCATCACACAATCCATTTCAGTGCTCTGCAAAGCTTGAATCCTTTTCTTTGCATCCATTGCTTGGTCTCCAGTATCAAACTTCTCCTTTCTTTACTTTGACACCAAAGGGGTCTTTATGTTGCTTCCTTGTGAATTTATTTTCCCGAGGCCCTAGAGTGATTGGTAATCTTATCAAATCTGTCTTCATGGGTGTTTGCTCTCACATGAATTATAATCAACAGGGAACCTCAGTTTTATGCTGGCTATCCAGCACCTGCTTGTCACTGCATTGGTTTTCTTTCCCAGGAAGTAGTATACCCGAACAGCTACAGACAGTAATACTTTCCTCTTCCTTTTTACTGTTAGTGTGTTACAGTTTTCTGTCAACAGCTGACTGAAAATGCCCACAAAAAATCTGGAAGTAATTGCTAAATAATAGATATTGAACCAAGCAGCAGTACAGTACCTTCCACATTTAGCACCACTTAAAGTGAATAACCATATGACTTCACACTCCCGCAAAGAATGGTGCACTGATTCAGAAAAGAAAGTGAACCTTCTGCCAACTCAACCATATCTAGAACTGAACTAAAAACAAGTGTTTTGCAAATTTGGTTGGTGGTTCTTAGCAGAAAAAACTTGAAGGGAGGATCCTTGAGAGCTATTTTATTTTCTTTCCTTGCCTTTTACACATGCTTCTTTACGTGGTCCTTTTTTCCCTTCTTTATATGGTAGCTGTGATACTGAATGCTTCCAGTCCCAGTCAGTCACCCCAGGATGCAAACATTCAATGCAAACTTTTTCAGTTAATTTTCAGGCTGGGTAATCAGCCAGAAGTGGGTAATACTTAGGTGGAAATGGCTAGTGAGTATTAGGATGGTAATTAGTGTCTTCTAGCATCCCGAGTCAGGGACTCAGCCATTCCATTTGTGTAGTAGAGGTCATGGCTTTTTCATCCATTCTTTTCCTTTCCTTTTAATTCCCTAAATCCCATAATCCAGCAATGTATTATGGAGCACAGACCAGGAAGGTGGGCTGTAGTAAATGCTGCTTTATGTATCGAGCAGTAGGAAGTGCTATACTCTTCCCCCTGAGACTGACGGCTTTACATCAATCAGCATACTGACAATAAGAGCCTTGAGTCTGCTTCTGAAGTTACCGGTAGCATAACTGTGTGGCAAATCATTATCCAGCGTTCATTTTTTTTAAAGAACATACGTAATTTGAACACTGAAGCACAATATGGCCATTTTGTCTGACTCTGAGAACCTTTCTCCTTGATCACCCCTTTATGTGTAACAGCGAAGAGACAGGATGTATTTTGTACTTTTTGAGTCAAGTGAATAATCTCACCTGCTATAAATAGTGCATGTGAATTTTTGTGACATGAGACCAAGATTTGCACATAAATATAAATGGAATATGAGAAATATCAGTCTAACTTTATCTGCAAAGCAAAGTTACATCAATTGCATTCATTATCATGTAAAACCAAATTCAGCGGACAAACATATTTAAGGATATGGTATGAATTACGATGCAACCATTTTGTAAACCTTCAGTCTGCTTTTAACATGTTTTGGACATTGTGCAAGGAGATTGAGAAATACTATGTTCTCTATTCTATCTGGAGTTTTCATACAATTCATTTAGCAGCTAATCCTGCAGTGAGCTCTGCATGCGCAAACCCCTGTTCTTGCATGCATCTCATTGCAGAATCATATCTTATAGAGGTAAGGAGGACCAACAGCACAAGGGGTTGTGTTTACCTTCAGTATACCAGTCTGGGATAAAATCCTGTTTCCAGTTACATCAATGGTAAAGTTCCTATTGATTACAGTGGGGCTAGGATTTCATCCCTGCTTCTGGGGTTCTGTTTCTTCATGACTCTATTATGGCTATTGGTCACAGCACTTAATAGGGACAAATCTGCTCCAATCCCCATGGTATGCAAGGGGAGTTTGCAAGCTGCATCATCTTTTATGGTTGTGTTCAGCTAGCTCCACAGTTTAGGGTATACCTACTGGTAGTCAGTTAGCTCCGTACATGAACAGGGTCCTGGGGATGATCTCTCCTGGTCCTTGTTTGTGGTTCACAGACAAGAAAGGCTCCTGGGCTCTCTCCTCACACCATCTATGCCAGGACCAGAGACAGCCTGGCCTTTTCTATTTTAATCATTTTGATTTTAAAACATCTGTGTGTCTCTTCTAACCTTATTTTCCCATATTTTTCTATTTTTATCTTCAGATTACACTGCTGTGCCCCTGAACATCTCTAGTTATGTGTGATTCTTTAGGTATCATCCTCTTTTTATAAGCAGAGATGCATGCTTAGATGTGAAGAATGAGAGAGTGATCCAAAGAACATCCACACATGAAAAATGTTAAGTGTAACTTTTTTCATTCTTTCATTCAATTTGTTTTTCAAATGTAATTAGCATGTCTGTGGCTGATGGCCCATCTCAAAATTTACATGTCCATAGGACATGTGATGTTCCCAATAATGTTCCAAATCATTTCTGTTGGATGTTTTCCTTCAACTTTTTCAAAGCATTATTTCAGTATCATAATTTCCAGTTGACAGTATCCTTTTAAAAAATGATGACCCAGATTAATCCCTCTGCTGGCACAAGTGCTGGTGCGAGGCAAGAGGGAGAGGTAGTTTGCTTTTCCTCTATTCAGAGGCTGTGGGAACCAATGTGGACCCCACTGTTGGCCAATAAAAGTATAACTTTTATTCAATTTTTTCATTCAATTCATTCTTCAAGTGTAAAGTGATTATGGCACAATTGTTTAGAGCAACGGTTATCAAACTGTGGGTTGTGACCCCATTTTAATGGGGTCACCAGGGCTGGCGTTAGATTTGCTGGGGTCTGGGGCAGAAGCCAAAGCCTGAGCCCCACCACCCGGGGCTGAAATTGAAGCCCAAGCCCCACTGCCCAGGGTCTAAGCCAAATCCCATGGGCTTCAGCTCTGGCTAGCGGGGCTCAGGTTACAGGCTCCTCGCCTTGGGCCGAAGCCTTGATCTTTGGTCCCTCCATCTGGGATGGCAGGGCTTGGGTGGGCTGAGACTTCGATCCCCCCTCCTGGGATCGTGTAGTAATTTTTGTGGTCAGAAGGAAGAACCCCTGATTTAGAGCACCCAGATGTCAATCTTCTTGGGATTTGCTTGCAGTAGATTAGTGGGCTACAGTCTGATGATCATAAAGATAACCTATCTCTCCATGAGTTGCCAAGCACTCCACAGGGATAGTGCAGCTACCTGCACATGGGGTTGAATGGAATCTCAGGAGTAAAAGGCAGAGTGTTTGTAGTGATGAAACTCCAGCTGGGAACTGTTCAGATCAAAGTGTGAGACCTACTTAGTTGCTAAAGCTTTCACCCAAAAATGGCTTCTTTCTCAGGCGCAGATCATGACTGAAAGGTTCAGGGGAAAAACAAAGAAATAAGAAGATAGGAAAAAAAAGTGATGTATTGAGGGGTGGAGCATTTTGTATATCAGAAGGTACTACGTTTATATTTTTGTTCTGCCATGCCATGGTGATAAGTAGTTTAGAAATACAATGATGGAGAGAGATTCTTCCTAACGTCCCTCTTCCCAAGCATAAGGGAAGGTGCCTCCAGGAAACAGTTCCCTATACTCCTGAAAACAGCTTTGAAGAGCTATGTCTCAGTGACCCTAACTCTGACTTAGGCCTTGTCTATGCTACACGTGAAAGTCAATCTAAGCTATGCAATGTGAATTACATTACAAGCATAACTCAAGTCAACATAGCTTAAATCTACTTATTGTGAGGTACGCACTACACAAGGTTGACAGGAGACACTCTCCCATCGACTCCCCTTACTCTTCTCGTTGCGGTGAAGTACAGGAGTTGATGGGAGAGCGATCTGCCGTCAAGTAAGTGGGTCTTCACTAGATCTGCTAAGTTGACCGCTGATGCATCAATCACCACCCCAGGTAGACAAGCCCTAATAAGGCCTGGAAATGTCTCTTTGCAGTTGTCTGTCAACATTGCTCCATGCCTCAGCCAGAAGGGATCACTTCTTTTGAAATAAATAGTAGCTCTGCCTACCTACGGATTGCATGGTTTTGCATTTCAAGGACTCTGAACATTTGTTGTTTTAACTGTCTTTATGTCAAACCCCCTCCCCCCCAAAGATCTGATTTAAAGGTAAAGTATCAGAAAGTTTCAGGTGTGTATTCTAATATTTGTAAGACTGTTGGTTGATAGAGAAAAGTTAGGCCTTACCTCTTTGTTTTCTCACATTAATGCCTTTTATACATAGGAAAAATTAATATGTGTCGGTCCCTTTCTTTATACATTAGCATAAAGCCAACAGATTTGTTCAGAGTTTTTCATTTTATATACAGTGATACTGAATGAATAGAATGATAGCAGTTTGTTAAGGAAAGCTTTCCTTGACCTTCTGCAAAGTAGTATAAATGACTTCCTTGCCTTATTTTACAGAATAGAAATAATAGCAAATTGTTTTGTTATTTATATTGATGTGTTATTTATGGCTTATTTCCATTTACCTCCATGTGAGTATGAGAATAAGAAAATAAGGAAAGGCTACTGTGCCTTCAAGTTTTAACCCTTTTAATGCACCCAGGAGAACATCTGATTGTTTCTTGATGAATCCCAAGGCTCATTTGTGGGAAAAGCTTGTTGTTTTGTAAAGGAGACCATCCACATTTTATTCAAACTCCTTGTAACTGAATTATAGGATGCATATAATAAACTGGAAACAATCACTAATTCTTAATCAAACAGGGTGCATTTCCCTACATGCAAGCTATGATGAGTCCTTGAGAAATAAATGGCACACGTTTATTTGTTGTAATGTACCCAGAGCAATTATTTCACCTGCTCTCTGTATTTGTAAATTGCCAGCTCCAACGGAGAATGAGAGAGAAACTGAACGACACATGATATATGTGAGTTATGTGGCTTTGTCATAAACAGATAGCTAAGGGTTAATGTTTCTTTCACCTGTAAAGGGTTAACAAAGGGAACCAAACACCTGACCAGAGGACCAATCAGGAAACCGGATTTTTCAAAGCTGA
>NC_133769.1:51053302-51145812 GCF_003597395.2 Chelonoidis abingdonii | reverse complement strand
GAGGGACCTTTGGTCTGTTCTTTGTCTGCCTCTCAGCTATGAGGGGTTTTTCTTCTACTCAAGCTTCTAATCTTCAGTTCCAAGTTTATACAAGTAGAAAAAATATAGTTTTAGTTTTTGTACTTACATGTTGTGTAGTGCTGCATGTTTAAATGGATATCTTTTTGAGATCTAAGCTGGTAATTAAGCTTAGAGGGGTTCATGCTAGCTTCTCAGTTTATGAACGCTAAGGTTCAAATCTGAGTAGGAAGCTATGATAGGCTTAATGCAATATTGGAAGGCACACAGATCCTGTAGGAGTTAGAGTAGTATTAGAACCTGTATAGGAGAGACAAGAATTAAAGTCCATTGTATGCTTGCCATTTATCTTACTGCTTCTTGCCATGACTTGGTGAAACACCTTTTCAAGATGCTTTTGGTCTAAAATGAATAAAATATACTGTACAGTACTTCTCTGATGCCTCAATGCTATAATTCTGTTTTGGTGAAATGTTTGGGACATCTAGATGCCTTTGCTACTGTTGCATTTCTTGTGTGTGTGTGTGTGTGTGTGTGTGTGTGTGTGTCTTGTTAAGGTGTCCAACTCATTATCCTTAAGGGGCCTTTGCTCTTTCTGTAGTTACGTAAGGCCTAATCCTGTTCCATGGAAGTCAATGAAAGCTTTACCATTAACTTCAATGGGAGCAAACCTTACATAAGTGTAAATGACTGCACAAGATGCAAAATAGTGTAGACTGTCGGGCCCAAGGTGTTCTTACATGCCACTGAAAGTGTCTTTACGTCACCTAAAGCTGAGCCTCTGCCTTTTAGTTTTTGCCGATTTTTTTTTGAGGTTATGTAAGAGTTGTAATTGGTTTACATTTTATTTAGTCTGCAAAAAGTATTACATTCAAGCATCTCTTTAGTGCTTCTTGTAATGCATTTTGATTACTTTTGGTAACTCAAAGTAATATTTAATAACTGTTAGTTTTCTTTTAGAGAGTTCTTACCAACGGAACAAGACTTCTTACAGCTACATGGATAATTAACTTGAAGCTTCTCTGTCTCTTGGGGAACATCAGCTATGTAAATAAGGAACTGAAATCTTAACAAGACATGCTAGGGAATTGCAACAAGTTTCATTACACTAAAATACTCGAATTAAAATCCTAAATGTTTTAATATATTGTTATAAATGAACATATTTTTACAGAGCAAAAATGTGTTTTCTGTTTTGCTCTGTAAGAGCTAAAAAATATGTAAGTTTTAATTTTTGGAAAGGTGGAGGTGAAATTCCGAACTATTATCTAAAAAGTAAGCTACCCTTTGGAAAACATTGTAGATTACAATGTGTTCTGTTTTCTTCTGTAAGAATTCTTAAGATATAAGCTTATACTAAAGCTAAGTGAATTATTTGCATTGATCTTCATGGCAGAAGATGTGAGGGAGATTCCCAAACCTGCGCCATTCTATTTAGGTGATGAATCTGAGGAAGCTCCGAGATTTAGGTGTAATTAGAGGAGGTTTTGAAACAAATTGATAAACTAAACAGTAAAAGTCACCAGGACCAGATGGCATTCACCCAAGAGTTCTGAAGGAACTCAAATGTGAAATAGCAGAATGACTAACTGTGATATGTAATCTATCATTTAAATCTGCATCTTTACCAGATGATTGGAGGATAACTAATGTGATGCCAATTTTTTAAAAAGGCTCCAGAGATGATCCCGTAAACTACAGGCCAGTAAGCCTAACTTCAGTACTGGGCAAGCTAGTTGAAACTATAGTAAAGAACAGAATTATCAGAATGTGATTTGTTGGGGAAGAGTCAACATGTTTTTGTAAAGGGAAATCATGCCTCACCAATCTACTAGAATTCTTTGAGGGGGTCAACCAGCATGTGGACAAGGGTGATCCAGTAGATATAGTGTACTTAGATTTTCAGAAAGCTTTGACAAGTTCCCTAACCACAGGCTCTTAAGCAAAGTAAGCTGTCATGGGATAAGAGGGAAGGTCCTGTCATGGGTGTAGAGAGGCAGTTACCCCGCTCCTGGGGAAAAGGGGTAGGATGATTGAGGCAGAGGCCACAGCTGTTGCCACAACCAATCAGGCCACAGCTGGCCCTGATATAAGGACTAAGGGAGGAGGTGGGTCAGTCTCACTCCAGCCTTGGAGTGGGAAGGACTTAATTGCCTAGGAGCACAGGTACGTCAAGCAGAGCAGTGCTGGGGAAGGGCAGGCAGAGCTGTGGAGCTCGGGCCAGGCGAGTCCCCAGGCTGAGGCCTTGCTGAAGGCCAAAGGAGATACTGGGGCTGCAGGGAGACAGTGCAGCCTAGAAAGGCAGCAGGTACAACCCCCTTGCCAGTGATGAGTGACCATTACAGACTGTAGTCTGCCCCAGAGAATGGAGGCTAGATGATGACTGGCAGTAGCCACTGAGGCAAGGTGGGCATAAAGGGTTGGGGGGGTTCCCCTGGGAGGGGAGACCCAGAGTGTGGGGGCACTGCTGGGAGCAGAACCCCAAGGAAAAGGGCACTGGGATCCTGGAGGAATATGGGTCCTGAGGCAGGCAAGACACTGCCCAGCAGGGGGCGCTCTGAGGCTGGAATTGAGCTAATTCCCAGATGACCAGCAGGAGGTGCCGCCACAGTGAGTGCTTGGCTTGCTACAATGGGAAACAAAGGATGGGACTAAGTGGTCTGTTTTCAGAAAGAAGAAAGGTACATGTGGCTCTTCAGAAGTTAATGTGTGTCTTCTTGTATAGGCACTGACTCCGGGGCTGGAGCTACAGGCGCCAACTTTCCAATGTGCCAGGTGGTGCTTACTGCTTAACTCCTGGCTCTGCCACAGGACCTGGCCTCTCCCCTGAGCCTGAAGTGCCCTCACTTCTCCCCCTTCTCACCCAGAGCCTCCTGCACACCATGAAACAGCTGATCGGGAGGTGCGGGTAGGCTCTGATTGGTGGGGCAGCCAATGGGTTGGAGGATCGGGGAGTGGGGTGGGGGAAGTGATGGGAGGCTGCTGACGTATTACTGTGACTCTTTGGTAATGTACGCTGGTAAATTCTGGCTCCTTCTCAGGCTCAGGTTGGCCACCCCTGCTATACTGAGAGTTTGCATTGGAGACCTCTCTAATTGTGTAACTCACCAAACAGAAAAGAAGCATCACTTAACATAAGTGCTGATCCTGCACACCCATCGAAACCAAAGGAGCCATTGTGAAACATCCAAGGGCAAAGACTTAGTTGATTGCTCCTCGCTACACCCATGAAGAGGAGACAGGCGCTGACACTTGTACCGTCAGTTTGAACTCTGAGGGAGGGGAATAAATATTTCTGATTGGAAGAAACTACATTGCTATGCTGCTTGGAATTTGGAGAGGACAGTATTTCTAAGAATAAGCAAGGGACCCCTGAGCTGCTTAGCTAGGATAAGCCCTAAAGGATATCTAGAGCTTGCATATTACAGCAGCTTCCATAACCTTTTGAAACCTAAGACAGTAACTCTCTTGAATGTGTATGTTTACTTGCTTTAACATTGTTAATAACTCTCATTTCTTTTTCTTAGTTAATAAACCTTTAGTTAGTTTATTATAAGATTGGCTACAAGCATTTTCTTTGGTAAGAGATCTAAGGTACAATTGACCTGGGGTAAGTGACTGGTCCTTTGAGACTGTGAGTAACCTAAATATTGTTGTGATTTTTGGAGTAAAGTGGCCATCAGAAAGAAAAGCTTGCCTGGGTGGCAATATAGACCAGAGCACTCAAGGGGGCTATCTGTGACTCCATGTTAAGGATGTTATAGTGCAGGGGTCAGCAACCTTTCAGAAGTGGTGTGCCAAGTCTTCATTTATTCACTCTAATTTAAGGTTTTGCACGCCAATAATACATTTTAACATTTTTAGAAGGTCTCTTTCTATAAGTCAATACTAGACATGGGGGGAGAGATAGCTCAGTGGTTTGAGCATTGGCCTGCTAAACCCGGGGTTATGAGTTCAATCCTTAAGCAGGCCATTTAAGAAACTGGGGTAAAAATCTGTCTGGGGGATTGGTCCTGCTTTGAGCAGGCGGTTGGACTAGATGATGTCCTGAGGTCCCTTCCAACCTTGATATTCTATATAACTAAAGTAGTATTGTATGCAAAGTAAGTAAGGTTTTTAAAATGTTTAAGAAGCTTCATTTAAAATTAAAGTAAAATGCAGAGCCCCCCGGATCGGTGGCCAGGACCACTGAAAATCAGCTTGCGTGCCACCTTCGGCACACGTGTCATTGGTTGCCTACCCCTGTTATGGTGCTTGAGGAGTTCACTGGGTTGGTGACCTCTAAGTATAGAAGTCACAACCAGTTTGGGTTTTGTGCCAAGATTGGCAATCATAGTCATGAGCCACTCTAGACAGCTTGATGCAAGTATGTAATTTAAGTACATGAATAGCACTATTCACTTCAGTGAGGCTACCCATGTACTTCAACTTATCCATTTCCTCAAGCATTTTGCTGGATCAGGGCCTAAAGAAGGAAGGATATAACATGCTCTAGTAGCTAGCTTTGCTCCCCCATGCACCAAATCATCTTCATTAGTTAAGTCACTAGGGAAGTCCACAATGCAGCTGCAGTTAAAATTCATAGGGGTTTGCATGAAGCTGTTTTATTTTGCTTCACCTGAATTTGCACCTCAAAACAACCCAAAAATTCAAAGTGAAATTGAGTCAGTTTTCACTGGGTTTCACACTGAAACCTTGGGTATCACAATACTACAATTCAGTCTAGGTTCACTCCAACCACAAATCCTTGGAAAGGATGTGAATCATTTGACAAACATGGACTACATTTAAAGATTTAACAAAACACTTTACCAGTTTTGCCTTGTTTCTGGTTTCATTCCAAATACCTCACATAGCTCTTCTTAGAACCCAGAATGGATTGAGGAGAGCATAAGTTGTCCTTAAATACTTTTATATTAAAGTAGCACGATTCTCCCATCTGTTGTGTGTGCAACTCCCACTAACGTCAATGGGAAGAAGGAATGCTCAGCTGATGAAGGCTTGCACCCTTTCTGTTTGAAGAAACATATTGAAGATTGTTGCATTGTTTGTTAATAAATGGATATTGTCATCCTGAAAATGAAATGCCTATTTATGGCTGACTCCCCATAACTTTTCATCTATGCACTTTTTAGAAGCATAAAATGAGGTTAAGGTAATTGCTTGCAGTAGGGTTGGGAATTCATGAACTGGAAAAACGTGACTGTGGCTCATAAATTGCTTTCTGTGTTACTAATTTCAAGACATTCTCTCAGTAAAAGGTGAATAAATTCATTTACATGATTTGCGAATTGTGCCATTGGAGCTCAAGAGTAAAGAATTGTATATTGTGTATTAACGCCAATGCTAAAAATAGATTGTAATATAATTAAAATGCAAGAAGGAACATCCACCATTCAGTTAAAGCTGTACTCACTAAATTAACAAAAAAAACCAACAACCACCCACCTTAACCAATAGATTAGGGAAATTGTGATAAGCCCGAACATTTATGGTTTGTTCTCCAATGCATTTTGCTTGTAAAAGTGGAAGAAAAAAAAGATAGTTCTCCCTTATTTTTTCTATCTTCTGTATTTTGGTGACTTGCTGATGTTTTGTAAAATACATTCCCAATATTCATTGTTCAATCAAACAGACTGTTCTAACACAATATGACTTTTAACTGTGGATATTTTCTGTAAGTCTGGTTTCAGAGCTTGTTTTTTTGTGAGAACACACTATCTTTGATTTAATTTTTTCTGACACTGTGCCCACTGCACAGTAGAAAAAAAAAGTGTAATTGTAGTTTTGTCCTTTACAGCACAGGACAAATAAATGTCAAAATCAAATGGTGGTGTCCCCCAAGGGAAAATATACTTCAGTTATGAAATATTCTTACTCAGTTCCCATTGCTATTCCTATGAACACCTAGGTGAAGCTGCCTCAGGACCTAATCAGATGCTACTCATTTGCATATAATAAAAATTGTGCAATCAGATTTTAGAGCAACTATGAGGAATAGTGCATAATGTCTCTTTAAAATCGTCTGGTGTAAAACTAGTGCTGCTTTGGCTCTGGATAAATGGTTGCCAGCTCTTGAACAGAACAGTTTGACAAGACCTGTTATGAACTGAACATCTGTTTTTATTGTTGGCATTTTAATTGTCAGTTTAATTCTGTGTTTAATAAACATGCTTTAAAGTGGCACACTGCTATTTCCTCTTCTGTTTCTTGGAAATGCTGTGATATTGATAAAGTGTCAGACTCTTACTTGGGAATGACGATAACAATCAACTTTACAAAGGAATCATTAAGGAAGCTTTAAGAAGAGACTGATGCAGGGAAAAGGCCATTCTTGGGCTTTATTAGCCATCTTAATTGCATTGTTACTCAGAACAAGTGAAAACTAATCACCCTTGGTTCATAAATATGTTTTGCACCTTTATGGAAACAGTGGATTTAAAGTTTGGGATTTTTTTTCCCTTTAAACCCAGAGATCTATTGAAGAACCTGCTAAGGATTCAGAATGAGAGCAAACTCATTGCCCTTCATTAGGACAATTAATTTTCTGTCCTCAGCAAGTTATATCTGCTTCCGAAACATTTTAGCTTTATCTTTTTGATGTGTGCAAGGCCAGATGCCACATATGGTCTCCAACCATATCACTCCAAACTTCAAATCCTTTCACTGGATTCCTATTTATTGCCACATCAAATTCCATCTCCCCACCTTCCCTTTCAGGCTGATGCAGAATCTTGTTCTTGTCTATATGTGCTGCTCAGGTATCAATGTTGCACTCAGATCAGGGCCGACTCCAGGCCACAGCGCGCCAAGCACGTGCTTGGGGCGGCATGCCACGGGGGGCGCTCTGCCGGTTGCTGGGAGGGCGGCAGGTGGCTCCGGTGGACCTGCCGCAGGCATTTCTGCGGATGGTCCGCTGGTCCCGCAGCTCCGGTGGACCTCCCGCAGACACGCCTGTGGCAGCTCCACCGGAGCCGTGGGACCATCGGACCCTCCACAGGAATGCCTGCGGGAGGTCCAAAGGAGCCGCGGGACCGGTGAGTGGCAGAGCGCCCCCCGGGGCGTGCCGCCGTGCTTGGGGTGGCAAAATTGCTAGAGCCGGCCCTGACTCAGATGATGCCATGGTGGCATGTACGCAATATCCAGCCATCCCCTGATGACTGCTCTCATTTCCTTCTCTTCCAGATCATGTGTGGTATACTCTTCTTCTTCACACGATCCGTTGTCTACAGCCAAGCACTGAGGTACAACCGCATCTGCTCCCTCAGACAGAGACCAACACCTACAAAATCTTCACCAAACATTCTCAAAACTATGATACCCACACGAGGAAATAAGGAAACAGATCAACAGAGCCAGACGTGTACCCAGAAGCCTCCTAATGCAAGACAAGCCCAGGAACAAAACCAACAGAAGTCCACTGGCCATCACATATAGTCCTCAGCTAAAACCCCTCCAATGCATCATCAGGGATCTACAACCCATCCTGGACAATGATCTCTCTCTTTCACAAGACGCTTAGGTTGGCTGGCCAGTCCTTACCACAGACAACCTGCCAACCTGAAGTATATTTTCTCACCAGTAACTACCCACGCACCATATAACTGCTAACTCAGGACACAATCCATCCACAAACCCTTGATGCCAACCTGCCTAATGTCTACAGTGACAAACAGGACACCAATCATCAGAATCTAACAGATCAGCCACACCATTCACCGGTTATAATCACCTGCGCGTCCTACCAATATAATATACGCCATCATATGCCCAGCAATGCCCCTCTGCTATGTACACTTCGGCCAAACTGGAACAGTCCCTACGTAAAGGATAAATGGACACAAATCAGATATTAGAATGGTATTTATACAAACCTGTAGGCAGCATTCAACCTCCCTGGCCACACAATAGCAACCTAAGGTGCCAATCCTGCAGCAAAAAAACTTCAGGACCAGACTTCAAAGAGAAACCGCTGAGCTTCAGTTCATCTGCAAATTTGACACCATCAGCTCAGGATTAAACAAAGACTGAATGGCTAGCCAATTACAAAAGCAGTTTCTCCTCCCTTGGTGTTCACACCTCAACTGCTAGAACAGGGACTCATCCTCCCTGACTGAATTAACCTCATTATCTCCAGCCTGATTCTTGCTTGCATATATATACCTGCCTCTGGAAATTTCCACTACATGCTTCCAACGAAGTGGGTATTCACCCACGAAAGCTCATGCTCCAATACATCTGTTAGTCTATAAGGAGCCACAAGACTCTTTGCTGCTTTTACAGATCCAGACTAACACGACTACCCCTCTGATACTCTTCTTCTCTTCTGGATGTTAACCTTTTCCCAGGCTTAGTCTCATGACCCTATACTAGGTACAGCCTCACACTTCTTGTCTGCCAGGCAGCACTCTTTTCTTTGCAGTTTCACATCCCTCCTAACAAATTATTTCCTCATGAAAACTTCCTACCCTACTATGCACTTTTCCCAGCCCAAGCTATTGCCTTATGTTTACTTTTTAACTAAGTTGGACTGCAAGAACTTTGGGGCAGCGACTCTAGATTTAAATGTGTGAGCGTGCTGCTGCATAAAGATCGCTATATATGCAGCACCTTCTGTCTTGGCTGAACTTGGCTACTATTACCTCAGACAGGATGTTGCTGAGGAAGTCTTCTGTGTCTTCTGTATCTAATTATCAAATTCCTACAGAGCTGTCAAGTGTCTTGCATGACACACACATATTTACCCCCTACTCCCTTAATCCCCACCCCTGTTTGTATCTATCTGCAGTATTGATGCAAAAATACATGAGGACTTGGACCACACTTTCTCTTACCTACTGTAGTTCTGTTGTGTCTTCGTCCCTTACTGCTTGCCATACTGGTTCACTGCTAGCCTGGGGCATTCTGCAGCAAATGATGGAGGAGGGAGGGGAAAAGAAAGAGTTATAAAGAGAGAAGAGGCTGGAGTGGGCCTGGAGCTGCCAATAGTTATTTCCCAATGGGCAACTGACCCTTGGGAAAATGGGTAGAATGGAGTGGGAGCTGTGATGGTTCTTGGGGCATCCAGAACAGTGAGTAATTTTGTTACTCCCCATCTCCAGCATGAGGGAGTCTTGCCTGTGAGTGACTGGGTGTCAGCTCCCTGACACCACCAGCCTTTCAGCCACTTACGCCCTCTCCTCTGGGCTATGCCAGCCCTTTCTTCACCTTGCATCCCAGTCCACAAGTCCCTTTGAATCAGTCTCCTGGGCTATCCAGCCCCTGACACTGGGTACTCACAGAAGTCCCTGATTCTAGCCCCCGAAGAACCAGTATACCTCTGTTTATCTGTTTTTCCTTAAGCCATCATTCGTGTATGGCATATAGCACTTATAATTAAACAGAAGTAGGTCTATTTAAGAAATAAGAACCATTTCATTAGAAACAAGAAAGAGAATGGGGAAAACAAATGATTACATTACAAAACAAAATCATAAAACACCCACCCCCAAAGGTCAGCCAGTCTGTTGAGAGCTGACTGGCTTCACCAGAACCAGGATCCAATTTTTTATGAGAACAACTTGTGCCTCAAGATATCTCCTCAGTGACTGGATTCAGAGGACGTCTTCCTCTTCTGTGTTTTACTGAAACATTCTTTTGTTTCTATCCATAGACGGGGGTGTCAAGGTATGATTCCCCACTCTGAACCTTAGCGTCCAAAAGATGGGGTACCTGCATGAACCCCTCTAAGCTTAATTACTACCTTAGAAATGATAGATCTGCCACCACCCAAAATATAGTGTTTTGGGACACTTTCTGGCCCCCAAACCCTTCCCTGGGGACCCCAAAACCCAAACCCCTTGGATCTCAAAACAAAGGGAAATAAACCATTCCCCTCCTTTCCTCCTCCCAGACTCTCCCCTCCCTGAGTTACACTGGGAGATCACTGTGATTCAACTCCTTGAATCTTAAAACAGAGAGGAAATTCACCTTCCCCTCCCTGCTCTCCCCCTCCCAGACTCTCCCTGAGAGAGAGACAGTGATCCTAACACAAAGAGAAATTAACCTTTCCCTCCCCCTTCTCTCCTTTCCCCCCACCATTCCCTAGTGAGTTCAGACCCCGTCCCCTTGGGTCTTACACAGGAATAAAAAAATCAATCAGATTCTTAAAAAGAAAAGCTTTTAATTAAAGAAAGAAAATGTAAAAATATATCTCTGTAAAATCAAGATGGAAAAATGTTTACAGGGTCTTGGCTTCAACTAGACCAGAGAGATTCCCCCTCCCAGCCTAAGTATAAGTTACAGCAAACAGAAGTGAAATATCCTTCCAGCAAAATACACATTTGCAAATAAAGAAAACAATAAAAAGACTAAACCGCCTTTCTAACTGGTACTTACTAAATTGAACAGAAGAGGCTGTTTCAGAAAATTGGAGAGTCTGTATTCATGTCTGGTCCTTCTCAGAACCCAGAGAGAACAAAGAAAAAACCCAAAAAGCACAGACAAAGGCTTCCCTCCACCGAGATTTGTAGGTATCTTACCTCCTGATTGGTCTTCTGGTCAGGTGTTCCAGGTTCACTGAGCTAGTTAACCCTTTACAGGTAAAAGAGACATTAACCCTTAACCATCTGTTTATGATATCTCCTCAGTGAAAGGATTCAGAGAACGTCTTCCTCTTCTGTGTTTTACTGAAACATTCTTTTGTTTCTATCCATAGATGGGGGTTTGTAAAGTTCCCTTTTTTTAACCTTCAAGTGGTTTTGATTGTTTGCATTGCCTCTGATGGCTTTCTATTGAAAGTCTTGGACTTGAGCATGGCTGAACGACTGAGCCTTGCATTGCATCACCATCTAAACAGGGTGGGGAGACAACTCCCTCCTTCCTGAATGGGCCATTACTGAAACATATTATCCTCTGGTGACTAATTTGTACTACAATTCCATAAAGGATACTTTCAATATAAGTGCATTATTCCTAAAAGGTTAGCCATACATACATCTTGCAATGATTATCAATCTTGACAAGTTATGAGCTTTTCAAGCTTATGTTATTCTTTAGGGATAAATATCCTGTAAGACATGTTTAATGCAGTGAGTTTGTCAGGTCTGAGGTGAGAGTTGTTTGCAAAGAACAACTTTGCCTAGGAGCCTTTGTGTCACAGAAGCAGACATAGGTTTATGCAGAAACAATGGCAGGAGGAAGATGGAGTGTGAGTGATGGTGAATATGGGAAGAAGCAGGCATGTGAAGAGCCAATAGCCCAAGGGTTAGGTCACTCACCTATGATGTAAGAGTCTGTGCCTAACGGGGGGCACGAATTTAAACCTACATCTCCCAGGTGAGCCAGTTAACTAGGAGGCTATTGGCTATTCTGGCATGGCTCACTCTTCCTCTTTCTGAAATTCCATCCTGGGCCTATGAAATCTTTTCTGATGAAAGTTTTGTGTAAGCAGATATGTGCCTGCAAAAGGTTTCAGTTTTTGATTAATTAGCATTTTGCAGTGAAAGATCGTATTGTTGAAAAATTCCCAACTAATTCTAATTATAATATATATGCTCAAAGGGGCCTTTTGAGCTGTAAATTATGCTTTAAGGCAGTGGTGTCAAAAACCCAGCCTATGGGCTAAATTGGTCCACTTCTTTTATATATAAAAGTATGCTATAAATCTGAAAATGCACGTATTCTTGTGTTCATTTCAATATTTCCATGCCAGAGCAGCTGTGAAGTATGCTAATATGTGGAGAGCTACATCTGATTATGAGACTTCGGAAGGTTATTATCTCCTTATTCATTGGCAAATGTATATCATATGGAGGTTAAAAATCTTTCTCTTTGGAAAGGTGGATGTTCTGACAATACTCCATAGGACAATCCATGGAATGGTTGGAAATCACTTAAGGGCCGTCTCTTAAAATCATGGAAACATTAGTAGGACATTGGTGGTAGCAGCAGGCTCAAGCTGGATTCGTCTTGTGGCTCTGTCAGTTATTGCTATAAAAAAATCTGTTATGTTTTTTTCTAGGTTGACAGCAGATCAGATCTGTCTTGGTTGTGGACTGAAGGTGGATATCTACAGTGTGATGAAGTTAGAGTCTGAGCATTGAAGGAGACGACATTTATTACCTGAAGTTCATCAATATATATAGTTCTTGAGCTTGACATCTAACTGTGGTACTTAACTGCCCCCACTTATCATAGTATCTGAGCACCTCACAGTCTTTAATGTGCTTATCCTCACAACACCCCTGTTGTACCAAAAGACTAAGAGGCCACCCAAAGTCACACAGAAAACCTGTGGCAGATCTGGGAATTGAGTCCAGGTCTTCTAAGATCCAGTTTAGTGCTCCCATCTCTCCTCTATAAAATGATCCATATCTTCTAAACAAGTATTTTCTTTCTTTCTTTATTTTTTTTTAAAGGAACTGGACATAAAGTGGCGGAATTCTGACAAGGATATTGGCCCTTTACTAGATGGAAATTGTAGAATTATCAGTAATAATACAGAAAAAGGTAGAAGTGTTCAATAAATATTTCCATTCTGTATTTGGGGAAAAAACAGATTATATCATATCAAAATGATGATGACAATACTCTTTCCATTTCAAATGGGAGCTGCAGGAAGTGGTGCTGGCTGTAGGGACATGCTGTCCACACTTCCTGCAGTTCCCATTGGCCGGGAATGGCAAACTGCGACCACTGGGAACTGTGGGCAGCCATGCCCGCGGACGGTCAATGTAAACAAACTGTCTCGTGGCTGTCAAGTATTAATCCTCAATTTGAACATTAGAGTTCAAATATAAGGTACTCGCATGAAATCCTCTAAGCTTAATCTTCAGCTTAGATCTGATAGGCTGCCACCAGATCAGGAATTGATAGGGCCTGATCCCCCCTTTCCTCTCTCTGGTGTCCCCAACCCGTGCCCTGGTGGGACACCCAGATTCAATCTTGGATGGCTAAAAGCAGGGGAACACCCTTCCCCCTCCTTCCCAGGTTCCCTTCGGGGCTAGCCCGCGAGTATCCGAAACCCGGTTTCTCTGCTTCCAAGGAGATAAGCTTTGGTCTACTGGGAGAATTGAGCGCAAATACCAACATTGCTGCGGTGGCCGCGTAGCGTGGCGTTCCCGTGAGGGAGACAGGTACTGATAAGGTGGGTTGCACCTTTCTCTGCGTTACTTCAGAAAAAGAATTCCCAAGTATTTGAAAAAAGAAAAGCTTATATAGGAAAAAAGACAATACAGACTATAACTTGGCATCAACCATTTTAGCAGTTCTTCTACTAAGGAAACTTGAATAACCCAGTTCTGATTTAAAAATAGCCAATTTTAAATAGGACCAGCAAATCACACACAGGTAAGTACAAAGCAAAGCATATTCATAGGCCGATTTTACTTTTGTTCCCAGTTTGTAACTCACTGCCCTTTAGATGAGAAGGAAGATTGGAATCAGGCAAGTAGCTTTGTCCTCACCGGTCGAAGGAAACAACAAAACCCAGCAAATCCACATCTGTAAATACACCCAAAGCTCCTCACAGCCGAATTGGCTTTGGTTCCTTTTGTTACTCACAGACTTGGTTATATATTTGAGAATAGAAGGGTTAGGAGGAAACTTTGTTTATCTAAGCCGAGAAACAAAAAAAGACCCCGAGTAGTACAAAATTCCCGCCCCTGATTTTTAAACAATCCAGTTCTCTGATTGGTCCTCTGGTCAGGTGTTTGGTTACCCTTTCCAGGTAAAAGAAACTTAACCCTTACCTTACCTATCTACTTATGACAGTGGCCCACCAGTGGATTAACCTGATTGGCCAAGTGCAGTCCATAGGCCGCAGGTTGCCCACCACTGATTTAGACTCTGACCTAGAACAAAAACCATCTGTCTACAATCCAAAAAATTTTTGGATTAAATTATACTGCCTCCTATTATGTAGTATATGAAACTTTTAAATAGTTAAAAAAGCAGATTTTACATAATAGTGCTAATTTAAAGTCTTGAATAAGCTGGAAAAATCATTAAGATACAATTTATTTGTATCATTACAAATTCTTTGCACCATTGCATACATATTAATTTATATGGCAATGTAGTTTGTCACTGATTGCAAAAATTGCACTTTAAAATGCAACTGGCTTCTTATTCAAGTTCTATGTTTGGTCACAACTTTAAGTGAGGCTCTTATTCACAATTCATGCTAACTGGTACCTCTTGTTAGCAGTCTCAGCAAACAGGCCAGTGAATGGGCATGAAAAGTGAACTATCCTTTCACTCTTAAAGGATCTCATCTGGCTTGTTGTTGGTGAGGCCATATGGAAGAGTTCCCAGTTTTGGGAACAGAGAACTGAAAGTCTGGCACTTTTCAGAAGCTAATAATTGCAAGAGAAGTTTTTTTAAGTTGCTTAAAACAGTATGAATAAAATATATCTGATACTCTGGCAGTCTCTGAAATTCAAACTCAGTCTCATATTGCAGACTCAGTGCCTTGCTCACAGGCCATTAGGGAGCACTCATGCTACTCTCTAGTGACCCTTTCTGGCCATCACTGATGAGTTCTAGAGGGATCTATGTCCATCTCTTCTCACCAGAGACATGGTCAACCTCACTTGGTGTGCTTAACGATTTGGGATTGCAAAAGAAGAGAGACTGAAGGGATTGAGGACTGTCCAGTACTCAGCTACCATGGTGATGGGACATGGTATAAAATATACATAGATCAATTCCACTTCTGGAAAAAATATTTTTAAAAATTATTAATATTGGATCATTCTAGAAGATATTGATTATAAATAAACACCTGCAAGTATACTAATATCCAATTCCTGAGGTAAGTGTAGGTACCAGAAAATAGCCCAAGCAACCAGAGTGTAGCAGACCTCATATTCCTTTCATTAGTCCACAGAGTTGCCCCAGCCTTAGGGTTACAATAGCTTCTCCGATCCCGCGTTCCTATTCCATTGGGATGGGGATGGAATTTGCTAGTGGATCCCCACAGTTGTGGATCCACCAGTCCTGTTTATTCTTTATCTCCATGACGGCACTGTAGAGTAATTTCAGAGCTGGCCTTTGTACTTGTGTGGGCTTTTAGCATCATATCCACATTAGTTCCACTGCAGGCAGGCCTGTCCACAGCTGCGGAGGCAGGAACAGGACTTTCCCCTGTAAGCTTAGTGCTATGTTCTCCCAATGAGTCAAAACAAAGTATTCTAGTCATGTCCATTATTTTTTGGCAACAATTATCTTTGTTACTATCACCTCATATTTAAGAGGCAAAAAGAATCATGTGTCCATGTTGATTCATAATGTTTTGCAAACGTTTCCATAAACAAAAAAAGTTTATAGGGGAAAAAGGCACATGGTTTTCTTTATTTTCTCCTCTTCTCTGTGATGAGACCCATTTCTCAAAGATATCAGTAGAGTGGTAAGGACCTGACTAAGTCAGATTTATTGAAAGTTATACAGGTAAATTATAGGTCAGTTCTTTTCATGAATTGAGACTGTGTGGTCCTTTTCTACCTGGGGAATCCATTTTTTCCTGAAAGCCTCTATTGTACTCAATACAGCAGAGATTAGAAGCATCAGCCACCTTTTATTCAAAACATATTTACATTAAATTACAGCAGGTTACTTTACAGCCAGACATATGAAAGCCATATGTATGTTGTGTAGAGAAGCGTGTTAAAATTCCCCTGAAGTGGTAGAAATATGAGAGGTAGAGAGAGCGTATAATTTTGGCAATTGTGGTCAATACAGTGAGGCTAAGCTGAGCTTTTGTCTCTGTGGTACTTTTAGTAAAGAAGACATATGTCTTGAAAGTGGTTCAAATATATTCCAAACATAAGGTGTTTAAGGAGGTCACTGGTAATTCCAAACCATGCTGCATAACCAGATATATTTTCCAGCTAGTGAGTGAGCTGAGGAATACTTTCTGTGTACACTATACTCTGGCACATTTTATAATATTTTAATTGCTGAGGATTAGTGTTTTTCCTGATGGTATCATAGATATATACTAAAAATAACATGCAAAGGGAAGAGTTTCTATTTGGTGAATTATGTTAAACCATTTTATCAAAGCTAGTTCAGCTAAATGTATTTTGTGCCAATTCTATTGCTGTGATAACAGCTTACATCACAGATGAATTTAGCCCATCGAGTTCAAGCACTAGTACTTTGCTAATTTATTAATAACTGAATATTTATATTAATTAACTTAATATCCCTGGTGTTTGCAACCATGTTACTTGGCTATGAAATAGAGAGCTCCACCATCAGCCAGGGGAAAATCATTTGATCACATACAAAAATATTATAAGGTGGTGCACATGCTTAGATGAATTGTGTGACATTGCCACTTTTGTACACAGTGCTCTAATTTCTATAGAGAGTCTCGGTTTGCGAGCACTTTACTTGAACAAGAAAATTTAATTTATTTGTTATTTTATGAAGCATTTTTATGTGTAGAAAAAGGGCTACTTGTTTGCACATGCTGGTTATGTGGCATTCTTACATGATTTCATGCTTTGCTGATGGAAAATTAGACCCTTGTGTATTATAAAAGAATAAAAGATAGCTATAGAATCAGGATGCGATTGCCTCAGGACATTCTGTTGACAGCTAGAAATATATACAGACAAAGCAATGTCACTGGATGCTAATGTGAACTATAGAAGTTGATGAGTACGGTAAATCCCTGTAAAAAGAAAAGTCTAACGCCTGTTATTTTACAGGGTTTGCCTTTAAAATTTCTGTCAGGTAAACCTTTAAATAGTTATGTTAAATAAAAACTATTATTAATGTTTTATAATTATGTGTCTGTTAATGTACATAACATTTGTTTATATGTTTGTGTCAATATCTCTGTACTCAGAAAATGAAATGGTCCTCTTAGAGGGCCAAACCCTTACTTACCACTCAGGTGAAACTCTCAGTGACTTAAGTAGGAGTTGTGAGTGTGTAGGGAATGCTGGATTGGACTGGTACTGAGTTGGAATAAGGACTCATATTATCAGTTTATCTGAAACTACAGCAAGACATCAAATTAGCCTTAGCAGTTACAGTAGCTCTCCTGGCTTCTTTGTGCTTTCAATAATCATCCTAGATGCTCCACAGAGCAGATCTCAGTGCAGAGGTATGAATTTGCTTTTACTGAACCTAATGCAAGCAGGATAGTATTATTTCATTCCCAGGATGTAATGATTTACCTTACTATGTCTATTCTCTAACAGCTAAAATGAAACTGTTTTGATGTTGGCTGTCCAGTGCAGCTTTCTTATTTGTTTAAACTTTAATGATAGAATACAATCATAGATCATCTACTCCAATCCACTGCTAAAAGCAAGACCACTCCCCAAATGGCCCCTTCAAGGATTGAACTCACAACCCTGGGTTTAGCAGGCCAATGCTCAAACCACTGAGCTATCCCACTCCCATGTATAGTAGCCATACATGAAGTTTGAAACAACTGATACAAAATTAAGTGAAAATATCTTCTTTAGTGATGATAAGGTGATAGTGATTTGTATATCAGACAGTTTTTTTTCCACCATTACAATTCTACTCCAATTTTAGAATATTTGAATATGACAGCAACATTGTGTTTTGAGATAAGAAGAACATAATTACTTTTACTATTCTAACTAGAAAACTCTAAACTGAGCTCAAAGGCCTAGTTCTACTTTGATACATTGGTGTCAATCCAGAATAATTATGAATTATGCCAGTTTAACTGAGAGCAAATCTGAGCTCTGAGCATGTAGAGAAATTGAGACTGTCAGAATTACTGTATGCATTTTGTTCCTAATTCGGGGCCAGGTCATCTCACTACATAGGGGATAGGAAATCCTGTGCATGCCTTGCTGGAATGAGGGATCCTTCTGCCCGAGATGGTGCAGTAGAAGGTGTCAGGCCTGGAGGGAGACATTAAAAGGCTGAATCAGCTTAATTAAAAGCTAACCTGATTGCTGGCTCTCAGTGAGAGAAAATGAAGTAGTTATAGGGTGGGAGGCAAAATGTTGTCATGGCTAAAATGCAAGAAACAGAGTAGAAATAAATGGTTAATTTTTATCTTGGGGGGGAAAGCAGTGGGGTGGTTCATGGTTTTATATTAGGTCCGGCATTGTTTTATACATTTAATAACAATCTGTAAAGGGATCTGTTTGCTGAGGTAGCAACAGTTGCAGATGACAGAATATTATTTAGGTTAGTCAAGTCCAGAGAAGACTGTGAGAGGGGACTTATCTAATCTAGGTGATTGGGCATCATAATGGCAGTTCATTGCTGATAAATGCATGTTGGAGTGAAGAACTTGAATTGTTTATACACCTCGCAGGGTTCTAAAGTAACTATATGAACTCATGAAAGGGGCCTGGGCATCATTGTTGACAGCTAAATGAAGACCTTTGCTCAGCTGCAACTAACAAAGCAAACAAGATGTTAGCATTGATAAGAAATGAGATTGAGAATAAAATGGAAAAAAAATATAATACCATTATGTAAATTAGCGCTGTGGCCTCATCTAGAATCACGTGTTCAGTGCTTTTCAAAAAAGATATTGCAGAATTAGAGGAGGTTCAGAGAAAGGTGGTGAGAAAGGTTAGTGACATCATAAAACTCTCATATGGTAAGACACTGGGATTCTGTCCCTTAGAAAGGAAAAAAATAAGAAGGCACACGATAAAAAGACATAAAATAGTGAATGGTCTACAGAGGGTCGATTGGGAGGTTCTGTTTTCATAACGCAAGAACAAGAGGACATTCAATTAAACAGAAAAATGGAAAATTAAAAAGAGTTATAAAAGAAAATACTTTTCCACACATATTGATTGGGCCATGGAACTCATTGCCACCTGATACCATTGAGGTCATAAATTTAGCAAGGTTCCAAAAAGGGCTGGAAACTTATATGGATAACAAGTATATCCAGAGTTATACTAGTTAATTCTGAAAATAAATAAACATTGAAATTTAACCCCTAGCTCTTTGGAATTAGCATAAGACTATGATGGGGCAGATTATTCCATATCTGCCTACTATAGGGTTTCTTGCACTTTTCTTTGAAGCAGTTGGTGTTGGCTACTGTCAGAGCCAGGATACTGGACTACACAGATGACAGGCCTGATCCAGTATGGCAATTTCTATGTTCCTATGGATCTCCACAATGCTTCCGGGCCCTTCAGCCTTCACTGGGCTCCAGTGGAACATGGAACCTATGACAGTTGGTCATTGTTTTTAAAGGCTAGTTACGCTTAGGTTGTTGGGGTCTGCACTGCAGAAGAAAACAAATACTGACAACTGCAGCCATAGGAATCAATCCAGGGAACTCATTAGATTCTGAAATCTATAATCCCTACTGCTCTTTCTGTGCATAAAGTACCAGCAATGCTGGGGCCATGACTGGGTGTTTGAGGAGGCACAACCTCCCCTTGCCTATGGTATCCGCCGTCACTAATTACATGATCACTAAGGTGCTGTCTACACAGCCCTGCAGTTCGGACTATAAAGGTGCGAACTGCAGCATGCACTAGTGTGCTGCACTATAACTCCCCCGTGTGGAGGCTGCTGTGGATAGCAGGTTGTGTGGCATTCTTCTGCTTTCATCCAGCATAGTGACAGCGTTCCTGTCCCTGCCTTTTAAATCTGGAAGTACAGAGTGCCAAGGACCTATTTAAATTCAACACAAAAAGTGGTACTCATATATATAAACATGCGCAGCCAAATTCTATCCTGACATGGGCATCCTCTCTCCCCTACTGAATGTATCTAAAATCAGAATGTGGCCTTCATAATGAATAAATGATGCCTGGATGCAAACCCCTAAAATACTGTATGCTGTTATGCCTGCTTAAAGCACTAGATGAACAGAATACTGGACAGAGCATATACCGCTGGAGTCACTAAGAACATATGGCATAATCCAAGACAGGTGTTTGTAAATCCAAATGACCACATTAGCCCCCCTTAGGCTACAACCTGAACGACAGCAGTGGGATTTTGTAGTTTATGTAGGACCCTAAATTAAATTGTCACCCTGAATTTCTGGAAGGCACCTAACTGCGGTGAAGGGGAGTTATGATTTCTTCTTGCACCGTAGAATAGAATTTATTTCAATTACTTTAGGCTACATTTTGCTTGAAATATAACTTTTTAAAACATTTTTTAACTGTTACTTCAGTAGCTTTGGTTTTTTAAAGAAATATATGTCATTGAACATTGGGGTCTCTGGAATATACATTCGTTCTTTCCAGTATGAATCATTTGAACGCATGCTGAATAATAGAAACCTGCTTGAATTGATTGGCTTTGGCAGCTGTCCATTCTAAGGGAATAGATTAATACTATAAACGATCAAGTTTAGCTGAAACTACTGTTCAATATCGTAAACTGCCAACTTTATAATCCTTAAGCAAAAAAATAGTTTTTCTCCCCAACAAAGACTTTTTATAAAAGCAATAAGGTAATTGTATGAAGCGTGCTTATCATGATATAATCACACCCCAGGGGAAATGAGAGGTGCTCGACTGCACCTCATGCTTTGTAATGACCCAGGGGTGTGATTATCTTATGATAACCACACTCCCTGTCATGCCTTATTGCATATAGATTCCACATGTCATAATGAATCCTGAAGCACTTTCTAGGTCTCGTAGCAAAGGCAATGACTTTGAAGTATAGGAAGTAGCCAGATTTTCTAGGTACATACAGATTAATATTGTATACATTAGGAGGAATTATGAATGACTACTTATCTGTACTAGCCAGGCCATAGTTTTTAACTGTTTCTAGGAACTTTAGGTTTCACATTGTTTTATTGGTGCATGCTAAATTGTTCTATCAAAATGCAGTGTAAGAGCTAAGCAAAATATACCATCATATTCTAGAACCATCAAGGCAATGACATCTGTGACACAACTAGCTTGTACTTTCCTGGTAGGACTGTTCTACAGGAAAGGATAAGAGTGTAATTATCTGGCTTTACTCTAGAAACCATTGTACTTTTAGTTACCCTTTAATCAAGAATTATTGCCACTCTGGTTATAGTGTTCTGAATCTTGAGGTCTAGGTTTCGGCAATGGTGGAAGAGGAGAGAATGGTTGAAAGAACTGTCAGGAGTCCTTTTCAGTGGTGGTTGAATATCATATGGGCCTCTCTGCTACTGGAGTTATATCAGGAAGTTGTATGTCATCTGGAGACAGTTCTTTAGTTTTAAAATTCCACACTTTATTAGTAAAAATAGTAATAAATTCTAATTAAAATGAATAGGGTTAATAGGAGGCCCATAAGAGAACTGGAAGATCAAGGGACTTCTGAATTCACAATTATGGACTGACATAAAAGACAACAGGATAATAAACTAAGCAATTATCTTTGATATACCTTATGAAATAATCACACCACAGGGTGAATCTACACCTCAGGGAATGGGTTTCTCAGCAACTTTGCAACCTTGTTAATCTGATATATGTCGCAGTCAACATTTAAATACTAGTGTGCTGTGCAGGAAAATCTACAGTACTGTTTCATGCCTGTCAACATAAATTGGTAGATAAAGATGATGGCCTATCATTATGACCACTGATGGGTTGATTCATTGTCTGCATCAGCTCTGAGATCAGTCAAGTTAACTGTAGGTCATCATAAGGAAATCTGTGTCTAAACTAAAGCTTATTTAGCTGTATAGCGCACAAGTGGAATACTACTCATTATCATAAAGGTCAGACATGCACATTTTAACTGGTGGTAATGAGTAGTTTTAAAGATGTTTGAGCCTTTTCTTAATCTTACCATGTCACAAGGCTTCTATTGTTATGCACCCCATAGAATATGCCTTTAATTGTACCATTTGCCCTATTGTGTCTTGATCACAGAGTGGGTAGTAGGATGTTACTTGTGATAACCGCCTACCACATGTTCTAATAATTACTAGTCTTCAGTAAATTGCACAGTGAAGTAACACTGAAGTCTGGTAAAACAAAAGGCTCCAAAAAGTTGAAAGCAATATTTAAATAGTTTCATGTAGTGTACCATATTGTGCTGAATGTGTGATGCATCATAGTAGGGTATAAAAAATAAATAACTCTCAAGCTTGAGTTATAGAAACTGTAAAGACCCTAGAAAGCATTTTAAGGAGCCTTACAATAATTAAGAATTATATTAGTTTCTGTGGATGTTCAGACTGATTTAACGAGGAAATATAGAAAAGATACTGAAGACCCTGAGATTCATCAACAAGATTAACGCCTGTGGCAAATTATCTTATGAACTAAGGACATTCATTGCCTGTAGAAAGTGGTTTTCAGACAGAGATCTGCAAACAGTACTTATGGTTTCCAAGGGATGTGCTATCTCAGTTTCACTTGTAACAGCTCTGAGCAATTAGTTCCCCCAGTATTTCAGAAAAAGAAGCTAGGTTGAAAAATGACAAGTTCAGATAATTTGGAATGGTAGTGTCCATGAAAAACTCAACAGACATATAAAATAATCTGAGAAGAATTCTAATTGCTGTCAGTGGCTTGGGTAGTGGTCTGACTGAACCAACCCCATTTGGAACATTTTCTTAAAATGTCTATTTAAATTTAACTTTAAATATAGTGCTCTTTTTTCGATGTTCTTTATTTTGATTACCTAGCCATGTATGGAAACTGTTCTCTTATAAGTGAGTATATTTGATAAAAGGAGTTTGGAGGAAGCATTTGATGTCATCGGTTGAAGAACTGACTAGAACATTCCTTATACTGACTGCTGACAGTAAAGGCTGGTAAATAAATTAGGGTTTAAATTTTGGCCTCACTGAAGTTAATGGCAAAACTCCCATTGACTTTAAAGGGGCCAGGATTTAACTCCACAGTTTTTTGAAATTAACAGACTAAGGACCTGATGTTTGAAAGTGCTGAGCACTTCCTATGAGATGCTGGAACTCCTTAACTACTACTGTCTTCACAGGATATGCTCAGCACCTTGTAGGATTGAGCCCCCCCATCTAGGCCCTGATCCTGCAAAGATTGATGTGTGGTCCTTAGCTTTAATCAGGTGAGTGTCATTTTATTCATTTGAAGTCAGGAAGCTCAAGTGACTTTAATAGGATGTTGTGAAGATTGTACAATAAAAAATGTGTACAATGTAGTTTTTAAAAGATGTAATGTGGTCTATAAATGCTAAGTATTTTTATTAGTAGTAGTATTTGTTATTCATTCAGTGCTGTATGTTAGACCAAATTCAGTCTGGGCACAAGAAAGTTCACTACCACTGTCTGTATTGTAGTTGTTCCTGTTTACATCATAAATGAATGTGATGGTTTTTGTGTCTTTCTCTGATCTTTGAGCTATATTTTTCATGTGAGTTGGAAACATTCATGTTAGGTTAGTCACTCTGGGGTCCTCTGGTATAACCACTGCAGTGTGTTATGGCTCCATAAGGCACTAGCACTGGAAGTAGGCCTGGCCGGGACTGTGCTGATTCTCCACTTCACTTTCAGTTCACTTCAGAAATGCTGGCGCAGTGGAGAGCATATTCTACATCCCGGCTGCCTCCCTCCATCTGGATTTAACCTGAGGATTTAATCAGCAGGAATGTTAATATGCACCTACCTCTCTTGGCTAGCTTTTCTGAATCTGGTCCCTTTAATTAATAATATAGTTTTGCCTCAAAAATATAGATGTTTGAATTTTAAAAAACATTTATCTAGCAGCATGTGATTTAGTGTTAATATTGAAGCATCCAGTGGCTCTCAGAGTGAATGAGTTCTTTAGTTTTAGTCAGGGATGAAAGTAATTTAAAGGACTTACCGGTATGCCAGAGTCCTAAGCGGAGGCTTGACCTTCACTGGAAGAGGCGTGGCCTCAACCAGAAGAGGTGAGGCCTTTAAATCAAGATTTAAAGGCCCTGCTCCGGCCGCGGCTGGGAGCCCCAGGGCCTTTAAATCACTGCTGGAGCTACCAACTGTGGAGGTGGCTGGGAGCCCCAAGGCTAAGGAATGATTTAAAAGGCCCGGGGTTCTGGCCGCTGCTACTGCAGTGGAGCTCTGGGTCCTTTAAATCGCTGATGGAACCCTATCGCTGCTACCCTGGGGCTCCAGCAGCCAGGCTTGGGTGATGCTTTGAAGGGCCTGGGGCTCCCCACAGCGGCAGGAGCCCCGAGCTCTTTAAAGTGCTGCCCGAGCCTCACTGCCTGAGCCCAGGGGTAGGCGGCAGGGCTTGGGTGGTGTTTTAAAGAGGTCCTGGCAGCGGCAGGAGCCCTGGGCCCTTTAAATCGCTGCCTGAGCCTGGCTGCCTGAGCCATGGGGCTCGGGAGGTGATTTAAAGGGCCCGGAGCACCAACCACTACAGGGAGTCCTGGGACCTTTAAAGTGCCAACCTGGGGAAGCCAGTCTGGTCCGGCACAGTGTACTAGCTCTTCCTGGTATGCTGTACCAGATCGTAACAGCTTACTTTCATCTCTGCTTTCAGCGTGCCTTTTGGGAAATACAGGTCCACTGACAGCAATTCCGGGCCCCAGAGAGAACAGTCAATTGGCCCCCTAGAAAGGGATGGGCTATTTTTAACCAACAGTTTAGGTGTTTTTTTTAGCAATTGCAATGTGAATTGTGCTATTCTGGGCTTGAGCTATTTTGTTGACCCTCCATCCAAAATATATTGTCTGCCTGAGAAGTGCTGCACTTCCACCTTTCTCCCATCAGATGGCGCTGTGGCACGGCACCAAATACAGCAGGGGGTGGTGTGTGTGGTGGACATGTGCACAGCAGAGGGCAGGTCGCTGGGGTGGGGAGCCACTGCTGCTGCACATCATGCAGGGCAGGCTGGAGCCGGGCCCAATGCTGTTGTTGGCCTGGCATGGCGTCACCACATGGGCACAGAGCTGGACGTGTGGCGGCTGGTGCATGCTCGTGATCTGCCTGGCATTTGTGCAGTGCTGCACCTGCGCTGGCTGGTGCCCAGCGAGCTGCTGCTGGCTGTGCTGCTAGCACCCAGTGACCTGCTGGCTGTGCTGCTGGCTGTGCTCTTCTGACACAGCCAGGGCTTCCACATGCCCTACCTGCGCCGCTGCCAGTACCGCATCGCGTGCGCCTAGCAGCAGCGGCAGATGGGGGGCCCCAGGCCCTTTTAAATCATGTGGCCTATGGGCAATTGCTCCCTTTGCCCCCCCCCCCCACATGCCTCGTTGTGGGCTTGGGGAAATACATCTGAGAAATTACTTTGTAACAAACATATACAAACTGTAACAAGTAAAAACTTTGTAGCATTTAATTCACTATCAAAATAGTAATCCAGTTTTAATTTACTTTATTTCCCCCTTTAATATTCTGAAAAAGGCACAGGTTACTAATATTTCTGTATGTGAAGTGAAGGACCTGATTCTGCACATGCAGAACGCATCCTGTCTGGTGAACCTTCCATTGCTTGGAAGCTCTGCAAGTGCTACACCTGCATAGGCCATGGATGGAATTTGGCCTAGACTCTGTATTTTAAACCAGGGCATATATTGCTATTAAAGGTTCTCTGCTTGCCTGCAAAGTTTCACTGATGTCAGTGGGAGTTGGAGAGTACACAAGGAATGCAGAATTGGATCTCTTAATTAATAAATACGCTTTCTCAGGGCAGGCTTAATATATCTCTTATCCAGTAAGAATACTCTAGGGTGGCATTGACGGATGATTTTATGTTTCAGGCATGGTAGTTATGAAAACGGACAACAGGTTTTCCCCAGCAATTTACAGAATCAAAAAAGTTATTTATTTATTTATTTGTTGCTGTTGCTTTTTTTAAACTGGATAGCTGAAAGGAATCGTAATTGGTTTTAGAGACTTTCTATTTCTGGGTCACTTGTTTGAAAACATCCCAGGCTAATATTTACCAGTTGACTGTATATCTTTAATATTTGATGGCTATTTGGTACTCTGTGTGAAATAAATTGGTGGTCCTATTGGATGGTATCCATGTCTCAAAAAAATGATCACTTTTGGCATTAATTGAACCCTTTGGCAGAGAACTCAAAGACTGAACTGGCAGAAGTATGAAGTCTTACCCCTAGAAATGATCCATCCACATCAAAGTTCAGGCTCACTATCAAGAAGCTTTGATTGCAACTGTTTATGCTTTACTTGTGCTGTGGAAAAACATATGACTTCACACTACAGCCGGGAACTGTGAACTGATTCAGAAAAGAGATGGAACTTTCTGTCAACCTCAGACACATCGAGAACTGAACTCAAACCAAATGTTTTGCAGGTTTACATTTCAATAATTTTTTAAAATTATTTACATTGTTCTGCACCTCTTCACTTCAGGGTTCTGGCTACAACTAAAGCAGAATAACATGGTATTGAGAAAGGAACTACTCTTTAAAATGTTTCTGAATGGAGGATTTTTGGGGGGTTCTGGAAAACAATTTTTTTGCTCCCTCAATGAATCCCTCCAGCATAATTAACTCCTGTCCATCATGATCACAGTAATATGGACAAGAACAAGGGGGACCTCTGGAAATAGTTTCAGTGGACTTTAAAAGCTAGTCTAAGGCAACATAGGAAAAAACATAAATAAACTGTGATCTTTAGGAGAAATCAGTAACAAATATTAATCCCTAGCAATTTGTTTGCCTGGGTCAGTGTTTTCTAGACTGCCTTCTCAAGCAAAGAAATTAGTAAATTCCTTTTTTAAATGAAAGTTGAGACTCTCCTTTCCATTTCTAGGACCACCAAATCAGAGTATCCTGTAGGTACAGGCCAATAGTAAAACCTAGTGTGGTCCCACATTAACCTCTGGAGCTTCTTCTCTGCAGCCTCCAATACCTGAAATACCCTCCCTGATCAGGTCCACCAGGCCTTATCTCCCATCTCTTTCAAGTCCCTCAGAAACACATGTTTCTTTCCAAAGGAATATTATCATGCTGTACCCCTCTCTTGGCCCAGAGTAGTGTTTACATATTAGTTTCATTATTTTTAATTTCCAGCTAACATATGCTTGCAAAACTTTACTGTTCAAACACATTCTAATTTTTCCTACCTCTATCTTCCATGTATGGACTGTAAACAGATTAGGGCAAAAACCTCATCTCAATATCTCACTAACATTATACAATAAAAAATAATGCCAGAAATAACTTGATAAAACCACTTCTCATGAGATTACAGTCCAGTTACAAACAAATCATTCAGGGATTTTTTGGGGAATTTTTGGGCAAACCACCAAATTTTGGTTGCCAAATATCCAGAATAAATCATAAAATATATGGCTCGAAGGGACCCCGAGAGGGCAACTAGTCCAGTCCCCTGCACTGAGGCAGGACCACATATTCCTAGACCATCCCTGACAGGTGTTTCTCTAACCTTTCTTAAAAACCTCCACAGATCCCACATCATCTCTGGAAAGCCTATTCCAGTGCTTAATTATCTTTATAGTTAGAAAGTTTTCCCTAATATTTAACCTGAATTGCCCTTGCTGCAGATTAAGCTGATTATTTCTTGTCCTATCTTCACTGGACATGGAGAACAATTGATCATTATCCTCTGTATAACAGCCCTTAACATGCTTGAAGTCTATCAGGTTCCCCCTCAGTCATTTTTTCTCAAAATTAAACATGCCCATTTTTTTAACCTTTCCTCATAGGTAAGGCCCTACCAAATTCCATTTTGGTCAATTTCACAGCCATAGGATTTTTTAAATAATAAATTTCATGATTTCAGCTATTTAAATCTGAAATGTCACAGTGTTGTAACTGTAGGGGTCCTGACCCCAAAAGGAGTTGGGGGTTGGGGTGGGAGAGTCACAAGGTTATTGTAGGGACAGTTTCGGTACTGCTACCCTTACTTCTGCACTGCAGCAGGCAGTGTCAGTGTTTTCATAGCTGAGCAGCTGGAAAGCAGCGGCTGCTGGCTGGGAGTCCAGCTTTGAAGGCAGCACAGAAATAAAGGTGACAATACCACGATCCCCCTAGAACCGTGGTTCCCAAACTTTAACAACCTGTGAACCCCTTTCACTGAAATGTCGAGTCCCACGAACCCCCTCCTAAAAATGAATATTTCCAGGGATTTTCTCATTTGCCTGAGTATAAATTATAAAAGCAATGATTTTGGAAATATAAAATGTGTTTTTATGACATGCTTATTACACACTATTTATTAAGTGTCCCTGGCATCTGTTTGCCAGAAGCTGGGAATGAGGAAAAGTGGATGAATCACTTGATGATTACCTGTTCTGTTCATTCCCTCTGAGGCACCTGGCATTGACCACTGTCGGAAGACAGGATACTGGGCTAGATGGACCTTTGGTCTGACCCAGTATGGCCACTCTTATGTTCTTACTTATCATTACAGTATTTTTATTACATTATGAAAATGGCAACACTCTTCTGAGATCTCACTTTAGTAGTTTGTATCACTTTGAATAAGCCTGTTATAAGACAAGGCACCTATGTTTCATCAAGGAGTCTCAGATGTGAAACAGCATGAAAGTATTTAAGAAGCCAACTCAAAGAGTTCCTCCTACACAAGCATTCAGGTCTTGAGCAGTCCAGACAAATGACACACTTTACAACAAATCTTAAACTTGTTTGTCATAATAATTTTAAAAATACTAGCTGCCTATTTAATTTTAAAAACAGCAAAAAACATCCGCTTCCCTTTCTTATCAGGAGTCTTGAAGTTTAAGTCTCCTCAGTGTGATAGATGTGGTTGCTTTGATCTGCTTAGCTCTTGGAAGTCCAGGGGCTTCGGGCTGCTGGCCCTGTGCTGCCCAGGATCCCTAGGGACAGCTCTGTCTGCCATTTGGGAATTTTTTCCTGAGAACTCCCTGTAACATTTTGTGAACCCTCACGGGTTCTCAAACCCCAGTTTGGGAACCACTGCCCTAAAATAACCTTGTGACACCCCTGAAACTCGCTTTTGAGTCAGGACCCCCAATTTGGGAAATGCTAGTCTGTCCTGTGAAATCTGTATAGGGTAAAAGCACATAAAAGATCAGATTTCACGGGGGAGACCGGCTTTCACAGTCCGTGATATGTTTTTCATGGCTGTGAATTTGGTAGGGTCCTACTTATAGGTCAGGGTTTTCTAAACCTTTTATCATTTTTGCTGTTCTCCTCTGGACTCTCTAATTTGTCCACATCTTTTTAAAATTGTAGTGCCCAGAACTGGACACAGTACTCCAGCTGAGGCCTCACAAGTGCTAGTTAGAGTGGGACAATTATCTGCCATGTCTTACATCCAACATTCCTATTAATACATCCCAGAATGATATTAGCCTTTTCAACAACTGCATCACACTGTTGACTCTTAGTCAATTTGTGATCCACTATAACCCCCAGATCCTTCTCAGTAGTACTACTGCCTACCCAGTTATTCCTCATTTTGTAGCTGTGCAGTTGATTTTTCTTTCCTATGAGTGGTGTTTTTGCACTTGTTCTTACTGCATTTCATCATGTTGATTTCAGACCAACTCTCTAATTTGTTAAGATTGTTTAGAACTGTAGTCCTGAAGGCTCCTCCATGGTAGGTCAGATTGGTCAGTGACTTCTGTTTTCTGAGGCTAGACACTCGAATTGCCAGCTTGGCTCTGCTCGGTCTGGAAGAGTTCTCCAAATAAGTGGCATTAAATATCAGAGACACAGAAGACCACTGTACCAGCACATTAGTTCAAATGGTTCTTGTACAACCAATCATTTTATTTCAAAAGCAACCTGAGAGCATTTTATGACATTAGAACCTCTGTCCATGGACAAATAACAAGTCGTGTTTATTCTAACTTTTAAATACTTAACCCACACAATACAAAATATGAAAAGTTAAATCCTTAAAAAAAAGGTTTCACGGGCATAGGCCTTTGATGTAGAGTTATTTATAATCTCATAGACTAATGCATTCCCAATTCTTCTTTGCTTCCTATCTGATAAAAACCAAACAATGATGTCAATGGTTCCACAGAGGTGAGAAATTTGACAAGTTAGTGTGTTTGATCAGGAAGTGTGTGCTTCAATGACATTTTTTTAGAGTTGTTCATTTTCAAATACCTGTGAAGAGCTTACAAAGTAGAGAGCTCGCTGATCTTTGCATTTTTTTCCTCTTTAAAGGGTTCCAAAACATTGATGTTGCCACCACAGGGGTTATCTAAATTTTTGTTCTCATTAGTCTCAGTATTTTATTTTCTTTCCAGAAAGGAGTCTTTGGTTTTGACTTGTATTTGCCACAATTAACTTTTCTTTAACTCCTTGTAATTCTTTTGCAGCATTCCATTCAAGTAAGGGACAAAAATGCAAACCTAAGTGGAACAAATGAAACTTTTCAGAGTTCTTTCACAAGCAAAAATTCTCTTAGATGAAACTGTCTGGGGTCACACACCTCCACCTGAAATATAAATGTCCTGAAACCAAATAAGTAAAAAGGAAAAATCAATTGACTTGTTTTGTGTTGGATTGCGGGTTTTATGCATATCAAAGTCAAATGAATAGCAAATTGAGAAGAATTCCACTTATGGTTAGAAAGTCAGTGATAGTCCATAACTACATAATTGTGTAAATCTATCCTTATTTATGTGAACTTCTTGTGAGATTTACTTCGGGGTATAACCTGTGAAGTGCTAATGATCTTACACTGCAGTCCTGACTATCAAATCAAATTATAATGCCATTGCATTTATTTTTCAAGCAGTTGCAACATAGATTAAATTTCTATTAGATGTAGGACTAAGCACCTCATTAAATGGGCTGGAATCAATGTTGATTTCTCTATTAAAACGAATAGCCTTTTATTGATCAATCATTGCTAAACTATGTGAAGTTCCTGTTGATCAGGAATTAGATTCCACTTTAAAGAGTAAATTTATTTTTATTATTACTGCTATTCAATACATCTTAACTTTATTCTGTTGCAACTCCTTTAATTTAACAAAAACTTGTATTCTTTATATTGAAATCTGTGATAGGTTTAACAACCTGGTAGCTATTTGTCTGCCTGGGGAGTGTGAGCCATTGTGTTAATCTTTCAGGTCATTTTGCTTCTAGGACAATTCAGACTTTCACATATTCTAAATAGAGATTTACAATGCAAATGCTGACAGATCCTTAATCAAGGTTATTAAAGTTACTGGAACTGTTCTCTTTCTTAGAGTAGATTTAAACTAGTGTAACTCCATTGACTGTAATGGAGCAGCTCCTGATTTATATTAGTGTAAGTGAATGGAGAATCAGACCCATTTTCTGATGAAGTACTTATTAGTGGAATGGGAAGGTAATGTTACATGTGACTGGTGACTTATAAAGTAATAGATTACTGATTATTTTTGCATTTTGTAGGTGAATTATACTCTGAGAAGGGCTGTATCAATTTAACTGCATTTTTCACAAGGTCACATTAACATCAGCAAATCTGAGAAGACTTCTATATGATAGGCGGATTCCTCATGTAGCAGGATAGCATGTATATACCAATAATAGCACCCGCAGAGAACAAGAAAGTCTATCATAAAAAAAATACTTCTTGAAATACAACGACATGTTGTACAAGAACCATTTGAACTAATGTATTGGCAATGGCTCTCATGCCCAACCATGACACTTATATCTTTGTGTTTTCAGCAATTAGCTCAGAACAGGAATAACAGAATTGCCAAGAAAAGTAACTGAAAGCAATCTGTGATATTTCTGAACCTTTCCAAGTGTGCAGGTGTCTTTTGAATTTTAAAATGTAGTCTTTTATTGTGATCAGTTATTTACAGAAAAAATCTGGCACCTTGACATCTTGGTGATGGGGGTCACCGCAAACACTCAGATAATTTATTTATCTGCTGTTCTATCTGCTGAATGCCTGAAGAACGTCATCCTCAGGAAGGATTTGGGGTCCCTCAGAGTTGTGCTTTGCTTATCCCTTTAATCTTTGGGATGTGCAGAGTTTGCAGGTCTCAGCCTCTTCCTTTATTGAAAGGCCGCACATCTCCCCCCTGTCTAGAAGAAAATGCAGTTCCAGTTCAAATTAAGTAATTTCATGAAGATAGAACTCATGGCTGGGCAAGAGATCCATTGCAAGTACATTAGTTCAAATGGATCTTGTACAGCAAATCATTGTATTTCAAGAGGGTTTTTTCATGATAGACTTTCTTGTTATCTGCAGGTGCTATTATTGGTATATAAGTGCTAGCTGTAATTCCTGCTAAATGGAGAATCTGCCTATCATACAGAAGTCTGCTCAGATTTGCTGCTGTTGATGTGACTTTGGAAGAAACACAGTTAAATTATTGGTGGGAGAGTGTCCTGGACACACACATCCGGAGGCATGGCCTGAATGACAGTGTACTCCAGTGATCCCCAGCTGACCGATGGGCTTCTTGGGACTGTTGCAGTAGGCACAATTTAGAGCTGTACTAGGTTGCTCCTGGGGACTAGACTATGGCCTGGAATCTTTAGGAGCAGGCAGCAGCAAAGGTTGCTTTTAGTTGATGATCCATGGTCTGAGATTTGAGTTTGTGATGAAACATGAAACCAGAAGCACTTCACAGATTTCACCCTTAACTTCTTACTGTTATTATGTATTGCAGTGCAAAGTACTAGCTCAGTGTGCATGGGTCATGTCACCACCTAGTGGGCAGCTGGATAAGAGTCCAGTCTGTGCTCTTCTAAATAACTGTTCTGGATTCTATTCACACTAAGACCCATATATCTATATACGTGTATAAAGATTGACACCTGACCTTTGGATAGGAACATCTGTGAACCTCAGATGCTAAGGAGGAAACTCTCTTGAAAGGAGTTACTGGCTCAGTGTGTGCAGTCATATTGCCACAAGTGACTAGCTCACAGAAAGAACACGAGATTACTGCTGAGTAAGGGAAATTCTCCTTTGGCTCAAATTGTATTCATTTATTTATTTTGGAATTTTTACTAAAATAGATTAAAATGATAGAAGGCTGTGTTTTTACCCTGCTGTTGCATGTCTGTGATTTAGCGGATGACCAAAGTGTCTGTATGCCTGTAGCCCGTTACATATGTCAGTATACTGTGAGAACATGCACTCTCTGAGGCGTGGGGAGAAAAAAACAGAGGAGTTGCCTAGTATCTCAGCCTTCGTTAGTGCTGATAACCATGTTAGCACAGGAAAATTGTATGTTATTTGAAAATGTGCAGGCTCTCTATAGGTGGCTGATGGCTTACGCTTTGGAATATTGCGGTTCTTATCGGAGTATCTCCTCATGCAGTCTAGAGGTGAGAAGTGGAAAGTTGAGGTGTTCTACAGCCTTCAGGATGTGGGAGGAGACGCTGGTATGAATTTTATGGTTAGAGCAGGGGACTGGGAGCAAGATCTCCAGTTCTTTTTCTTGCTCTGCTGTGTGATTAAGTGTCAAGTCACTTAGGATTTCATTCTCCTATAGCATGGAAGGCCAGTGCAGGGCCCTTTGTACCACCCAGAGGTTGTACAGGGGGTGAAGGCCTGTGAAGGAAGCTGTGAAAGGTGGACTGGGGGCCAGCTGGGGGATGAGCAGCTGAAATTGCTCCACCAGTCCTCACAACTGTTATTTGGGGGCTGCAGGACCCTTGGATTTTGGGTTGTGACTCTTACTTGGGCTTTTTGCAGATGGTGTCGATTTCACCCTAGTCTTTGCCTCCATTTACCCATTTGCAAAGAGGATGTAATAGTAGTTACATGTGTTATCTCACAGAAGTGTTGTGAGGCTTAATTGAATAATATTTTTAAAATATCTTGAAGTCCTTTGATGAAAGGCTTTATGTTGTTGTTATTTGTTAGCTGCAAATGCGTTTTCCAAAGTACACCTGTAACCGTATTATAAATGATTATTTTAATATATTTTGTTAAGGGTGGTAAGATTTACATCTAGAATGTCTTTTTTTGTTATTTTACTGCCCTTTGTGCTTGAGGCATCTCTAGCAAACGAAGAGATCTTCACATGCATAGACAAGTCACACTCTGGCTGTCTGTAGAGAAATGATTTAGAATAAAGAGAATATTATTTTTAATGCACTACAATAAGTAAAGATTTTACTGTGAATTAATGGAATTAATATTTAATAAAATCCCAGTCTTATTTTGTTTGTGTAACATCTGTCTCTTATTATCATTTTTGTCCATCACTCAATGCTGTTGCCATTCAAAATAAGTAAAAGTGATTTTTTTCTTACAAATCCAGCAATTGGGCAAAGTGCATCTCTTTTACAAACCTCTCAAAATTCAGAATATACAGAGAGAGACAGTTCTTAAAACATTAAAATGACAATTGGCTTATCTGGTCTTTTGTGGCACTATAGAAAATGATACCGGATTTCCGACATCAAAATCAGCAGTACAGATTGCCTTTAAAAATACGGAATCTGTTGCTTATGTCAGGAAACAATGTCTCACGAATAACAGAAAGCACCTTTTGTTCTTTAGTTAATTAGCTCATTATACTGTAGGTACATAATTCTTTCTAAAAAAGCAAACACATCTGAACAGGAATCACGAAAAAGTTATGGATGATAAATTCAGGCAGTGTAAAAATGTTAAAGATGTCGACTCTCCACGAAAGATGTATGTGCTAGCATGAAAGAATTTAAGCTTGTGGAACCAATGCTGGTGTAATGTTTTAATTCCTATCAGTTAAAAAGACGTTCTATTGTTTGTAAATAAAAAGGAAATATTTCACTGAGGCACTTCCATCTGTTACCTTAACAATGAGTGAAGTCATGCAGTTAATCACAGCATTTTCTAAAAAAGGATTTAAACTTGAAGCTCAGCTCTTATATCCCCATGCAGTTATAAAACACTTACCCACCAAGAACTACTATTTCTGACTGTCAGTGTTGTGTTTTAATTCCAGTATGGGCTAGTTCGGAACTCAAAGACATGGATTTCCTACTGAGTGCTGAGATCTGTTGCCAGGAATGGCTGCTTTCCAAGGAAATATGCTACCTTTTCAAGATAAGTGTTCTCGGGAGAAAGAATGTCTTCACTGCTGAATATGTTTGCTTGCAACATTTTTAGCAATATGTAATCTTCCAAATATTTAATTTAAGCAAGCTATCCAACATAAAAATAATGGGGAAAGAAAAACCTTAAAGCTAGCTTGATGGCTCAGAACTCTAATCCTTTCTAGCATTAGTGGTGTGCTCTGCTGAGGACTGTGATTCCAATCAGTGTACTGCTCTCAAAGCTGGGAAACAGACTATCAGGACTAACACTGCAAGGCAAGTTTCAAGTTAGGTCGCTGAATAAAAACGCTTTTTTTTTTTTTTAATTATAGATATTGCTTTTCCCTAGGGAAGGAATTCTGGGACAATACTGGTGCATACTGGGAAATTTTAGGTCATGTATTTATCTACATAGCCCATCATGGACTAGTGAATAGGCTATTTTGAAGATAGTGACTTTTTTTTTTTTTTTTTTTTTTTTTTTTTTTTTTTTTTTTTGCTGTTGCATTTATTCAGTCATTTGTCTAAGCAACCCTGATGATGATGTAAAGTCAGGAAAAATGTTACATTCATTATGGAGAATTCCTGAGGAAAACTGAAAAAATGTTCAAAGGCAAATAGCAGTTTCAAGGATGTATTTGACACTCCATACCGCTTCGCAGAGTGCAGGGCTGCTGCAGTGAAAAGATTCTCTATGTGACGTGTACTTGAAATTAGTAAGTGGAGGAAATTGCTTCCTTTAAATAAGAAAAAAATGTTTGCTATGGAAACTTTAAACCACAAACCACTGACATAGATTCTAGTATAGGATTACCTTTTAAAACATGCATACAATTTAAAATGATATAATTACATTATGTTTGAAACACTGACATTTCATATATAAATGTGAGGCATATACAAGAGGGGCACTGGCACTATTCAGTATACAAAAAATATACGAAGTTCGTTTTACTGTTTGAGATTCACTTCCATTCCAACCCTAAAAGGAAGCACCCTCTGCTGGCTCCTTCAAGATATTACTTTATTTCTTTGAAACATGGCAGCTATAAACTGTAAGCTAAATTGTTCTGAATTAGGTTCCTGAGGTTCATTTCTGATCAATAGAGATCAGTTTGTTAATCTGAGTGGTACTTCTTGTGGCTAATTGAGCAAAAATTGCTCTTAACTCATTCACTTTAAGGTAATGATGGTGATACTAAGCCAGGATCAGAAAGATGTCACATATTACCTTTAAATTAATATTGAGGTTCTGTGCAAGCAGATAATGCAATCTACACTTAAATTTTTTTTGCTGAAAATTTAAACCAAATACTGGCTATTTTTAATTGATATGTCACACATGTAATCCTGGGACAGAGAGACAAGAAAGTTTTAGAACTAATCTAACTATATGTATTTGAGATAGGAAAAATGTATTGGGACAAATGTAGGTCCATCAAAATGGGGGGGTGGTGGGGATAGTGAAGGTGTTCCTTGATTTCTAGAAAGTGAGAATTGATACATTGTGTCCTTTTGATTGTTAAAATATTGAAAGTCCAGCAAGCCCACCCCATAAATTTCTGCCATCCTACGTTACTCAATAAAATATTATTTTTGATGTTATTTTTCCTTTTTATTTTGTACATTAAAAAAATAACAATCAAGTAGGTTTTTTTTTCAAAATGTCCATATGATCTGCTGTATCAGATTGTGCCAGTCATTGTCTTGATCAAAAAAGGGGCAACTGAAAGTGATATATCTTTAGTACAATGTATGTATCCTCTCTAAGAGCTGAAATGGGCAAAGGCTGTCCCATGGCTTTGTAGTTCAATGTTTGCCAACCCTGACCTTCTTTCTTGGTTTAAACTTTCTCAGATAGTAATTAATTACACAGTACTACATGGTAGTATATATTTTTCACTTGTGCCCCAAATGAGGATTTTAGGACCTTGATGTAGCAAAGCATGTGCTTAATTTTAAGAACATGAGCTGAATTTGGGGCCTTAAGTAGTAGAATATACTCAACCCATTTTCCAAAGTGATTCTACCCATCATCATGGCTTTGAGGAATACAGTATTTTAAAGTTTTGTCAACATCCCTACTGAGCTGCTCTCATAATTGAGGAAGTCCACCAGTTAGTCACACAGCGATACATTAAGATTCTGAATTTAATGGACTAGATGGTAGTTTGGTTGGTTGTACTTTTTTGGGGGGTGGAGAGGTGGGTGTACTAGTGTAAAGCCACATGAGGGATTTCTTTTAAGAATTGGCAGCCATTTTCATGAAACGTTTTAGTACATATATCTACGTGCAATGGCACTGAACACAGCTTTCAGCCTTGCAGAATGCTCTGCTGTGGCAGAACTAAGTGAAGAGCGGGATTTAATAGTTAAGGCAATTTTAATAATTCTTTTTAAAAATGGAAAACAACCTGATATTTTAGAAAACTAATCTGAATATAGCTTGTTAGCATGTCAGTCCTGGACAACAACCCAGACTGGTCTAGCTGCCACAATCTATAATCTCTAACTGACACTTGATGTCGAATGAGTATTGTGCAACATCGAGTGGCAGCTAGAGATTATAGATTATGAAGTTAATTTCATACACCTTCAAGTTCAGAATTACAGTTAATGTTGTATGCATGATTGATTTGAAAAGAAGGAACCTGTATATTAATACAAAGTATTGCAAATAGCTTAATGAGTAGAACTGGGCCGACTGGCAATGCAATTCAGAAATAGAATTTTTTTATTGTCTACAAACACTGAAAGATAATCTCTGACGTTTTTTAGGCTCAAATTCTGCCAGTCTCCTGTTGAGAAATAACCACTTTTGTAGCATATTTTCTGTGGCGAAATTCCAGGCCATTCCAGACCATTTCACTTTCAGTTTTGTGATAGGCCTTTATTTTCATGTCTTTTCTTTCCTTTCATTGTGTGTTAGGTTTTTCTAAAACATTGCACCTTTGCAGCGTTTATATCCCCAAAGCTTTACAGAGTTAGATAGCTTGCACAAAGAGACAACTTAATAAAAAGCAAGGGAGGAAAAAACAGTTTTCAGATGAACTTGGGAATGAGATGGAGAGTTGATAAAGTGAAGGATACTGAAAGGCAGATCCAGATGACAAGAACTGCAGAAGAAAAGACTGTCATGTCAACACTGGGAGATTCTTTGGAGGGCAGATAGACTAGAAGTGGTGAGTGGAGACTCTTTGAAATGTAAGTACTGAAAAAAAGAAGTACCCCAGTATTATAAATGCATGTGTTCTGGAAGTCACATAAACTTCCATGCTGTTACTGTGGACCACTTCACCCATGAAGAGACGCCATGTGAGTTCAAGGGTCCACACTAGTATCTCTGTTTGAAGACTCTGGGCCTACACCTCTTTCTAAGTCATTTTGGGCTGATGCATAAATACATCACATTTGGAGAATTTTAAAAATACATATTCAGAATGACTTCTACAATGTGCATTTCTCCCTGCAGTGGTTCAGAAGATGCTATTGAGTGGCTAGATCTTTGGGTAAATTTAAAGATATAAATTATAGAGACATTTTGGTTCTTATACTGCACCCATCACCTTGGTGTCTGACCATAGATGTCGACACCCTGAAGCACCCATGGAAAAAAATTAGTGGGTGCTTCGTACCCCCCAGCAGCCAAGCTCCCCTCCTCTCTCCCCACTTTTGTCCGCCTGTGGCCCCCACCAATCAACTCCTTCTCATCCCTCCCAGCACCTTCTGCAAACCGTGTAACAGCTATTCTGCAGCATGCAGCAGGTGCGCTCGAGGGAGGGGGAAGAGTGGGGATGGAGTGTGCTCAGAGGAGGGGGTGGAAAGAGATGGAGCAGGGGCAGAGTGGGGATGGGAAGAGGAAGGGCTGTGTTGGACTTTGGGAAAGGGTGCAGTTGGAGCAGGGCCTGGGGCTGAGCAGGGATTGAGCAGCCCTGGGGAAAATTGGAAGCTGGCACATGTGTCTCTGACTACCTAGAACACATGTTTTCCTAAGAAACAATAGTAGCACTTTTGAAGCACATGGAGGTCTGCTGTGTAAAATTATTTCTTTGTCTTTGATAAAAACAGTGGTGCCTAGGCTTCCTTCCATTTAGTGGTGGGGAGAGGATAAAATCAAATAGAAAGTCACGGCGGAACCATGTAGAGGGGGATGTGGCTAAGTGGGGCTCTCCCTTGTGCCCTGTTTAGTCATCTTTTCTCTCTGCAGAATAAGTGGGCAGGCCCAGGGGTCGGAGCAAGATCACACTAAGCATTATGCTCCCTGCAGCAAATGCAGTTGAGCCATGAGAAAACTCTGTGGAGAATTAATGTAGCCTGAGGCGGTTTTAATTCAAGATGTTCACACTATGACTCTCTTCTGCAAAGTCACAGTGCAGCAAGGGGACTGTAGCCAACAGCTGTGGGTTCTCATATCACACTGTGGATATCCATGATATCTGAGCATTTCCAATAGTAACTGTTATCACCCCACTGCAGATTGCAAAACTGAGGCAGATAGGTTAGTGACTTGAGACAGATCACACAATAAATCAGTGTAAGGGCTAGGATTAAAACTCAAGAATTCTAGGCTCCCAGTCCTAAACTCAACCCACTTGACAATTCTTCCCTTGCAGAATCATACCAGCTGAAGAAAAGGAAAATAAAAAAATGCTAAACCACTCACTTGTAATTTCCCCCACTTCTTGCTCTGCTATTACTTTAAAATAGCTAAGAGGATTTTTCTACAAATTTAATTTTAAAAAAGTGATGCCAGACTATGATCAAGTAGGACTTTAAAAAACTCATTTGTATTCCATGGGGGAGGGGGAGAAAGGAGTTTATAATAGAAATGCTGAACATGTGGCAACAGTGTATTATGGTATTATTGAGGATGGGCCTATGAGTCTAATCATATCGCCTTCATTTTGCAATTAAACATGCTTGCATTAAGGACTTCTTTATGCTTGTCCAATGGGACAATGGGAGCTGTGGAGCCAGCGCTCAGGGTATGGCGGGGGCAGTACACAGAGCTGCCTAGCCATGCCTCCTCCCACACCCAAAGCAGGGACATGTCGCCACTTGCAGGGAGCCACCTGAGGTGAACCCCCGCACAGATCCGGCAAACTCCCTCCCAGAGCCTGCACCCCCTCCCATGACCCAACCCCCAGCCTTAAGCTCGCTCCCTCTTAGTTAACTGGAATTTTTTACTTACTGGCACTTTTCCATTTTCCCAACATTCTGGATAACAAAAAGTGTTTAGTGTATTATGCATGTACGGAGGGTACAATTTATAGAATTCAGCAAGGAAAAGAATGAGTTCTAGACCAATTTCTTTCCAGTGTTCAAGTATTAAGATTTCAAGGGGACCCAGCTGATTGTTCTTGTTTGAATCAGCTCTGAATCAGTTTGAATCAGCTATCATATTAGCCCTGTGGAATCCTCATGAACTTTATATGATCTAATGTCATAGTGCCATGTTTCAGTGTTTGCTTTGAACATTCTCCATGTATAAAATGCTTGTGTCTCCTACAGATATCTTATGATTTTATAAAAACGCACCAGCTCTTAGAGTTGGGGGCATTTTCCCTCCCCAAACAACCAAGATTTCTATTGAACAGTATGGACTACGGAACATTATCTGTTCCCTTGCTTCCACCGTCCAACGCCAAACAAATGTTCTAATGTTGTCCTTGAAATCCTGACAAGTGGAAGCCATCAGAAAGAATGAGGTAGAGCTCCAAAGATGGTAAAAATCTTCACAAGAGGACCTTATTAACATTGCTCCTACACCTTAAGATTCAAAATTATACCTTCTGATGCAGTACAGACTTCTGCGGATCATTTGCAGAGATATAAGTAAGGAACCCCCATTAAAAAGAGGAATACTACTTGGCAGAATCTTTCAAGAGAATCAGAGCTTTTTCAGAGTAATGAAGAAATGTCAGTGGAAGTTGATGGTGCATGTGTGTATGTGCATGCATGTTGTGGGGAGGGGGAGAAAGGATGTAGGCAGACTCTAGAATTTTTACATTTCAAATGTCCTTTGGAAATCACTTGTGTACTCTAAAACACGATCCCCAACACTTCCCATGCTATTAAAAATCATCAGCATACAAAGCTGTAAAAAAATTGATTTGGCAATAGCTGTTTTAAGTGGTTGCTGGCTTCAAGGATGCACTAGCTCCCTTGGCTCTAGATCCAGTGTGAAGGGGAGGATGTTTATCTGTTATATATGTGGTAGGCTGATAGTAAAATGGAATATGTTCTTCTCTGACATTTGTCTCTGTATTAATCTCACTGTCAGAGCCACATATTGAGGATAGTAGGTAATGTTTGGGCTGCAGTGTTATCACCATCACTGTTTGCTGTGCCATCATCTAGAAGTGTAAATAGGCTCATGTAAAGCCTGATCTGAAGCCCATTCAAATTCATGGAACGATTTCCAGTAATTTGAATGGCCTTTGGCTCAGGCCCGTAACCCACTTCCTCATAACCACTGCCACATTAATCCCAGATAACATGAGTCTGTAACACAATGCAATTTCTTTCAGTATCTTTCTGATATTTCAACAGAATTTATAACTAACGTACATATAGCCTGATATATATTTTGCACTTTGCATACTGAAAACATTGTGCACATACTATCTAATTAATCTTTACAGTGGTCCTGGATGTATTATCATTATATTATAAATGATGAATATGAGGCAAAACCACCCACTGGCTTACCTAAGATCATAGAGTATGTCTGAGATGGATTTAGAATCCAGGAGTTCCTGGCTCCCTGTCCATTCTTCAAATCACTGGAACACCCTTTCTCCCAGGATATATTTACAGTAAGACCACAAGCCTATAATCTGTAAACAATAAGATAGTAATATGATTATGAAACCACTTATTTTTATATATATAACAGATGTCTGTCTATCTATCTATCTATCTATCTATCTATGGATAGCATGTAAGGTTGAATAACTTTTACTTAGTTATATTTTCTTCAAAGTAATCACACTATTTTCAAAGTTTTTTTTTTTTTTAAATGATTGGCGGAAAAGAAATAGTCTGCAGTGGAAAATATTATTTTCAAAATCAGGAAAGTGTCTGCAAAAGCTTAATTTTTACTTGAAGAAAAACTGTGCTTTCAAAAACAGTGCAATCCGAAGAGCTTCATCCTAATTTTTGTTGTTGTTCCACAGCATGCTGCCTGCCTCACTGAATGCTCAGCTTCTGCTAGCCTACCATGTGGCGTTCTACCAGCTGCTGAACAGTTGCTTGCAACAGACAGCTGCCGAGAGTCACATATGAGTGATATTTGTAAAAACTACAGTGTAACGTGACTGATGTCTCCCCCTTCCCATTATTAGGTACTCTTTCCTGTGTGCTTGCTCTGCAAAATGGAAGTAATATTGGAATATATTACGCTGCATTTTTTTGATGTTGTTGCTTTGACTTTTTCAAATTTGGCTGAAAAGTTAAAGAGCTGATTGAATGTACTTCTTTGTGACCTACAGGGTCATGATGTTGTCCCTTTTGCATTGTCCACTTGATATCGCAGGGATTAGAACATGATTTGCGTTGAAGACCTCTAATGCACCATTTGATGTTTTGTAATTGTCTCCAATAGTCCCGCTTTATAGGAGTATCTTTGACAGGCAAGCTTGTCAAGTGTTATAGTAATGAGGGTTGTTAGAAAAGGGAGTTGAAAGCAATGGTGCATTAGTAGCTATTGTCAAAGAGTCTTATGAAGAGGGAGTGAATTATTTTAAATTATTAATTTTGCATTATATGTATTGCTAAATAGTTTCTGATACGTTGAAGTAACATTTTTATACAATAAGTTGACTGTCTTTTCTTTACATTTATTAGTACTCATCCTGGTAATTTTTCTCATTTAAGGATGGCTTAACTCAAGGCAGTAAAAAATTGCCTTATGTGGAAAGAACTTTGCAGCATGCCGCAACTTGATTATTCAACTTCAAAGCAACCCTAAGACAAACTGTAAATAAGGATTAGGCATAAAAATATAGCAGCACCTGGGAATACTCAGCACACTGCACAATAGAACAGAATCTAAGCCCTGGCAAACGGCCAACCACTGGAGCTAAATCTGGAAGGGCTTAATATATACTGAAGAATTGATCCACTTGGAAACAAACTATGTGGGTGTACTTAGCTCCTTGTCACATACTGTACTTATTTTACTACTTTGACTATAAAATAGATCTTGTCATCATGTAATAGACCAGACCCTATGATGGCTGGAGCACTATAATAAAATTCTGAAATTATAAGAAGTACTCACACTTATCACGAAACTTTCCAGGTTTTTTGTTGTTGCTGTTTTTAGCATACAGCATCCTATGGACCTTAAGATGGAAGAAAACAGTTCTGAAATAGTTTTAGAAAAGTGGAGATACTGTAATGCAGACTGGGAGAGATAATTGGGTGAGTACTAATGAGTCTGAGTCATATAAAAGCACTGGATAAGGCATCTGTAGAAGTTGCCATAGCTATACAACAAAACATGAGGTTTCTGTTTATACATGGACAAATTAGCTATTTCCTGTGAACTTTAACAATAGTTATTTTTACAGGTTGCCCTTAAAATAATTTTCAGCTGTTAAAATTTTACATAAAGCATAGACAGATAGGCTAATGCCATTTGAAATTGAAACTACTGACTTAAGATAGACAACAGAACACGTATATTTTAGAATATGAAACAAGAAAAAGTCTAGAGCTTTTCAGCAAGATAGCTGAGCAATAAAACTTTGAGACACAAAAGCTTTCTCAGTCAAAAGGATCTGTAAAAAGTAATTATTAAGTGCAACATGAAATGTAGATTTCTATTAGGTTTGCTCTATATCCCAGTTTCTCTTTTCCTTCAGTATATATTTTTCTATTGTTGCAAGTTTCACCAGGGAAATACCAGCTTCAAATTTATCCCTAAGCTAAAACCTATAAATGATTGACAAAATATTAGGAAACTTGAAAACTGGGTTAAATATAAATTCTCTTGCTCTTGGGGGTATATTCTTTACTCAGTGAGCATCTGCAACTCCCATTCATATGCAGTAAGGAGAAAATATTCTCCAAATATATATATATTTTTTTAGCTAAAAACCCTTTGTAGTTCTAGGATGCACGCATGACAACATCTTAGTTTCTATGTGTGCATGCAGACATTTGTAGAGTTTTCATTGGCTCTTGAGTTTCTCCCATTAAACTGAGCCTGTAAACCTCCCCCTGCTCCTATCAACACATTTTCATTCAAGCTCCTGCTGTGTTTTAATTGTTTGCATGTGTATATATTTAATCGCACAAGTAGGAAATAGAAATGAAATGATCAATAAATCCTTTTACTTCCGCAAACTATGCTAATAACATAGCTGACTGTATTAATAATCAAATGTGCCTCAATGGTGCTTTCTGTGGAAAAATATCTGTCCCATTAACAGTAATGATTTGATTACTGCCTCACTGGACCTTCCCCAGGAGAAGCAGGTCATTAATTTATCATCTGTAAATCTCTCTTGACCATACTATGTTTTACTTGTTAGCCCTTTCCATTGTGTGGGCTATTTAGTCACAGTCGTGGGACAATCTTCCAATAAGTACTCCTGGGACTTGCTAACCACTGACTATGTGGAATACCAGATTCTTCCTGAATGAGTTGTAACAGAATTAATACTAGCTGCATTCACCCATTTAAACTAATGACCACCTGTTCATTAACTGGTGGTCTGGTGTGCAGCCCTTTTGAAAATCAGGCTGTGAGATTTCAGTGAGACCTCTTAGGCCTAAATATTTGGCATAGCAATCTGTGTTTGGAGGAGAATATGGAGTATAATGTAGCATAATGTATGAAGTGTATGTTGTAACAGTGTGTGTTTATCTACCCTCTTTGGAGTCAGAGGTATATATGCTTGTCCCCATTCTTATATCTGGTTATTGACTCTGGACACAGAGGGGTACTACATTTGTTTTATGACTAGTGACCACCAAACTAATGAAGAATTTAGACAAAAGAAGACAAAAATATGAGTGCTGCTAAAACCAGTCCTAGACCCTGCCTAGGGTGGAGACAACTGAGAGATAGTTACATACCATTATTGTAGATTTACTTATTTTCATTTGTGACATAAATGTTGCAAGAAGCTGTAGTGCTGTGTCATCTAGCACTGTACTGATATATTTCTATAAAAGTACACATATATGTTTTTTACTTATTCCATGCTCTCTGTGTATATGTTTTTACAAAGTTTATTTGGTGACTATGAAAGCTGTGGATGGAAAGTCCTAGAACGGGAAGTTCTCTGTTTAAGTTATACAGCAGGGGCAGCTGCATCTGTTCAAGATGCCCCATCCTGCTCTGACAGTGTACCTCAACCCTGACCTTAATGGACTATCTCCAGTGTTGAGAAGGTAGCTCGCTTTCCTTGACTGTGTTGCTGAAACTACCTGGAAGAGTGTCAAATAGAATGATGTTTTTTGTGATGTAGACTGGTGTCTATTAGGCACGGTACCAAGATCAACTCATTGCACAAATGCCATCAAAGTCAGGCCGCTGCTATTCAGATTTGGAATCAACCTAAAAACCTAGAGGTGAAAGCTCCAGATCTTATAACCAATTCTCTCAGCTGTCCTGGATTGCTGGTGTATTTTTTGATCATGCTTTGTTATCATCCAAACTACAGACATCATGCCTTGTGTAAACTGCAAAATGTGTATTCAGCAGTTTACATCACTTACTTTCTTACATTTTTCTGGACATTTTGTTGCAATATAATTAAAATTACTTTCAGACGTTTTAAAGTTATTCTCCTCTCTAGCTACTTAGAAAAGAGGCATAAATAAGGACTTAATGGCAGTATGGATTTGTTATTTTTCTGGAACCATCTATGTTCCAAACAGGGATTTGTGCTAATCACCATATCTGGGTAGGCCCAATTAGTTTCCAAAAGGATACATAGTCTGGAAAAAGAGGGGCTTTTTTACTCCAAGAAATCCTTGTGTCCTGATTCCGACTGATAGGAACATGAAAAGACAGTAGATCCTACAGTTATAGGTGCATGCAGATGCATAAGATTGTCCACTCTGGAGCTTCCTCAGATGTGGAGCAATTAGAGAAATTAATTGATTTATGGACAGCATAGCCACCCAAACATCTATTTTCTAATGTACAGGTGCTTATACAAACACTATGAGAATTTGAGACCATCCCTAAATCATTTCAGTTTGATCAAAAAATATTTTGCCTGCATGCCACCAGATATAATGTTCCTCCTACATTTCATGAAATGTAACCCCACGCAAACCTAACATCTCATATACGTGGCATGATCGGGATGACCATGTGAGCTCTTCTACCTTCAAAGAGTCCAGCGGCCTTGACCATCCTCTTTGCCTTGGACATTTGCTCCACCGTGTGTTTCAAAGAACAATGATGTGAAGAGAAGAAATTGTTTCTCAGGTTTCTGTGGAAACCCTGCTGAAATTTTAAAGATGAGGAAACACGTTGGAGCATGAATAAGCACAGGGGTATGTACCTGGCACTATCTGATAGCACCATCCAATCTGGAAATTTCAGATTTCTAGATGAGCAAAAATGGGATTGGAAACAGATTGTTTTTTATTTGTTTTAGGCGCCACAGGCCAAATTCATTGGTGGTATAAGTGGATGCCTCTCTGTTAACTTCAGTGGAATACATCCCTTGCAGTAGGGATGAATTTGATACCAGTGTGAGTAAACCAAACAGAATAGAGGTGTTTTACTCAAAAATGTATAGGGGCTATAGCACTGTTGCATGTATGTTAACGAAGTGAAAGGCATATCACTCGCTTTCTTTTTACCTTTGTCATATCCTCTAGGCCAGGAGTTCTCAAACTGGCGGTTGGAACCCCTCAGGAGGTCATAAGGTTCTGATATGGGGGGTCATGAGCTGTCAGTCTCCACCCCAAACCCCGCTTTGCCTCCAGCATTTATAATGGTATTAAATATATAAAAAGTGTTTTTAATTTATAAAGAGAGGTTGCACTCAGAGGCTTGCTATGTTAAAGGGGTCACCAGTACAAAAGTTTGAGAACCACTGCTCTAGGCAGTGCCATGCCACCAATATCAGTACAAAGGGCAAGTATATGACATGCCTTTCGCCTCACTACAGAAAAAAAATTACAACTAACAGGGAGGCGAGGCCTAAGCCTAGCTGAAAATATACCCCATAAAACCTTCTTTTGGCATTATAATCTCTAGAAAAAAGTCTCCATTTCACAATAATGTACAGCTATTTCCCTTAAAATCAAGGCACAGTTTATAACAGTCACGATGTATACAAGGCTATATGGAAACCAAGGAGTGACACTATAAAAGGCAAAGAAATGTCAAATATTTAGGTCACATTCTACCATTCTTACTTGATTTGATGGCACCACTCATAGAGCAAGGCCCTACACAACAGAAGTAAAGATGACAGATCTGGCTGTAAATTACATTATTGTGAATAATATGGATAGTCTCTAAACAATTACCTAAGGGTCATATCATGCCATTGATTTTTAAGCTGGACTCCCACTGAAATCAATGTGGAACTGTGCTTAAAAATAGATGGGATATAAGAAAAGATAATTGTGCATCTTGTTCTTTATAATATTTCCCATTTTCTGCAGTAAGAGGTACACTTAAAACCTCTCTTTGTTTCAATTTAGAAGGCCATGCAGTAAAGTCCTCATTTTCTACCCTCAATTTTTAGTTCATTCAATGTACGAAGAATAAATAGCTTGGTGTCAGTATCTGAAGGTAGAATCCTTTTCATATTTTTTCCCATTTACTGTACCTCTACACTTATTGCACATTCACAGTTGCATGACAGTTCCTTCTGCCCTAATGAGACCCATAGTTGGACTGAGACATTATTAGAGATCTCTGTGAACTGGTCAGACAGCATATTATTATAGAATAAGGAAAAAGGTGTGCTGTTTTTAACGTGGTCAGTAAACAAAAGACACAGCTATCTAAAAGCCTTTTGAAGTGAAAGACTTGAAACATTTCAGCCCATTGTGGTTTATCATCAGCAAACATACATGAATAATATAGATGAGATGAGCTCCCTAAGAAGTTCAATGCTTTGCAACATGTGGATTCTTACCTAATGCCCTTTAGTTTCAAGGTGAACTGCAAAGGATTTGTAAATATACACGTTTGTGCTCTCTTTTCTTTCTTTCTGATATATCAAAAGAGCCCGAATGGTTTTATTTTTTACAAGATTTTTCTACTTGTTTTTTTAATTTAAGATAATTTTGGTTTATTTTGATTTTGTTGGAGGACCACTGGGAGGTCTTGGGGATGTCCACTGTGATCTTTTAACATCTCAATTGAATGTGTGAGAATGGTAAACCTTTAACAAAGATTTCTTTTATTCAAAATGTGAATTAGTCTTTGAAGTTCAATAGGTGTTACAAAATAAACAAAACACAAAGCATACTAGGTAGTCAAAACTCTCTCAAAGCATGCTAAATGTGTAATTTAAATTGCTTTATTCTGTGGATTATCTTTGAAAGGATTCATGGTCTGTAAACTCCTTGGGGCAAGGACTGTTTCTTTATGCTGTCTGCATACCAGCTGCGTACAATATTTAGCACAGTGGGGTCTTTGATTGGGGTCTCTATGCTCTACTGCAGTGCAAATAATTATTAACAATAGAAGAATGTTTTAAGGATGAGGGTTTAAGAATAGGAAAATAAAGCTACATGTAAGGTTCCAATGATGACTTTTAAATGGGAGCCACTATACATGAATACAGTATCAGAGGGGTAGCCATGTTAGTCTGGATCTGTAAAAAGCAACAAAGAGTCCTGTGGCACCTTATAGACTAACAGACATATTGGAGGATAAGCTTTCGTGGGACGAAGTGGGTATTCACCCACGAAAGCTCCTGCTTCAATACATCTGTTAGTCTATAAGGTGCCACAGGACTCTTTGTCACTTTATACATGAGTATTCTTTCTTACAGCAAGAGCTGTGCTAGCTCATGAAAACCTGCCCAGCATAGATAATTGCCTTTTACTAACAAAACAAAATCCTAGATCAGAAAAGTAAAGACAAAGAATTAAAAAAAAATAAGAGGAGACAAGCCTACTCCCAAGTATTATGATTTCCTTTCCATTTCATATTGCAATCACTAGTTAATAATAACTAGTCTTTCTTCTGTTAAAAAAAAATTACATACATTTGACAATAATTTCACTGATTCTTTGCTTGGCTTTTTAAAAGTCAGTCATCTCCCAGGCATGAAAGTCAGGGCTGTTAAATGCTGATATGGTACCATGGGATTCATGATCAGAATTTTCATTGCAATGTAGCCTGTCATCCAGAACTGACATTGCACCCCACTCAAAACAGTGTCAGCATCAGAAGCAGCGTCATTAGCTGGAGCAGAAGCAGCAGTGTCATTTGGACAAAAAAGGCTCCATATTTACCTTTAGGAGTTTCTGATCCTTTATGTTTGCATAATTGTTCACGGCTTCAATAACCACTTTCTCAGCTCCATCAGACGTAGGACAATAAATCAGGAAAGGATTCCTGTGGTTATATTACAGGCCTGGGCTTAGGAGCTTTTCAGGTCCAGTTTCTTGTTCTGCAGATTTATTGTGTGACCTTGGTTAAGTCACTTCATCTCTCTTTGCATGAGTTCCCCATCTATAAATGACTTCTCTACCTCTCAGGAGGTAAGCGAGGATAACTTCTTTAAGGCTTGTGAAGTGCCCAGAGACTAGTGTAATGGTGACCATCATTCGTTTACAAAACTCTCATGGGTGCTTTGACTGCTTTCTGATTATATATGCCATCATGTGCCAGCAATACCTGTCTGCATTGGTCAAACTGGACAGTCTCTACATAAGAGAATAAATGGACAAAAATAAGACATCAAGAATATAACATTCAAAAACCAGTTGGAGAACACTTCAATCTTCCTTATCACTTGATTACAGACCTAAAAGTCGCAATATTACAACAACAAAAAAACTTCAAAAACAGACTCCAACGAGAGATTGCTGAATTGGAATTAATTTGCAAACTGGACACTATTAAATTAGGCTTGAATAAAGACTGGAAGTGGATGGGTCATTACACAAAGTAAAATTATTTCTCCATGTTTATTTTTCCCCCTACTTCTCCTCACACCTTCTTGTCAACTGCTGGAAATGGGTCATTTTGATTACCACTACAAAAAGTTTTTTTTCTCTCCTGCTGGTAATAGCTCACCTTAACATATCACTATCACTATAGTGTATATGGTAACACCCATTGTTTCATGTTCTCTGTGTATATATATATCTTCGTACTGTATTTTTCACTGCATGTATCCGATGAAGTGGGTTTTAGCCCATGAAAGCTTACACTCAAATAAGTTTGTTAGTCTCTAAGGTGCCACAAGTACTCCTGTTCTTTTTTCTGATTATATAGTGATTGATGGGCAACTGAATTACAGTATCTATATAATGGTGACCACAGTGTTCGGTTTTCTTGTTGTGGCAGAATCCTCACATTAATATTCACTGTTTTTTGTTTTCTTTTAAAAATAGGCTTCTGTTAGACACAGAATAGAGGTGCTCATTTGCATAGAAAGGAGAAGGGCTTTGTTTTCCCATTTTGTGAAGACCTGGCTGAACGGAGTCTGTATTAGACATTAGCGGAATATTTAAATTTTCATGGAGGATATTGAGAGCATTGGAGCATGGTCATCATCCTTTAATGTTAGTCTTTTTCTCCTTGCTGTTTTGTCCTCTTCAAACAATTAGTGGGAAAAACATCCACTTGGACATCCATCTTGACACAAAAAGTATGCCAAACCACTCTGGAAAAGGATTTAACATGTTTCAATGCAATGCTGTTCACATTGCAGCATCCTTGACCGCCTTGGATCCACTGAGAGATGTTGAAAGAGGGTACACATGGCCATAACACTTTTTAAATGTAGAAATGTTGCTCTTTGCTTTGGCAGTCTTTGAGTTAGCAGGCAAGTTTTTGTGATAACCGATGCTGTTGTTTGCTGCCTGTCCTTCACTTGTAGATTCCTTAAGCGTGTCCGTATTTCATATAAGATACCATGAACTTTACTGTGAACATCTCATTGTGTACCATATTGTTCAACACTGAATGGTCTTGCTTGAGAAGCCTAAGAGAAGACAATGCCATTATACAAATCATAATGCCACTATATAAATCCATGGTACGCTCACACTTTGAATACCGTGTGCAGTTCTGGTTGCCCTATCTCAAAAAAGGAGCCATTAGAATTGGAGAAGGTACAGAGAAGGGCAACAAAAATGATAAGAGGTATGGAACAGTTTCCATATGAGGAGAGATTAAAAAGACTGGGACTGTTCAGGCTGGCAAAAAAAAATCTAAGGGGGGGATATGATAGATGTGAACAAGGAAGTGTTATTTACTCACTTCATATAACACAAGAACAAGGGCTCACCCAATTAAGTTAATAGGCAGCAGGTTTAAAACAAACACAAGGAAGTACTTCATGACACAATGCACAGCCAACCTGCAGGACTCATTGTCAGGTGATGTTGTGAGGACCAAAAGTATAACTGGGTTCAAAAAAGAATTAAATACATTCAAGGAGGTTAGGTCCATCAATGGCTATTAGCCAAGATAATCATGAATGCAATCCCATGCTATGGATGGCCCTAAGCCTCAGGCTGCCAGAAGCCGGGATGAACAGCAGGGATGGATTATTCAATAATTGCTCTGTTTTTGTTCATTCTCTCTGAAGCATCTGGTACTGGCCACCGTTGGAAGACAGATAACTGGGCTAGATGGACCACTGGTCTTGACTCACTATGGCTATTTTTATGTTCTTAAAGTGGTACTCCAAGGTGGCTCCAGTCTCCTTCTCAGCTGATGAAACAGCAAATTGTGTTTTCCATGCAGCTGTCTTGATTCCCTGCATGCTATTGCAGTGTCTGAAATGTCCAGCAGCCAACCTGTTGTGAACATTTTTTTTATGATGGAAAAGTCAAACACTACCAAGTTGAGCGCAGATAAAATACGGTATGTACAGATATTCAGCATCTTCAGTTTTAACTCCGTTGTCCCAAATAACAAATTAGGGTTAGCCATATCACATACCAATGATTTTCTTTGGAGCAGTGAGCACATTCTTAGTAGAATGTTTTTCCCCCTCAGTGCCGACAATAGAAAGGAAAACCTACCTTTAAAGGTCTTGGGGGAAGAGATCCTATAAGGAATACCAAAGACAAGGAGGAAATAAAATGACATTCCATCATATTTATTAGTTTGTTCCTAATGCACAGTTCCAATCCTTTTGATTTATGCATGCACTATTCCCTAATTCTGTGGTGGTTCAACATAACTTTGCTGGTGCATTTGCTTCATAGTATTTCATTCTTTGGACATTAAGGTACGGAATGGAAGCAGTATTTTTGTAGACGGACAAGGGAATAAATTGCAAATAAAGTCAGTGAGAGGTATTCCATTTTTTATTGTGATGCAAGGCGTTATCTTGCTAGTGAAAAGATCAGTATTATGAATCACATGAAAAAATATATTGCAAACAGATCCTGTCCTTTCACTTTAATTGGTATGCTGCATTTACTTGTAATAAATTACAGAGAGTAGAACCTAAAGGATGTGATAATCTACTCATAGGGCTGGACTTACCATGAGGTGAACTGAGGCAGCCACCTCGGGTGCCAGGCTGAGGATGAGGGATGTAAGGGTCCGGTGCTGGGGCTCATCCCTTTCAGGCACGGCGGGGAGCCAGGGTGCCCCGCTACATAGCAGCAATCTGCCCAAGGCTCAGACCCTTCAGCGGGGCTGAGTAAACAAACAGTCTCCAGGCAAGCCAGAGTCCCGGCCCTTCCACAGGGGCTGGGCAGACACAGAGTCCATAAGCCCGGCCCTAAAGCAGGGCGGGGCAACAAACAGTTCAGCTCAGGCCTTTCAGCAGGACTGAGCAAATACATAGTCTCTAAGCCCGGCCCTGGAGCAGGGCGGGGCAGCAAACACCGGTAAGGGTCAAACCCTCAGGCAGGGGCTGAACAGCGTGTTAAACAGTACAGAAGGCCTCCTCAGGCCAGGGGGAGGGGGAGTCTGCCACCCTCGGAAGTGTGGCGGGGGGGACGCAGGTCCTCCCATTCCACTGCGTCCCGGCCCGGGGCCCTGGCAGCGGCAAAGATTCAGTGCAGTCAGTGGGGATCCTGGCTGCAACACACTGACATTGGTTCGGGGTCCCCTGGAGCCAGACTGGGGTCGGCTACCCCCGGGCCACTTCCAATCTTCCCCTCTCTAGGTACCTGTCTCTCGCCGGCTTCGTGCGGTGGGTCCCAGACCATGGGCTCCTCAGGATACCGGCCATAGGGGAGCTCAGGCGACTCCTCGGGATACCAGTTGTAGGGAAGCTCAGGCAGCTCCTCGGGATACCGGTCGTAGGGAAGCTCAGGCAGCTCCTCGGGATACCGGGTATGGGGAAGCTCAGGCAGCTCCTCTGGATACCGGCCACGAGGAAGCTCAGGCCAGCGCTCTTCTGGATACCGGACACGGGGAAGCTCAGGCCAGCGCTCTTCTGGATACCAAGCTTGGGGCAGGCTGGGCCTGGCGGGAGCTCAAGCACCAGCATCTGTCCCCTCCGGCGGCCTGCGCCTAACTGAGCACTGGGGCCAGGCCTTTATACTTCCTGTCCCGCCCCTTAACTTCCGGGAGGTGGGACTGGCAGCAGTGGCTCTGCCCACCTCGGCGTCTGTTCTGGCTCATCCCTTTCAGGCGCGGCGGGGAGCCAGGGCGCCTCACTACAGGGGAAAGACCCAGAGTGTACAAAATTGTGTCCGCTGCTGGTGCATTTGTATTCTCTCTGTTCTAGTTGCACAGAGATGGTGGAGTGCTGTGCTGGAGGAAGGAGGGCACAAGAGACATAACAGGTAGGCAGGAGAAAAGGTGAGAGGGAATAACAGAAAGCAGCAGGAGCTGCAGGGAGAGAGAGGAGGAGGAGCCTCTTATGTACCTCTCTAGCACCCCCAGGAGCCTGGACTGATTAACACCAGCTTCTCAGGGAGCTTCCTGTTTCCTGCTGCTTCCCTGAACCCACTTGAGGAGAACAGGCAGTCAACTGAAGTAGTAGGAGCCAGTTAGGCCCTGAAGACGCTGATATCTTCCCTCACTCAGGCCCTGCTACCAGCCTGATTATTTGTCCCCTTCAACTGAGTGTTGAGAGCCACTATAGCTGGCACAGAACAGCAGTCATGAGTGAAAGGAGAAAACGCCCCTCTGGGGCAGCATTCAGAAAAAGAAAGAAAGCAAAGGAAGCTTTTCTATCTAAGCAGGAAGGAGCTCTCCTGAGATACATAGACACAAATGTTCACGGTGAGCCTTCCGGCCCCAGTGAGGATGTGAGTGGTGAGGAGATGCCTGATCTTCCAGTTAGTCAGAGTGCAGGTGACCTGGCAGCTACTGCAGCATCCATATCTCCATCTCAAATGGATGTAACTATGCACATTCCTGAAGAAAAGTGTAGATTAGAGTGTGGTGGAGGCTCAAGAAACAGCTGCTGCTGAGTTTAGTTCCTTAAGTCTAGATGATCCAGGACTGTGGACCCACTTGAGCAGTAGCCTGAGGGACTTCCTTGTACTGCATGAAGAAGGCAGAAGAAGAAGAAGAACAGTAAGAAGGCAGAATTGATACCCTTCAAGTTTTGGCCCAAGCGAGAGGGGAAGGGGGCGTCATTTGATCTCCCTCCCTCAGGTGCCAGAATGTGGTCAGCCGGCCCTGCCTACACACATTTACATTGTTACTTAAATTAAACACACGTTCACACTTACTGTTTCAGCACAGGTAATTTTTTGTTCAGCATCTTCTCCTAGAGCTTGATGTAATGAAACAATGTGCATTTCTGTCTTCTCTTGTTTATTGGCAGTATGGGACAGAAGATACAAGTAGATATGAGCCCCTGGTGCAAGGTCCAAGAAATGGTACTCACACTAAGGAAGGTGGGCAGTTTTACCTTTGGGTGCCTGGTATGTTTCATCCTTGTGTTGTTTGGGATGGATGAGAATGGATGAAACTTTTATTCTCATTTTGTAGTATTATGTATTTCTATTAGTTGTTCAGTTGATATGTCTGCATTAATCAGCCCAGAGCTTCATCCATTCCTTGAATCTATGTGAATTGAACCAGATCCCTTTGGGAGATGTTCAGAGATACCCCCCATCCCAATTTTTTCTTATTTAGTTTTCTTTCATGGTGAGGTTTAGCTATCTTTCTGCTGTTGTTTTGTTTTTGTTTTAGGTCTTGCACATAATCAAGTCAAACTGCCTCAGAGTCTTAATTGTTTGTCACAGCCCAGAGTGCACTGTATGAATTTGTGTGAATACATCCAGAACATTCAAGGTACAGTTTTACATGTCACTATGGTGACTCCTGACAGGACATTCTGTTTATATGCTTAAGTGGTGTAGGATGAGAAATGCCAGTGGGGCACCTGATAGAGTAGACTTTACCTGAAGGTTCTGGTTGTTCAATAAGTCTTGGCATCACAGGTTAATGTAGACAAATATAATCAGCAATTGAGTGTTTGGTTAGAATAGGATAAATTAACTCCTATGAATATATCAAATTAGCGTTGAAGTTTGCTGTTGAGACAACATGTGCTTGGGGTGATAATATTTTTAAAATCCTTTTTTTTTTTTTATTAACACCTATTATCATATTGAAGCCAATTAGCAAGGAGGTTTTGGGCCTGGAGTGGTAAACTGTCATGCTACTTTCACAAAAGTGGTTTTACATTTGCCTTCTTTCATTTCTTATAAAGATGTTATGCCCAGGTTCTTACAGTGCGGTAGGTGTACATTAGAGCTAGTTGGAAAAGGCAGTTTTGTCAAAATTGAAATGTTTCACAGGAACATGTTTCTCTAGATGATATTTTTGATGGAAAAAGGTCAAAATGAATTCTTTCAATTGTTCCAAATCAATATTTATTAATAGTTGTGAATCAAAATGTTTTGTGGAATTTTTGTTTCTTAGAAAATTTTGAAATTTCGGCAACTTTGTTCTGATTCAGAACAAAAATAAATTTTGAAATGTCAGAACGTCCTTCTGACCAGCTGTAGCATACACATTTAAATAAATAAATCATCCTTGTTTGTCCTCCAAGAAGTGCTTTGCTTAATTAGGTAAGATAACATGATTCCTCTTAGTTAGAGCTCTGTGAAATTCTCTGGTTTCAGCTAGCAGGAGTTTGCAACTTTGAATCCTTCTTTTGGTTATAGAAAAGACAACTCAAAGCCATGTCAGGTTTGTGCCTATGTATCGTAAAGATGGTTAATTTATTTATTTATTGGTCTTATCTTGACAATTGACATTAGCTGGAATACTTGAGTTGACAGTTTCTCCTCCATGCACAGATAAACCCTAGGACTCCTAGAATTGCTAGGGAAGAATCCTCAGGATGATATCCCTAGAGTCACTTTCCTCCTTTTTTTTATATGCTTATCGGTGTATAAGCTCCCGACGTGTTTGTGTGTCCAAAAGAGCTAATACAATTCTGGGATTCATACACAGGGAAATCTTGAGTATAGTAAAGAGGTTATTTTATCGCTATATTTGGCACTGGTGTGACCACTACCAGAATACTGTATTTCCAGTTCTGGTTCCCACAATTCAAGAAAGATGTTGATTAACTGCAGAGGATTCAGAGAAGAGCCATAAGAATGATTAAGGGATTGGAAAACATACCTATAGTGATAGACTCAAAAAGAGCAATCTAGTTAGTTTAAAAAAGAGAAGGTTAAGGGGTGACTCTAAGTACCTCCCTGGGGAACAAATGTTTAGTAATGGGCTCTTCAATCTAGCAGAGAAAAGTATGACACAATCCAGTGTCTGGAAGTTGATGCTAGATGAATTCAGACTGGAAATAAGGTGTAAATTTTTAACAGTCAGAGTAATTAACCATTGGAACAACTTACTAAGGATCTTGGTGGATTCTCCATCACAGACAATTTTTAAATCAAGATCACATATTTTTTCTAAAAGATACAGTCTAGGAATTATTGTTGGGAAGTTTCCTGGCCTGTGTTTTATAGGAGGTCAGACTGGGTGTTCTGAATTGGTGAATCTTTACCTTTTGTCAAGTTTTATGGGAGGGGAAGGACTGGTGGTGTGCTACCCTTCTCTTTGATGCTTATTACTTCACAGGGTGGCTATGAGACCCCTTCTCTATTCCAAACTTTTTCAGCCTGTGCTACAACAATTCACCATTGATGTAGGATCCTATAGAGACCATAACCAGTTGGCATGAGTTAGACCATAACCAGCTGGCAACAGTTTTAACTTACATTGATGGGTTGGGGTCAGCGCATATGCACTGTGAGAATCAGGGAGGCCTATATTGCTGCTCGCTGATAACCCCTCCACCTCCTGTGCTGGGCATATGTCAGTGCAGGAGAGAATCTGTGCCAACATACCAGCCTTGCAGACATTAGAACATGAAGTCCTGGTTTTGCAACTGGATCTACTAGTGCAGCGTTCTGCTTCAGTAGAGCTTGGTGTGGGTGAGGGGTTTTGCAATTGCTTGGTTTGATTGCAGGATCATTGCTTAAATCAGCATATTACTCATGAAGGATTGGTAGAAAACTTATTGAACTGAACAGATATACTTGATGTGTTTTGATACAGCCATTTTTTTTTGTAAATAGAGAAATTCTAAAAACTTTCACCTTTCTCCAGTTTTACATAACAATAATAATTAATAATACATATTTTCATGTTTGGATCTTATACTACTCATCACATAAATAAATACACATTAGAAAAGCTTATCAATACTGTGCTGGTGATGTTTTCAACCCTTGGGAAAATGGCAATATCAGAGATACTTGCAAACGTGGCAGTAATTAGCCTCATAACTCTATTTGATGTTTGATTTGCTATTAACGTGCAATGATACAATCAAACTTTTGAATAAATTATAGACAAAATCTTTCTGTTGTGTAACTTTTGACCTAGAGTCTCTGCATCCTGCTGTTTATTAAGACGTACTGTACAATTAGACACGCTAAACACTTACAATGATCTGTTACATGGGGGACAGCATACACAGGAGCTCCATTAAGCAATTTAAGTATTGTTAGTGTCAATTTTATTTTCCATTTTTTCTCTTTCATTTCCTGTTCCAACTAAATACTGTACGTTCCTGTGCATATTACTGGAGAGTGGAAAGAGAAAAAAATCCACTAGAAGCAGAGCTTGTTTGAAACCACATTTTTTTCACTGGCGATTCCCCTTCCCCTATGGTATAACTGCATTCTTTCTGGCCATTGGACAAAGGTCAGGTGTTGATGATAATTTTTTTAGATCTATCAGCAGCCTTTGATGCCTTTTAAATGAGGTATTGCTGACCTGCCTGCTGTTTGCGGACAGTTTAGTTTAAAGTGTTGCTTATTTCTAGTGAATATCCTGCACCCAAATGCCGTGATGAATGATAAAATTCATTAAAGACATAATACTGCATTTTTACCTGGGTACAACACCATTTCTGTATACAGTAACTTGTCTCTGTTGTGTAAAATATGAGGAAATCGGAGTTATACAATACAAAAACGATAGTAGAATAGACTCTTTGATTTTTTTTCCTTGATAATAAAATGTCTCATTTGGCTTCCTGTGACAGGGAAGCCAACTATAAAGGTCACTTCTGTAGTGAACTTCACAGATGCTAAACTGTAATATCAAGTATTACAATCTAGTTATCTTACTGTGGTATTTGCCATCCTGGTTGGTCTTTTCCTTGCTTCCACAGTAGGTTTTTGTAGTGCTTTTGGAGCAGCATGTCAATCTGCTTTAGGATTACATTTGCAGATAGTTTTTCTTCTGCCATGTTTTATCATTTTTTCCCTGAGTAACTCTTGATTGTTAATTGTTACACAGCTCTCTTTCCATTAAGGTCAAACCACAAAAAAAGATGTTTTCCCCACATCTGCTATATCTCAATTTTCTGACTAAATCTAAGCATTAGCTTTAAATGAAAAATGAAATGTCTACTACACATCTAGAATGCAAGTTAAGAATGAGATATTAAACTTATGATAGATCCAATGACACTGTGATGAGTAGGCAAATGCAAGTTGATTGGTTTGTTATTTTTTGAATAAATTGAGATGTTTTATAACCTTATTCATGCTTACGTTGGCTTATCCATAGTTTTCCTACATTGTACTGTTTAGGATCAGCATTCCTCATCTCACGCATTGTACATCTGGCTTTTATGTCTGGCACTCTGTGCTTCTTTTACTTTCCTTAATGATGCACTCAGGGACTAGGGCACTATCACTGCCTGTCTCCAATTCATTGGTAAGAACATAAGAATGGCCATACTGGGTCAGGCCTTTGGTCTATTTAGCCCAGCATCCTGTCTTCTGACAGAGGCCAGTGCCAGATGCTTCAGAGGAGATGACCAGAATGGGGCAATTTTGAGTGATCCATCCCCTGTTGTTCCTGCTTCTGGCAATTAGAGATTTGGAGACACCCAGAGCATGGGGATGCATTCCTGACCATCTTGGCTAATAGCCATTGATGGACCTATCCTCCATGAACTTATCTAATCCTTTTTGGAACCTAGTTATAGTTTTGGCCTTCACAGCATCTCCTGGCAATGAGTTCCACAGATTGACTATGCTTTGTGTACAAAAGTACTTTCTTTTGTTTGTTTTAAATCCGCTGCCTGTTTAATTTTATCCTCTAGTGCTTATATTATGTGAAGGGATAAATAACACTTAACTACTCACTTTCTCCATACATTCATGATTTTATAGACGTCTATCAGATCCCGCTTAGTAATCTCTTTTCTAAGATGACTAGTTCCAGTCTTTTTAATCTCTCCTTTTATAGAAGTTCTTCCATACTCCTAATCATTTTTGTTGTTCTTCTCTGCACCTTTTCCAATTCTAATATATATTTTTTGAGATGAGGTGACCAGAACTGTATGCAATATTCAAGGTATGGGAAAACCATGGATTTATATAGTGGCATAATGATATTTTCTATTTTATTATCTAGTTTTTTCCTAATGGTTCTGAAATTATTAGCTTTTTACTGCTGCTGCACAGTAAGTAGATGTTTTCAGAGAACTATCCATGATGACTTCAAGATCTCTTTCTTCAGTTAATGTAGACCCCATCATTTTTTATGTATAGTTGAGATTATTATTTCCAGTGTACATCACTTATCAACACTGAATGTCATCTGTCATTTTCTTGCTCAGTGATCCAGTTTTGTCAGATCACTTTACAACTCTTAACATTCAGCTTTGGACTTAACTATCTTGAGTAATTTTGTATCATCTGCAAATTTGGCTATCCTCACTGTTTACCCCCTTTTCCAGATAATTTATGAGTATGTTGAACACTGGTCTCAGTACAGATCTTAGGGGGATCTCTTAGGGGGATCACCTCTCTCCACTGTGAAAACTGACTATTTATTCCCACCTTTGTTTCTTATCTTTTAACCGGTTACTGATCCATGAGAGGAACTTCTCTCTTATCCTACAACTGCTTAGTTTGCTTAAGAGCCTTTGGTGTGGAACCTTATCAAAGGCTTTCTGAAAGTCCAAGTATAATGTATTCACTGAATCACACCTTGTCATAAACAGATAGCTAAGGGTTAATGTTTCTTTTACCTGTAAAGGGTTAACAAAGGGAACCAAACACCTGACCAGAGGACCAATCAGGAAACAAGATTTTTAAAAGCTCAGGGAGGGAATGTTTGGGTGTGTGTCCCTTTGTCTGTGTCTCCGGTCTGTCTCTCGGCTATGAGAGGGCTCTTTCTATCTTCAAGCTTCTAATCTTCAGTTTCCAAGTTGTGAGTACAAAGGTAGAAAAACAATAGGCTTTTATTGTTTTTTGTATTTACATGTGTGTAGTTGCTGGGATGTTTACATTGTATTTCTTTTTGAATAAGGCTGTTTATTCGTATTTTTCTTTTAAGCAATTGACCCTGTATATTGTTATCTTGATACAGAGACCATTTTTATGTCTTTTCTCTCTTTTTATATAAAGCTTTTCTTTTTAAAACCTGTTGGATTTTCTTTTCTAAGTGAGGCTCTAGGGGATAGAAATCCCTGTGCCAGGATTACGGTCTCTCTCAGGGAAAGACTGGGAGGGGGAAAAAGAAGGAGGGGGGAAGGTAAATTGCCCTCTCTGTTTTGTAATTCAAGGAGTTTAAGTACAGTAATCTTCCAGGATAACCCACGGAGGGGAAGCCTGGGGAGGAAGTAAAGAGAAGACAAGGGGAGGGGGGTTATTTCCCTTTGTGGTAAGACTCAGGGCATCTGAGTCTTGGGGTCCCCCCAGGGAAGGTTTTGGGGAGACCAGAGTGAGCCAAACACTGGAAATTTTTGGCTGGTGGCAGCGCTATAAGATCCAAGCTGGTAATTAAGCTTGGAGGTTTCATGCAGGCACTCACATTTTGGACTCTAAGGTTCAGAAGTGGGATTTATGCTTATGATACACCTGTCCACATGTTTGTTGACCCCCTCAAAGAATTCTACTAGAATGATTTCCTTTTACAAAAGCCACGTTGACTGTTCACCCAACATATTGTGTTTATCTATTCTTTAATCCCAAAATGGAGCATAGGCTGCTCCGAATCCATGTCTGCTGTGATTGGGGATGATCTAGGCACAGCATATACTGCTATTTTTTTAATCAAACATTACCAAATCAGAGACAAAAAGATATCATTCTAGGAACTGGCACAGAAACTGGATCCAGAGTTCATAGTGAAATCCATGGCCCTTGCATGAAGCGCATAAGGGGTGGCCTCCCCCAGCTGCCCATGCATGTGAGCACTAGAGACAATCTAACTGCAGTTTCTGTTTGTACTATATTAAAGCTAAATTGCTTAGCAAGGTTAAAGTGTATGAAGAAACAAGTTAACGCTTTAAGGTCCTGAAATATGTGTTTGATCAATGTTTAGAAAATAGTCAGGAGTGAGTTAAAAATCTAGCCTGCTAAGGTTTTAACCTTGCAGTTATGGAACAACTGCACAGATTGGAAATTGTTAGGCATATTGGCTTCCCTTGGATCCATATACTAAAGAAATGGAAAAACAATGGTAGGGGAAAAACACTTTTTCTTTTAAATTCATTTCAAGCCACTTAAAATGAATAATAATACTACAAAATCACTGGAGGCCCTAGAATGCTAAGATCTGCAGTCTGCTAAAATTGGCAGATGAGTCAAGCATCTGCTGAGTGAACTCACATACCCAAGACATTAGATTATCCCATAACAATCACACGCCCTATTGTGGTTTAGTTTATACTTAATACAGTTACTCAGACATTTAAACACCAACTGATCATAAACATTTTTATTTAACAAACAATAACTGTTCCAATATCCATCTTTCTATATATATATTAGCATTACATTTAGTTTATATATTAATTGTTGAAGTCCCTGAGATTTAACAACTATGACACAATGACTGTGATAGGTAGATATCTACATTAAACATGCTTCCATTATACAGTAGTTCTTGATCCTTAATAAATGTTTTTATTACTAATTGGTATTTATTATTCACCATATATTATCTGAATGATTGAATGGTCTCAGAATGAATATTTGGGAATTTTAAGACACATTTTGAATAAGAATTTGCTCCATTTATGTTCCCTGCACCCAGTATGTGTTTTAACTCTTACCTCTTTCTGGTTTTCCAATTGATGAAAAAGCTCTTCTATTAAGTTTGAAAAAGTAGAACACTGTGTTTTTTCTAAGCTAGAGCAAGCCATGCTTTCATATTGCTTTTGCCTTTGAGCAAAATCACTGCATATTGAATGAAAAACAATTTTTTGTTCAATGGAATTCTTTGCAGTTGATGCCAAAAAAATAAATCAGTCAAATGAATTATCTTTAGTTCTGAAAAGTTACGTAAAGCATGAGGCCCAGATGCATAGTTTAATAACACGATACTGCAACTTTAACAAGGACTACATTTGTCTTTAAGTCCACATGCTAGTGAAAGCTTAATATGAAAAACTTTTGTCTAGCACAAGTGATTTGAAGATGTTTTACTCCATGCATGTGAACTCAGCAGGTGATTCTTGCCTATCTTTGATGTCAAACAGCACAAAACTTCAGTGAGTAGTAGCTTCAGAAATGCAATAGACATAGCTGAGTCTTCATACGAAGCTCATGCTTGAACTACATCAGAAGAACTGACATCTATTATGGTGAGCAAAGACAAGTGTTTGAAAAGAGATTCAAACAGAAGTGTCAGAATTTACAGTGCATAGTTTTATATAAGTTGATTTTAACCAAGCATATTTCTAAGAACTCTGCAGGATAGAAAAGAAATTTCAAAAGGCCGAGAAATTGTTGTCATCTAAGGGCATGGAATGTTTTAATAGCTTAAGGAAGAACATTTCTGAAAGGTTATATGGTGATCCATTTAGTTTGACTGAGTAATAAGGCTCGTCATTGTGATGGCGAAGTTTTTAACCCTTAGAACAATGGAAATGTATTAATGCATCTGAGATATTTAGGAAGCTGAGAGTAATTGTCTGTTATGAATAAGACTTTTTGAGATTTTAGTTCATCCTAATACACAGTTTACAATAAGAGTTCTGAATAAATTAACTACACATTTTTCAGTCACCTTATGTCTGACCTAGACTTTTTCTGCCTCAGTTTAAGACATACCTTAGGAAAAGGAACTGCACTTACAAATAGTCACTTCTAAGGGGAGAGCATGCACACAATAGCTCCATTAAGTATCATTAAGATTGTTTATCATTTCTCTTCCATTAATTCATTTTCATTCCCTGTCCTAAATACATACTCCGTGTGTGCATTACATGGCACTGGGAAAAGAAAAACCCTTTGTAGGAGGATAGTTTGTTTGAAACTGTTTCCTACAGGCTTACTCACAGCACTACTCTGAAACTGTCCCCAAGGAGTCCAGAGTCACAAACCAACCTAATTGTTCTTCTTGAAATGTTGCTTCTTTCACTAACAACTTAAAAAAAAAAATAAAAAGCAACTGCTTGGCTGAGGCACAGACACTCAGTGCCTGCTGTATTTTCTAGCTTGTAATCAGCATGTAACAAAGTGATTTGTTTTTATGTTTCCTTAATTTGTAATTAATATAATTAGAAAGACACTTGGTGGGCTGGTAGCTCCGTTATTATTGTCTACTGTTAAATTATATCTTTTGTAACAAATTTCCCATGTTGTATCAGCCATGAAAAATCTCCATCTTTTATAAAAAAATAAAATGACTCACAAAACTGAACTTTTCTCTGTCCCTGGAGTGTACCACTTTGCTCACTTCAGAGGGCCAGATATTGAGAGGCACTTACCTGCCTTGAAGCCATTTGCTCAGCACCTCTCAGAGATGACCCTCAGAGATAAGTAATGATCTATTTGCTGCTTACCACATTGCTTGAACACATTGTGGGAACACATTTGTGGGAACACATGAACACACAGTTAGTCAGGCCTACGGTATATGGCGATGGTTACCCTTTTCTCCTTTATTCTGAAAGATGCATAAGGCAGTCTCACACTGAGACACTTGGTATCACTACAGTCTACAGAGCAGTACGTTTTAAGATCAAGAGTCCCAGAACTGTGTGTCCTATAGTAAAAAGAATAGATATAATATTGATTCCTGTTGCTGTGGTAACTAGTTGCTAGAACATTTTCTGAATGATATTAAACTTGAAGTGCAATTGTTTTAACTAACATTCAAAAAAGAAGTTAACCCCCTTTGCATATTGCTGCATCTGACTTACAAAGCAATATATTTTAATGAGCAGTTTTGTTTTAGCATCATACCTCTGAAGTGATTTTTGAAGGGTAAAATACAAAAAATGTTTATTTACACTGAAGGAACTCTTTTCATCTGATCTGGAATTTCCCACTTAAGTACTTTGGCTTTGATATTCATTGTGGTTATGTTATTGTAGTAGGCTGAGGAATACGCTAAATGTATCAAGTATCAGAGGGGTAGCCGTGTTAGTCTGGATCTGTAAAAGCAGCAGAGAATACTTTGGCACCTTATAGACTGACAGACTTTTTGGAGCATGAGCTTTCGTGGGTGAATACTCACTTCGTCAGATGCATATAGTGGAAATTTCCAGGGGCAGGTATATGTATGTGCTAGCAAGCAAGCTAGAGATAATGAGGTTAGTTCAATCAGGGAGGATAAGGCCCTGTTCTAGCAGTTGAGGTGTGAAAACCAAGAGAGGAGAAGCTGGTTCTGTAGTTGGCAAGCCATTCACAGTCTTTGTTCAATCCTGAGCTGATGGTGTCAAATTTGCAGATGAACTGAAGCTCAGCAGTTTCTCTTTGAAGTCTGGTCCTGAAGCTTTTTTTGCTGCAGGATGGCCACCATAAGGTCTGCTATAGTGTGGCCAGGGAGCTGAAGTGCTCTTCCTACAGGTTTTTGTATATTGCCATTCCTAATATCTGATTTGTGTCCATTTATCCTTTTCCATAGAGACTGTCCAGTTTGCCGATGTACATAGCAGAGGGCAATTGCTGGCATATGATGGCGTATGTTACATTGGTGGCGTGCAGGTGAATGAACTGGTGATGGTGTGGCAATCTGGTTACGTCCTGTGATGGTATCGCTGGAGTAGATATGTGGCGAATTGGCATCGAGGTTTGTTGCATGGATTGGTTGCAGCTAGAGTTACTATGTGCGGTGTGCAGTTGCTGTGAGAATACGTTTCAGGTTGGCCGTTGTCTGTGGGCGAGGATTGGCCTGCCACCAAGGCCTGTGAAAGTGTGGGACATTTGTCCAGGATGGGTTGTAGATCTCCTGATGATGCGTTGGAGGGGTTTTAGCTGGGGCGTGTATGTGATGGCCAGTGGATCCTGTTGGTTTCTTTCTTGGTTTTGTCTTGCAGTAGGAGGCTTCTGGTACACGTCTGGCTCTGTTATCTGTTTCCTTATTTCCTCGTGCGAGTATTGTAGTTTTGAGAATGCTTGGTGGAGATTTTGTAGGTGTTGGTCTCTGTCTGAGGGGTTAGAGCAAATGCGGTTGTACCTCAGTGCTTAGCTGTAGACAATGGAACGTGTGATGTGGCCGGAATGGAAGCTGGAGGCATGAAAGTAGGCATAGCGGTCGGTAGGTTTTCAATATGGATGGTGTTAATGTGACCATCACTATTTGCACCGTGGTGTCTAGGAAGGGGACCTCCCATGTAGATTGGTCCAAACTGAGATTGATGGTGGTGGAACTGTTTGAAATCATGGTGGAATTTTTCCAGAGTCCCCTTCCCTGGGTCCAGATGATGAAGATGTCATCAATGTAGCGTAGGTAGAGAAGGGGCGTGAGTGGACGAGAGCTGAGGAAGCGTTGTTGCAGGTCAGCCATAAAAATATTGGCATATTGTGGGGCCATGCGGGTGCCCATAGTGGTGCCACTGATCTGGAGATATATATTGTCATCAATTTGAAATAGTTGTGTGTGAGGATAAAGGCACAGAGCTCAGCAGCCAGTTGTGCTGTGCCATCATCAGGGATACTATCTGACAGCTCGTATTCCATCTGTGTGTGGAAGTTGTGTAGAGAGCCTCTACATCCATGGTGGCTAGGATGGTGTTTTCTGGTTGCTATTCAGCATATAGACTTCAGCCTGGGTTTGAGGTAGTTTCTAGTCTTCCTCCTTTAGATTCCCAAACATGGTCTAGTTACTTTAGAGTGATATGCCACCTCCAGTTGAGATTCGGCATTCCTTAGACACCCAACACACCAAATGAAGTCAGTGGGAGTTTTTATATGCGTAGAATTCAGGATCAGCCTTTAATTCCCTAAACTTTTTCTTGTTAAACAAACAGTCTTTCGGGGAAGTTTATAAAGGCAATTCCAAAGGGATATTGTGTAAGGAAGGACTGCAGGCTTGAGCTATGAAGCCTTCCTATCGTGCTTTAGCTATGTTTGTACTTCTGCCAAATGGAACCTATAATAAGGCTGCGTAGGGCAGCTAACATTGGACAGACTTTCACACCATGAAACAATTAATCATAATCAATAAAATAAACAGTGTTCTGTCACCCATTTGTACTGTTGTTCTTACGAGATGTGTTGCTTTCATATCCCATTCTTCCAGTTACGCGGGTGTGCGCCCTTGCCGAGCTCGTCGCTGGGAAGACTTTTACCCTAGCAACACTCGCGAGTCGGCTGGTGCGCGCTCCGTGGAGTGCGCCAACTCATGGCACTGATGATATTACCCCAGCAAGCCTGGCGCACCCCTTCAGTTCCTTCTTGCCAGCTACTGCTCGTACAGTGGGAAGTGAGATGGGTTTGGAATGGCAATAAGAGCAACACATCTCGAAGAACAAAAGTTACAAAGGTGAGTAACCGTCTTTTTCTCTTCGAGTGATTGCTCTTATCCATTCCAGTTAGTGATTCCAAGCCTTACCTAGGCAGAGGGTTGGAGTGAGATGTGCCAGCATGCACAGAACCGCTAGCCAAAGGCTGCAATCATCTCGTAGACTGTTGGAGCACAGGCATACGTGCGAAGCAAAGGTGTGGACTGATGACCAGGTCCGCTGTGCACTATCTCTCTGGATATGGCACTGGCCAGGAAGGCGGCGATGAAGCCTGGGCTCTTGGTTAGAATGCGCAGTGAGATGACCCGAAGCGGACATGGGCCAGTCATAGCATGCTATGTAGCACGCATTACTCCAATGACGGGAATACCTCTGGGAGGAGACTGGTAGACCTATGATCATTCACGCGATTGCCACGAGTTCTGGGGGACTTCCAGAAGGGCTTTGTCCGTCGATATATAAAAAGGGAGCGACCCGTACCTGACATCTAGGGTGTTAACTGGCTGCTGCCGCTGAGATAAATGAGGCCTTCGAAAGGGAAGACCGGGAGGAAGATGTCCTGGTCGGTATGGAGGCCGACACTACCTTAGGAAGAAAATTTTGTCTTTTTATTTATGTTTGTTTCGATGAGGTAGCAAGCTGTACCTGTCCTTGTGTGAAAGACAGTATGCGCAGAGTCCACCGTAATTGCTCGAAGTTTGAGCTACGACCTGCGCCGATGTAATGGCCACTAGAAGACCTGTCTTCCACGAAGCGTACATGGAGTGAGCAAATCGCCAATGCGTTCAAATGGCGGATGCATAAGTCTGCTTAGGACCAATTGATGCCCAGATGGGGGCAGGTGCGTCTGGGGGTAGAGCGCTCCAGGCCTTAATGATTAGTGGACTACAGCGGGGGAAAACACGGAGTGGACACTATTCTCCAGGGTGGAATGTGGAGATAGCGCCAAGTGCACCCTGAGAGAAGATTCGCCAGGCACCCTGCTTAGAGACTCAGAGGTTTGTCCAAAACACATGGGGTCGAGACCTCTCAGAAGGATTAACATTCTTCGTAAGAACACCAGCAGCAGAAACCGCTCACTTGCCAGGACGATTGAACCGAGGGACAGGCTTTCTGCTACTTAGGGAACTGGCTTGTACCGGAGCGGAACAGCATAACTCCGATCTGTTCAGCCATGCAGGAAGCCATGGCCAGTTGCAGGTAGGGCCTGCAGGTTCCTGGTGGCGAAGACTGCTGTGGTCCTCGTTATGAGGTCTAGCGAAGGAGGTGGTAGGGTGGACTGGCCATGGACAGGTTGAGCAGTGGTGTACCAGTGTTTGAATCTGGGCACGCTGCGCGCAATCAGAACCTTAGATGCGCTTGTCCCTGTGGAGTTTATAGGACCCTTGTGAAACCGAGAGACATGGTGGGAAGGCAAAAGCAGGTTGGTCCTCCACAACATGAGGAATGCATCAGTGATCAATCCTCGGTGAAGCCCTGAAGGAGCAGAACGCTTGGCATTTCCTGTTCATTGCGAGAGTTTGTGAACAGGTCTTGAGGGAAAACCCCCCTCTGAAGTCGAAGTGATATAACGTTCTTGGTCTTATCGACCAATCGTCGTGACAGCAGGAGGATTCTGCATCGCCAGAGTGTTCCGAACCCCTGGGAGAAAGGACACTACCAGGTCTATTGAGTGGGCTATGCAGAAGTCCCAGAGTCAAATGGTCTCTTGACACAGGGGAGAAGAGCGAGTCCCTCCCTGTTTGTTGATATAATACATTGCCGTTGTGTTGTCTGTAAACACTGAGACACAACGGCCGTGGAGATGTTGTTGGAACGCCTGGCACAGGAGGCCGACTGCTCTCAGCTCTCGGACGTTTATGTGGAGCATCAGCTCCTGCAAAGACCAAAGACCCTAGGTGCGAAGGTGACCGAGGTGAGCCCCCCATCCGAGAGGTGATGCATCTGTCGTCAGGGAGAGCGAGGGCTGAGGTGGATGGAACGGTAGCCCTGCACATACCAGGGAGGGAGTTAGCCACCAGTCGAGGGAGCGTAAGGTGCTCAGGGGAACGGTCACCAGAACGTCTATTGGATCCCTGCCCGGACGGTAGACTGAATTGAGCCACGTTTGAAGGGGCCAGAAGCAGAGCCTGGCATATTGGTTCACATAAGTACATGTGGCCATGTGGCCCAGTAGGCTGAGACACGTGCGAGCCGAGGTGGTTGGGGAGATCTGCAGATCTCGAATGATCACCATAATCGCCTGGAAACGTGGCTGAGGTAGGTAGGCCCTGGCTTGAGTGGAATCCAGGGTTGCCCCTATGAAGTCCAGCCTTTGTGTGGGGACCAGAGTGGACTTGTCCGCATTGAGGAGAAGCCCCAACTGGGAGAATAGGTCCATGATTATGTCTACGTGCTGTTTGACCTGAGTCTGGGAGGTTCCTTTGATGAGCCAGTTGTCCAGATGTGGAAATACATATATCTGCTGCCGGCGGAGGTGGGCTGCGACGACGGCCATACACTTCGTAAACACCCTTGGGGCCGTGGAGAGGCCAAAGGGGAGGACAGTGAATTGGAAGTGCAGGTGATTGGCCACAAAGCGAAGATACCTCCTGTGTGGAGGGAAGATGGCGATGTGGAAGTATGCGTCCTTTATGTCGAGGACGGCATACCAGTCTCCAGGATCCAAGGACAGGATAATAGTCCCCAGGGAGACCATGCGGAACTTCAACTTGACCATAAACTTGTTGAGGCCTCGCAAGTCTAGGATAGGCCTGAGGCCTCCCTTGGACTTGGGGATCAGAAAGTAGCTGGAGTAAAACCCTTTTCCCTTCTCGTCTGGTGGTACCTCCTCTATTGCTCCTGCGGCAAGGAGAGACTGCACCTCTTGTAAGAGGACTTGCTCGTGAGAGGGGTCCCTGAAGACGGACTGGGTTGGGGGGTGGGAAGGTGGAGTTGAAACAAATTGGAGGTGGTATCCTTGTTTCACCGTGCGTAGAACCCAGATATCTGAGGTCAATTGGGATCACGCCGGGAGGAAGTAGGAGAGGCGGTTGGAGAAGGGAGGAGAAGGATCCTGTCCTGAAATTGGTACGTCATCCTCGTGCGTACCTTCAAAAGGTAGACTTAGGCCCCGGAGGTGCTTTTGGGGGGCCATGGTTTTGACCCCCTTGGGGCCCGGACTGGCGTCTATGGCCACCCCGCCCACGCCTTCTGCTAAAGTCTTGCCTGTGCCGGAGCACAAAGTATGGCCGGTGGGGTTAAGACCGGAAGGGTCTGCATTGGGTCACAGGTGTATGCATGCCCAACGAGCACATGATGACCCTGTTGTCCTTTAAACTCTGCAACCTGGGGTCAGTCTTTTCAGAGAACAGACCCTTGCTGTCAAAGGGTAAGTCCTGGATAGTGTATTGGAGCTCGTGTGGCAGGTTGGAGACCTGGAGCCATGAGATACGCCTCATGGTGATACCTGAGGCCAGAGTTCTGGCTGATGAGTCGGCCGCATCGAGAGAAGCTTGGAGGGAGGTTCTAGCCACCTTCTTCAAGGAATGCAGCAAATTCTTGGCGAGAGTCCAGGGGTAGTAGTTCTGTGAATCTACCCACCTCCGCCCAGGTGTAGTTATAAGGGCTCAGGAGTGCCTGCTGATTGGCCACCCAGAGCTGCAGGGCACCTGCCGTATACACCTTGCGGCCCAGTAGGTCCATCCGCCTAGCCTCCTTAGATTTGGAGGCTGGTGCCTGTTGGCCATGGCGTTCCCTTTCGTTGACCGATTGGACAACTAATGAGGAGGGAGGAGGATGGACATATAGGTATTCATACCCCCGAGAGGGTACCATATATTTCCTTTCAACTCCCTTTGCCGTAGGGGGAATGGAGGCTGGGGACTGCCATAAGATGTCAGCAGTGGCCTGGATGGTCTAGATGAAAGGCAGAGCCACCCTAGTGGGGGCATCCGCCGACAGGATGCTCACAACTGGGTCCTCGACCTCTGGGACTTCCTCTACTGGGAGACTGATGTTGAGCGTCACCCTCCTAAGGAGGTCCTGATGGGCTCTGAGGTCTATCGGCAGGGGGCCTGATGATGAGGTCCCTGCCTCCGCCTCATCTGGAGAGGAAGAGGATGACACTCTGGAGATGAGAGGGTCCTGAATGGCCTCTTGCTCATGGGTCAGTTCCTGTTCTAGTGGTACCGGGGAGCCTGGTGGATGGATCATCTGCTCCTCTGTCCCAGCTGGAGGGGGATGGTTCATGGTGGCATCTGGTGCCCGATGCTCTGAGGGAGCGGAGCGGGTCTGGGCCAATGGAGCACCTTGGGCCCTGATAGTAAGGCCAGGTGTCCAAAGGACCACTGTGAAGGTCCCGGTATTCCTGAGACCGGACCTCCTGAAGACCCGGTAGGCACCTCTGTATCACAGTCCTGTCGTAATAACTGTCCCGTTGCAGGGACCCGACGTCTGCCTGGTATGGCACATGGAGAGCAGAGAAAACTTGGGCTGAGGTTCCGATGGACCTCGCTCCCCTCTTTAACAGGGACCGCTGGGTGCCGGTATTCGAATGTACCATATTGATCGCAGCTGTGGAACCTGCTACCAGCACCAGTGCCGGGAAGTCGACCGGGATCTCAGCCCCTGCAGCCGTGTGAGCAAGCTCCGAGAGGTACCGGGTTGCACATGGAATCGGTGCTGGGACTAGACTGATGCCCGTGATAGTGAGGTAGCAGAGCGGGAATCCGACCAGTGCCACGAGTCTGACCCGGACTGCTTGTAGGAGAACGTGTGCCGGGACTGGCAGCAGCGATCAAGCAGTGGTGCGGGCGAGCATCGTCTCGACCGGATGAGCGCCCTGTCGGGCCGTCCGCGATCTCTTGAATTGGTGCCGATCTGCGCCGACCGACAGTGGTCTAGTCAGGGGGTCGGCTGGCTCCAGCACATGGAGTGACCCGCATGGTGGTGCCAGCGGGTAGGTGCTCCAGTTGTCTGAATCCGTTAAGGCGAGTAAGTCTTCTCCGCTGCCGAAACGCCTCTGGCTGTGGATGCATTGTGAGCTCTGATCGTGGTAGCGCCGGGAGAGCTATTCAGGCGCCAGATCGAGGCCCTCGTGGACCAAAATACAACGGGGGCGATTTAGTTGTTGCCAGATCGGCCTGTGGCGGGTATTTGGCCGGCCAGTCGCGTCTGGGCGTACGTCCTCTGGGCTGCGGCGTGGGCTGTTGCCAAAGCAGCAGGAGTCTTGGCCTATTTCGACCTCAGGAGATTGGAGCGACGGTCGAGCAGACTTCAGTGCCGGTGACGGCTGGGTGCGAGAGTCTTAGGCGTACGGCTTTGTGATCCGCGGTCCGCATAGGGTGCTCCTGCTCACAGACTGACCAGCGCTTGGTGGCTGAAGGTGCTTACAGAAGGTGTTCAGGGCTGCCTCCAGGAGGAGCTGTTTTAGTCTGATGTCCTGCTCCTTTTTAGTTCGCGGCTTGGAAAGCCTTTGCAGAATAGAGCCTTAGTGTTATAAGTGCATTCTCTCAATATGCAACTTCAAACTAGGAGTCGTTGTGTGGGTTGCTGTCTCGGCATCGCGGGCTCCTGTTGACAGGCCAAGCACGGTTTTGAAGCCCAGTGAGCGCGCTATGAGCACCGGGCACGCGGAGTGCGGGAAGGGCTATGCCCGAACCCCACTAAGTAGTCTAAACTAACTTACCTAAGAACTTACAACTAATTCTAACTATCTATGAAACACAACTATGTACACAATAACAATGAGAAACTACGAGTAGCTAGGAGCTGGAGTCAGCTAGCCGCACTCCACTGTTCCAACGAGCCGACACGGCATTCTTGGGGTAGAAGGTAACTGAAGGGTGGCTGGGTCGGCTGGAGTATATATTCTTCTGGCTGCCATAGCAGCGCCATCAGGGGTGAGCCCCAGCGCGACTCGCAAGGTGTTGTCGGTAAAAAGTCTTCCGGCGAACGCTGCATGCGGCGCGCAGGAACTAACTGGAATGGGATATATGAGCAATCACCTCGAAGAAGACATAATTAATTTATTTATTTCAGGAGGACCAGCATTGCTCTGAAACATCTATCTTAGCTAAATTACCCACGTTATATTGAAAGGGTAGCCGTTATTACTAATTTATAGGTGCTTTTTCTGAGACCGGACCTCCTAGAAGACCCCGGTAGGCACCTCTGTATCACAGTCCTGGTCGTAATAACTGTCCGCGTGGGAGGACACCGACGTCTGCCTGGATGGCCATGGAGGAGCAGAGAAACCTTGGGCTGAGGTTCCGATGGACCTCGCTCCCCTCTTTAACAGGGACCGGTGCCGGTATTCAGAATGGTACCATGATCGAGACTGGGACCTGCTACCAGACCAGTGCCGGGAAGTCGACCGGGATCTCAAGCCCCTGCAGCGTGAGCAGCTCCGAGAGGTACGGTGCCTGGATCGGTGCTGGGAACTAGAGTGATGCCGTGAATAGTGAGGTAGAGAGCGGGAATCCGACCGGTGCCACGAGTCTGACCGGTGCCATGTAGGAGAACGGTGCCGGGACTGCGAGCAGCGTCAAGAGCGGGAGCATCGTCTCGACCGGGAGCGCCTGTGGGACCGCGATCTTGAGTGGTGCCGATCTGCTGAGCCGACCGACAGTGGTCTAGTCAGGGTCGGCTTGCCCAGAGATTGGATTACCCGCACTGGTGGTGCCAGGGGTAGGGGCAGTGCTGAATCCGTTAAGGCGAGTAAGTCTCTCGCTGCCGAAAACTCCTCTGGCGTGGATGGCATGGTGAGCTCTATCGTGGTACGCGCCGGGGAGCTATCAGGCGCCAGACTCGATGGCCCTCGTGGGACCAGAATCAACGGTGCCGATTTAGTTGGTGCCGCGGTGGGTATTGGCACCGGCCAGTCCGATCTGGGCGTACTCTCTGGCTGCGGCGTGGGCGTTGCCAAAGCAGCAGGAGTCTTGGCCTTTTTCGACCTCAGAGAGAGGGAGCGACGTGGAGCAGACTTCAGTGCCGGTGACGGCTGGTGCCGAGAGTCTTTAGGCGTACCGGTGTGATCCGGTCCCATAGGGGTGCTCCTGCTCACAGACTGACCAGCGCTTGGTGCTGAAGGTGGCGGTGTCAGGGCTGCCTCCATGAGGAGCTGTTTTAGTCTGATGTCCTGCTCCTTTTTAGTTCGCGGCTTGAAAGCCTTGCAAATAGAGCACTTAGCTGTTAAGTGCGATTCTCCAAGGCACTTCAAACAGGAGTCGTGTGGGTCTCCTGTCGGCATCGGCCTGTGACAGGCCAAGCACGGTTTGAAGCCCAGTGAGCCGGGCATGAGCACCGGCACCGGGTGCGGGGAAGGGGCTATGCCCCGAACCCCACTAAGTAGTACTAAACTAACTATACTAAGAACTTACAACTAATTCTAATATCTATGAGAACAACAACTATGTACACAATAACAATGAGAAACTACGAGTAGCTAGGGAGCTGGAGGTCAGCTAAGCCGCACTCCACTGTTCCAACGACCGACACGGGCGGTAAGAAGGAACTGAAGGGTGGCTGGGTCGGCTGGAGTATATATCTGGTGCCATAGCAGCGCCACTCCAGGGGGAGCCCAGCCGACTCGCCAAGTGTTGCTAGGGTAAAAAGTCTTCCGGCGAACGTGCATGCGGCGCGCAGACACCTAACTGGAATGGATATGAGCAATCACTCGAAGAAGAATAATTAATTTATTTATTTACAGGAGAGACCAGCATGCTCTGAAACATCTATTTACTAAATACCACTATAGTATTGCAGGTAGCGTTAATACTAATTTAGGTGCTTTTTCACAAACTAGCATGTATACATTTCTAGTGATTAAATATATGTATAGACTATGTTAAATGTATGCTTACTCGAGAGCTGAACAATGTAGGGAAATATAGTATGCACTCATTTTATACTTTTATGCATGTATTATTGACTTCTTGCCTATAGTTTTGCAGCCATTCTGGTATTCGGGGCCGGCTTTAGGAAGTGCGGGGCCCAATTCGAACATTTTTGGTGGAGCCCTGGCAGGGATGACTTAAAAAAAAAAAAAGTGGAAAAAAATCCTCTCATTCTCTTTCATGTAATTATTTACTTTCCAATAAACTATGAATAAATAAAAAATTATATACATTGCATCATATATGCTGTTGATTGGCTATTTAATGACCACCGTTTCACGTGTGGTCCCCGCCACTCCCTGGGGGTGTGCACATGTTGATTCCATCTGCTCCCGGCCTCCTCGTTGAAAGCAGGTGTGCAGGGTTAATGCCCCTGGAAACTGCAAGGCAGCAGTGGACATGGGCTGGCTGAGTGCAGGGCAGGGGCTGACTGGAGGTAGGGTCTGCTGCAGGCAGGGCAGAAAGGGATGTGGGGGCTGGTTGGAGAAAGGGTGTGGGCGGGCTGGTTTCAGGCAGGCCACAGGGGGCATGCAGCGGGTTTGCCAGGCTGGAGACAGAGAGTGCGAGACTGCTGCTCAGGCAGTGGGGTGCAGCAGGGGTTGACTGGAGACAGGGCAGGGGGTGCGGGCTGGCAGAAATGTGCAGCTGGTGCGGGCAAGCAGTGTGTTGGGGGCTGGCTGGCTTGAGCAGTGCGTTGGCTGGAGACTAGGACAAGGGGTTGGCAAGGGCTGGCTTGGCACGGGGTGCAGAGGTGGCTGCAGGCAGGGGGGGCCGGACTTGTGTGGGCAGGTCACGGGGTGCAGCAGAGGCAGCTGGAACCCCCGCCCTTTAAGTAACCCCCAAACCCCCTTATACCCCAGGGACCTTTTAAATAGCAGCGGGAGCGCTGGGGAATGCATGGGGGAGGCGGGGCTCCGGCGGCTATTTGAAGGACCGGGGTGGCAGAGGCAGCTGGAGTCCTGGGCCCTTTAAATAGCCCCCACCCCGAGCCCCTCACTGCCCCAGGACTCGGGGGGCTATTTAAAGGGCCCAGAGCTCCAGCTGGAGTCACGGAGCTTGCTACGCTCTGGCCGGAGCTCCAGACGGGAGAGTGGGGCTCACCGCACTCCAGCCGGAGCCGCTGGGCTTGCTGCACTCCGGCTGGAGTGGTGCAAGCCCCGCGACTCCGTTCTCCCGGCTGGAGAGCGGCAAAGCCTCGCCGCCCTGCTCTCCCGGCTAGAGCCCTGGCTGGAGCGCGGCAAGCCCTGCCGCCCCGGCTGTAGTTTTAGCTGGGAGAGTGGGGCCACGCCGCGCTCCTGCCGGCGCTTCACTCAAAGGAGCGGGACCATGGAGCGGACCGCAGCCAGGAACCTGGGTAATTTTAAAAAAAAAAATTAAAAAGGTGCCTAAGGCGCGGGGCCCTTTTAGGCGCGGGGCCTGATTCCCTGGAATTGGCCGAATCTGCCTAAAGCCGGCCCTGCTGGTATTTGTACTCATTATTGTATCAATTACTATGTCTATGTAGATATGTTCATCAGTTATGAGAAGGTGTTTTTGCATATACACCTCTACCCTGATATAATGCGACCCGATATAACGCAGTGCTCTGGGAGGGCAAAGCTGCGCACTCTGTTGGATCAAGGCAAGTTTGATATAACATGGTTTCACCTATAACGTGGTAAGATTTTTTGGCTCCCGATGACAGTGTTGTATCGCGGTAGAGGTGTATAACTAATTTTCAAATTTAAAAGCTTAGCTATTTCACATCTTTTTTAACATCTAAACCCAATTGTATATTTCTGAATATAAGATGTCTATAAAATTAAAATATAATGGATAATGCTTGTTTTAATTATACGAGTGGAAAAAAACATCCAGAACCAATAAGATTTTCCTTTTTCTTTCTTTTTTGTAATCCCACAGTCACCAACAGGATTATTTCATTTTTTAATATAAAATTCATTCCAAAATGGACACCTTCTATGTCATGCATTAGACCCCAGCATATTTTTACCAGTCAGTTTTAAACTCCTAAAAATTTTAGTTTACAATGGAAGTGCTGCCACCGACTTAATGATAGCAACTTGAACGACCCACTTTAATTTAAAATGTAGAATGAACCTTTATATATCTGTGGCAAATACAGACTTTGCAGCCTCAAGGGTTTGGCATTTTTAGATAAAAAAGAATCAATGTCATTATACAGTGTCTCTCTAGAGCATCATAATTATTCTACATGCATACAATATTTATTTAAAACTTAAAATTAAACTTCAAGAGGTGGTCATTTGAAAGCTGGCAGTCAGTGAATGGATCCTGTCTACATGAAAAAGAGAATATTTCTTCTAAAAGTTAAGGAATAGATCAAAACGGTCTTTCCAGTAACTGACACTTTAGTCATACAGATGCTTTTTATGTGTCAGATTTATTAATAAAGAAGGTCCATGGGAACGAACAGAGGAAAATCTTGAGGATGTGACTATCAGTTTTTGATATGTCAGGTATAATTTTGTAACTCTGATTTTTGGATAGCAGTACACACACAGCATTGTACTGATGTTTGTGTACTTCTTTGTACTTCTCATTTGTGATGACTGGGAAAGAAGATAAGGCGGGAGATGTTTTGATACAGGATTGAAACTTGAAACTACAGTCCTTCAATTTGAACAGCGTTCCTTTTTCATCTTTCTTTTCATGTTATCTTTTTAACTTTTGCCACTGATGTAAAGAAAAAAGAAAATTTGAAAAGATGCCAGGTGTTGGTTCTTATCTAGGTGAAAGATCACAGAAGTAGAGAATAAAATATAGTTTTAGTTTGTCGCTAGACAGAATTATGAGAGAGATCAAACACTCATCAACAACAAATGTTTGTCCTCCTAAAGCCAACATGGAATAATTTAGGTTGTGACATTTCTTCCTATTTTACAAGGAACATATTCATAGTATTGTAATTAGTTGAAAGTAAAATTTTTTCTTTTATTTATTGTGCATGTAATTATATTCACTTGGGCTACTCTTCATGAAATTCAGAATGTTATTGTTCCAGTTTTAAGTTATCAAAGTAAACACAGCAAAAAACTATGGTAAAATAAGCTTTTATATAAGATGAACCAAAGGAAATGAATGAATAAATGTTTTTTTTCTGATTTCATTATTTTGTGGAATATATTATGTCAGAAAAAGTAAAAATGGAAACTCCATTGTTTTTGTCAAATGGTCAAATATAGTGGTTTTGATTGAGAAACTCAATATTTGTGTGTATTCTTCACCCATGGATTCACTTGTCCAGGTTGAAGATGTCATCTTAATGTCCCTCAGTTAGCAATATACAATCTAAATATTCAGCCATCCTCTGCATCTCATTATTTTTAGGTTTTCATTGATACTTCTATTATCTACATCAGAGGTCAGCAACCTTCAGCAGTGGTGTGCCGAGTCTTCATTTATTTACTCTAATTTAAGGTTTTGAGTGCCAGTAATACATTTTAACATTTTTAGGTCTCTACCTACAACTATAGTTCAGTTATATATTATACACTTATAGAGAAAGTAAATAAGGTTTTTAAAAAGTTTAAGAAGCTTCATTTACAATGCAGAGCCCCCTGGACCAGTGACCAGGATCGGGGTAGTCTGAGTGCCACTGAAAATCAGCTTGCATGCCGCCTTCGGCACGTGTGCCATAGGTTGCCTACCTGTGATCTACATAGTTACTGACTGATCTGGTGAAACTGAACCGTATTCTGCCTAACACCCTGGTTCAGCAAAGAACTTAAACACATACTTAACTCCATGAAAAGAGAGAAGGTAGATGAGGTAATATCTTTTACTGGATCAACTTCTGTTGGTGAAAGAGATGCTTTTAAGCCTGCACAGAGCTCTTCTGCAGAAAAGGTACTCAGAGTGTCACAGCTAAATACAAAGTGGAACAGATTGTTGAGCATAAGAAGTTAATGTGTTGTAGAGACCATTTAAGGTGAAGTGTGCAGTAGATACTTTTGCAGTTGTAGGACAAAGGAGGGTTAATGGGTTATAGATTGTTGTAATGAACCATAAATCCAGTGTCTTTATTAAGTCTGTGATTTTCAGTCTCTGGAAAAGTTGTGAATTTAAGCTCCCAGGCTCATCTTTTAAGGTGTTGGGCAGGTTTCCTTTGAGGATGAGGACTGAGAGGTCAGATATGGAGATTTCATTTTGTGAAAAGTGTTCACCCATGGGTGAGTTGGTGTTTTTCTCTTCTATTATTTTCCTGTGTGAGTTCATTTGAAAGCATGTCTCAGCTGACATTATTTAAAAAGTGAGTTTCTAGCCATCATGATTTTACAGAAAAGCTTAAAAACATGACATGAAGGACACCCTAAAGGCCTAAATATGATAAAGAAAATGGAAAGACCCAGAAATTTATTATTTTCATAAATCTCATTACTTTTAAGCCAATCTCATGTTTTCTGGGGGTCTGACTCAGGATATTTGAACACTTGGGACTTGCAATTCTGCAATATATAGACTAATTGCATCACACTGGGTAATAAAGTATTAGGCAACTGTAGGGTGACCAGACGGCAAATGTGAAAAATTGGGATGGGGGGGGTGGTAATAGGAGCCTATATAAGAAAAAGACCCAAAAACTGGGACTGTCCCTATAAAATCAGGACATCTGGTCACCCTAGGCAACTGTATGCCACAATCAAACACAACAATGACTAGGACAAACTGTAGTGTGGTTGTAACCATGTTGATCCCAGAGCTTCGGAACTAAAGAAGAGCTCTGTGGTGCTTGAAAACTTGTTTCTTTTACCAGCTGAAGATCATCCAGTAAAAGATATTATCTCACTCAATTTATCACTATGAGGAAATGTTTTTTTTTTCTGACTTTTGTAGTTGTAAAAAAGAGATCAGCTAACATGCCTCCCCCTCTTGCTAAGCAAAATGGCTGTTGCTGAGCTCGGTTATGTTACATCACAGATGGAATATTTGCACCGTGTCAGATTAAGGAGAAATAACCTGTGACTTGTCCCATGTGATTATCCAGTGAACCAGACTTGAACTCAAATTACACTACAAATATCAGCTTGATGAAGTTTTTTGCATATGGGGATAGAGAGAAAAAATTGCTAAAAGTTTCTGCAGAGACACTGATAACATTTCAGCAATCCACCGCCAGTTTACAAACATAGTTCAAGCTCAGATCATTTTGAGTTTTGCACTTAGATAGTTTGGGTTGAGCAGTTTGTACAGTTCTATCCAGAAACCAATCTCCATAGTCTAGGTACCACAAAGCCAGGGGCTATTATCTGCCTTGTTTGTAAAGTGATGCCTCTGCATATGTATCTGAAAATCATGCTGCTTTTTTTTACTGCATATTGCAATGCAAGTTCATATTCAACATACTGTCCACTGAACACTTATGCTTCTGGGTAGTTATTCCTGTGTGGAATATGATTCTAAATAACTGTCAGGGCACCCAGAACTGTGGATAGGCATTTAAAAATAATCCAAATAAATAAATGATAAATATAATCCCTAAGGACCATATTTTAAAAGGTATTTAGAAGCCAAAATTTGCAGATAGTGGGATTTTCAAAAGTGCCTAGGCCCCTAACTCCCACTGGTCCACTGGGAGTTAAGTGCCTAGGCTCTTTGGAAAATCCCACTAGCTGCTAAGATGCATTTTTAGGCTCCAAAATACCTTTAAAATATGCCCTGAGTAGAGGTGGGCAAAAATTTTCAGCTGAAACTGTTTTTGGTGAAAAATGAAGGTTTGTGAATTCATGTTGGTTTCTCTGAATTGTTCCTGTTGGGGAAAATAATCTGAAAAGTCAAAACATTTCATTTAGACCTTTTTGAAATGAAACATTTTGATTTTTCAGTTAAAAGTGACTTTCCATTGTGGAATTTCCTTCAATTTAATTTAAAAAAGGCAAAAATATTTGAAAAAGGCCCGAAATCAAAATGAAACATTGAGTTAGTTTTAGATTGAACAAAATGTTTAGCTTGGCACAAAACATTTTTTCCACTTTGCAATTCACCAAAAATATTGGAATTGCCAGTGAATTTTTAAAAAATCCATTTTTAAAAAATCCATTTTTCTCCCAGCTCTAGACTTAAGTCCCTTCCACAATAACCTGCAGTCTCTGGCTGTATGGTCATGGGTTGCGTGGAGAAGCACCCTTCTGTTGGTGGTCTGTGTGGTTATATTGGGAAATGAGTTCCCTTTCGTTTTTTTGAGGTAAGCAGATCTGCAGCTGGTGTGGAAGAGGTGGGTGAGCAGGTCTCACTAGGCTGGCTGCAAAGGGTCTTCTTTGGTTGGTGGGTGATTAGGGGGTCAAGGCTAGATCAGTTCTTCAGTATCCAAGGTAGAGCTAGCATTAGGAGTATGCAGGCACCAATGGGAAGATACTTAGGCTGCAGTGCATACAAGGCTTTCACTCAGCGCCATTTCTTCTGCCTCCTTCTGCTCTGTCGGAGTAACTGATATGCAAGGGAGGATTGTGGGGACTATAGGGTCCATCTCCCCCTCGACCATGTACTCACATGCATAAGTGTTTGCAGGATCGAAAACTTATTCACGAGGGGCAGGGGCACTTCAAGCAGCCAATTCCCACTGACTTTCAATAGGAGGTAAGTTCCTAATTGTCATTTGTACCTTTGAAAATCACCCCCATAAAATCCTGCATGTGAGTGTTATGAGAAGAAAAATGACCCAAAGCATAAATAATGATGGCGACACCCCTTACAATAATTTTCAGACAGTCATCAGCTACATTGGGGCAGTATTGCTTTATTACCAGAATGGAAGAATTAGCTTGTTACTTGAATGAAAAAGAATTGCTTGCCCTAATTGAAATAGTCGTTAGGATGTATATATATATTTGTGTCAAACTGCAGCCTTCCTGGCAGTAGTCTCATTGACATCCCTGCCAGTCAGCAGCTGCAAATTCTAGCTAGTCCTGTCTTGTGCCAATCTGCTGGTGAGTGGTGCAGAAACATTTTAATTAATGTTGAACTTCTTAAAGTTGAAGTGAAAACAATTATAGCTCAATTTTACTTTGCCTCCTCATTTTCATCACTTATATTCTCTCTTCCTCCTCCCTTTCCATTAGAGGACTTTGTTTCACAGTTGGTGAATTATAATCTAATTATTATATTTTAAAAAAGGCAGACAATGCCTTGTTTCTCCATCCTTCAGTTAAAAACCTCTAGAAGGATGAAGGAAAAACTATTCTCTTCTCAAGTGCCACTCGCATGGAGTCAATGCTCATCACAGACATCTCATTCTTCCCCATCTGTGGCTTTCCCCCCCTCCTACAAAAGGGATTGCATCTTTCCCTTAACAACTGTTTGTACAATAGACTCAAGGAAAGTTCATAGCCACATCACATGTACATTGGATATGTAAGTGAAGTGATCTGTAGAACTCCTAATTAGACCTAAATTCTTGATTTACTATTTATAAAACAAAATTGATTATTACTTCATCAACAACATTTAAAGCATCATTAAGAGAGGTCTGCTCCAGCAGCCTCAGGTTAAATTTTTTAACAAGCACTTTAGTTGCTAATCTGTGTTAATGCCAACATATGTAAACTTCCTAATGCTAATTGCATTCAGCTGTGAATCAAACAATGTCTAATTCTCTTCAGGATTAATTATGCACATGTTCTGCCTGCATTCCTAAACATGGTTCTCATAAATAATAAGAGATATATCTAGGCAGATGGGATTTTTCCAACTAAACGATCTGTTTATCATGAATAAAACAATTGACATATACTAGACTTCTAATGCAAAGTCACCACAGCCTTCACATATTTTTAATCATAAATAATTACTGTGACAGTTGTTTGTCTGACTACATTTTTGAACAACCAAGCACTAAAAAGCATGTTCTTCAAGACGTACTATTATCTCTGTGCTGTTGCTTTTTCTCTTTAAACTGAAGGCACATAACAGAATGGTTTATATTGTGTGTTTGATGAATGACGCTAACTGACTGCAATAAATGCACAACTTTTGTAAGCCCCAGGGAATCTTTCTGAAGTGGACTTTGTAAGAAAAACTGCTAAAATGTTATGTATTCTGCTTTTCAGGATTTGAAGTGTCCAGAGAAAATGTTGGCAGCATCTCTTTGCAATATTTAAATGAATTGGAAGTGCTGATAGTTTCCTTCATTTTTTGGTAAGATGACTCCAAAAGGAGAAGACCTGTTAAATGAAAAGATGCTTGTAAAAATTGCATTTGACAGAGAGAAAAGAAATTTACCTTTAACATTTAATGAAAGGTACAAATAAAGGTATTCCATTGTATCTCTTATTAAAGAAGGCTAGATCTTAAATCCAGCCTCAGTGAACACATCAGTAACGCCTTTTATTATAAGACATACATTTCTTGGTTTCCACCAAAAGAAGCTTACATAGAAAATGCATCAAAAAACCAAGAGATGAATATTAGAAGTAGTGGTACATATAAATTGCACTATTATGCAGAGATCATATTTCATAATGGGCTATTGCAGCTGTTACTTTTAGTGGTATTGTGACACAACTTCTCATGACTGCATGTGTCATTTTGAATTCTTCTGATGAGTCTGTTAATATTATTTTTTAAAAACATGAGTGAATTTAATGCTTGTGAAAGGTAATGGACTGATAGCCCTGATGTCCGACAGCCTCTTGCAACAAAACAGGTGTAACGCAGTTAGCAGCAGTGCAAGCTTCCCCTGGCAGTGTGCTCTAAACTACTCTCCAAGGACCATCTCTAGAGGTGAGAAAGCAGTTCACTCTCTCCGCTGAGTCAACCAATAGTAGTATCTATCAAACTCTGTTGTGATGTTTTCTGTAATAAGAACATCTGGCCTGTGAGCATCAATTAATTTCATATAACCATCTGATGGGTTTTCAATGATCTGTCACTTCCAGTCACTAGTGACCTTGTCTGAATTTGAGCTGGTGACCTAGAAGTAAAAACCTCTGAGTTCTATTACTAGTTCAGCTGTGCCACCCTGCCCTTTGTTCAGTTTAGGCACAATAAACTCGGTTGTGGCTATGGATTGTATGCAATACAGCTAAACTATGAAGTGACAAAAAGCTTGATAATCTGGAAAGCACGTTTTCAACAGCTTGAGCAGCTTTATTTCAAAATGAGCCATTTGTCTGCTTTTAGAAATCAGATAATTCATGATAGCAGCATGTGGCTGAAAGGATAAAAACAGGTGAAGAGTTAAGGGCATTGTAGCATTCACCTTATTCAAAGTAGTATAGATGGAGAAAAAAAATATGTTAACAGTTTAAGGTGTCACACACCAGAGTAGGAGATGCAGGAGTAAGTGGTAGGATCTTTTACTGCTTGGCAATGTTACATACACCATGTTTTCTTTGTGCACTTAAAGCCTGATCCTGTACCAGTGAAGTCTGTGGGAATTTTGCCCTCACTGGATTATTATTTTTGCACTGAATTCTTCCCAGATTAGGGTTATTTTGAGAGACTAATAAAGTCAAAGAGTCCAGATTCTCAGATGGTGAAATCAGATTAGCTTTATTGACTTCAATGGAACTATTAAAGATGATAAAATAAAAATCATTGACATTTTCAGGAGAAAAAATTGACATTTTCAGGAGAAAATTTTGACTTGTCATTGGGGAAAAAAAAATTTGTCCAAAAAAGTAAAGAAAAAGAAAAACAAACAAAATATGGCCAAAAAAATTCTATTTTTGGTGTGTTGTGGGGAAGATTAAGACAAATAATAAAAATTTAGGGAAAGTGCACACTTTTCTCACTCCTTTTCATTTTGTTGAAACTCCAATTTTCTTAAAAAAAAGTTTGGATGGCATTTTTTTGACCAGTTCTAAGAGCTACATTGATGTACACCTTTGAGAGTCTGGCCCAGTCTTTCTTTTTCTAGAATTTGAGCTTTCAGGTAATGTTGAGACCCATTATCATTTCTGAAATGCTATCAGAACCAGGCAAGGGCTAACGTGGAGCCTTTAGCCATAGAGCAGTACCTGTGAGGGGGATTGTGTCTGTGGAGACACAATGACTTCTGCAGCTAACCAGTGGTATTGGGATTTTGGATGCTGTACACCTGCTGTCCCTAGGAGGGACCTGGCCCCTGCTTTCACACCATTTGGGGCAATTTGCACCCTCAGGGACCTACAGAGAGATTAGTCCCTCCACTCCACAAAGCACAGGTGGTATAAGAAGGGGGTTTGTTGGAAGGGGAAGACTCCTTGTTACCATTCCCTGTGTACCTGACCACAGGCTAGGGATAATCTGGCCCCAAATGAACAAGAATTAATTTAATTCTTTTGAAGCAAACCAGGCATCTTGCCTACAGAGCTTATCACACTAAAAGAGGCCAGCTGGTGAAGGAAACAGAAAAACATACCCTCCCATTCATAAGCAAGTAGTAAGGCTTGGTCTTTGTGCATCCTCTGCTGTACCATGAATACACAGGGAAAATTAACTTTCAGACACGAACTCAAAGTCAACAATGAACAAAAAGTTGGGTACTTGCCAGCTGCACCTGAGAAACTCAATAAATCAAACAACCAAAAACTAAAATAGCAGGTGGCCATTGATGTTTCTGTGCGTGGTATCAGCTCCTGCAAAACAAAACTTTCGGGCTATCACTAGTTTACCATAAATGGAAGTGTATTTATTGATTATAGAAGTATACCCCATTTCTGTGGAAATATAGTAAGTTCTTGTTTCCAGGTTAACAAAATATGTTTAAGAAAAGAAAATGACAGCAATTGCAATGAGCTGTGCCCATGGCTCTTAACCCCTCAGGATGAAATTCACTCTGGAGCAGTAAATCAGCACAAGGCCAATGCACTGCTTAAGTCTCACTTAAGACCTAAGTGTCAGATTTTCAAAAGAGCACAGCTCCCATTTAGGCTCCTAAAATAACTGGTCAGATTTTCAAAAGTGCTCAGTGTATTGAGTGCTGAGCTCTTTTGAAAAATCCAGGTGTAAGTGGGAGTTAAGCTGTGAATAGGTCTTGTACTTGTCCCCTACACAGGGGTGAATTTCACTGTAAGTGCTGAAGGCGTTTGTCTGTAGTGCCTTTTACAGCAAACAGGAGAGCTGTCAATGAGGGCCTGCATCGCTGCAGCTCTCAGACATGTGAGTAGTCCCACCAACTACAAACATGAGAGAGGGCTGCGGGATCCGACACTGAGCCACATATAAGACAATTTCCCCCCTCCCTCCCCCATGGTAGTGATCTGTAAAAAGCAAATGATTTTCATGATGCAAAAGAAAGGGAAAGAGAGTAAAAATTCATGCTTTTGATATTGTCTTGTACCTAAGTAAACTTTTATTTTTTATTGTTAGTGATAACAGTTTTAAAGAGGGGAGTTGCCATAAGGAAGCACTTTGTAAATTATCCTGCCTCTCAACATATTAAAATCCTATTTATCTGTGTAAAGTTGTGAGGCAGGAAAAGCTAGGAAGTGAGAACTCATGACCCATTTGGAAAATAAACTGTCAAGGATAGGTCATTGGCTTATTTCTTTGTGTTACTATTATGCTGTTGTGGAGCTCTGGCTTGCTATAGTATCCTGTGCAGCCCAAGGCTCTCACTAAAGTTTGCTTGACTGTAACTGCCACATCCACCCACTCATATAGAGAAATCCCAGAATGTTAAAAGTCATGGATCTTTTTAAAATAAAAAAAAACATGGAATCTGTGAGGACTATAACAAAAGTCAAGTTTTTGTTATGTGCCTCACTGCTCTTTGGCTTTGCTTCTTGGCTCCCCTGGTTTGTAATATGATTATTACTTGTTTCAAATGAGTCATCGCTAGGGCTACTTCAGAATCCTAGAATCCAATTGATATTGTGGCCTATTTTAAGTTACCAAAGGCATTCAATAAAAAATTACCTAGATTTGTGATTTGTGTGCTTCTAGCAACACAGTTGCAGTTAGGGTGAACAATTGGGACAGGGGGTGAGGGATAATAGGAGCCAATATAAGAAAAAGATCCCAAAATCGAGACTGTCCCTATAAAATTGGGACATCTGGTCACCCTAGTTGCAGTTGGTTTATGACTATTGCGGCATGATTCTTATTTATTATTTACAGTATTCAAGAGTGTACAAGGTGTGAAGTTAAAGACATAGGAAGAAATCTGGCTCCATTGACATTAATGAAAGTTTGGCATTGACTTCAGTGTGTCCCAGATTTCACCCAGGGTCCTTTCCTGAAATTCTTATGTAACTCATGGGCCTAATAAGGAGGTATCTCTTTAAGAGATCTACGGAGGGAAGGGGGAGATATGAGTAGTCACTTGTTGCTAGGAGATGCACAATTAGCACTCCATAGTCAGAAGTTTCTGCGATTGGGTGTGGTAGTTTTGGGGTATGCTCAAAAGGTTCCCTGTAACTGGACTCAGACTCCAGCTGTTTTTACAAAAGCCAATGTGCCCTGTGTGGGTTGGAAGAAGCTGAGCCAGGGAGCAGAAAGCTGGCTGTTTTTCCCCAGCACTGAAGCATTTTGCAGCAGGTTTTTTTTTTTTTTTTAAATCTACTAAATCTTTTTAAATCTAAATACTTAAACTGGTTGGTTAATTAGTTAGCTGACTAGTCACCTGTGTGAAGGAGAAAGAGACTGCACAGATTCCAGTTGGAGGTTTTTATGAGCAAGTCATGGCCAGCGGGTGAACCCCAGGCTCGGGGAGGCTAGCCCCTGACCTGGACCACTCCTTTTGTCTGAGGCCCCACCCCTCCTGCTAGAGCCCAGAGACCCCCTCTGCGCAGCAAAGCAGCCAGCTCTACAACCCCACAGCCGTCCGAGTGCCCCCAGTCCCGGAGCGCCGGGCATGTGAGTGGGCTGTGTGGCCTCCCCTCCCAGCCCTGTAATGCCAGGCAGGTGAGTGGGCAGCATCCCCCCCCCCAGCCCCAGAACACCAGGCAGGTGAGACAGCAACATGACCCCCCCCCGAATGCTGCCCCCCAGCCCTAGAATGCCAGGAGGGCAGGTGGCACAGCCCCCCCTCCCCCAGCCCTGGAGCTCAGGCTGGCCCCCATTAGCCCCAACCAACGCCATGGGGTAAAAGCCCCCTGCAGCATAGCCAGGGAAGCAGGAAGAGGTCTAGGGGTGGAGCATGGGTGGGGCCACACAAGGCTGTTTGGGGAGGCACAGCCTCCCTCGCCTTCCATACCCGCCACCCTCTCAAATTGGAACTTGCACACAGAGCAAGTGGAGGGAAAATGTTGTTGCAGTGCTTTTGACTTAGAGATTTTGGTGTTCAAATGCTGTAACTGGTGTTCAAATGCTCTCACATATGTTGCACATTCAAAGCCTGTATTCCCATGTAGACAACAAGTAATGAGACAGATTCGAAGCATGCATTTCCACACATGAAACAGATAATGGGAGAGGCAAAGTGGAACTTGCACATGGAGCAAGTGGAGGAAAAACGTTGTTGCAGTGCTTTTGGCTCAATAGTCTTACCATGGCCAGTGCAAGGATATTTCGTGCTCTAGGCGAAACTTCCACCTTGCACCTCCCCTGGGAAGAGAGGAGAATTAGAGCGCACCTGCATGCTTAGGAGAGAAGGCGGAGCGGAGGTGAGCTGGGGCAGGGTGTGGTCCCTGTGCATTCCTTCCTCATTGCTTGCTGCAGGCAGCCCTCCCCGCACCTCCCTGCCCCAGCTCACCTCCACTCCACCGCCTCCTCTGGGCATGCTTTTTGGCGCCCCCAATCACTTGGCGCCCTAGGCGGCCACCTAGTTCGCCTAGTGGTCGCACCGGCCTTGAGTCTTACAGATTTGGGTGTTCAAATTCTGTAACTGAGACTCAGGTGAACTCAATCTAAGCTTTTGGGAACTCTGAGTTACTTCCCACTGCGTTTCTGTGGTGACTGACCTGTTTAGTTTTAATTTGTTGTCTTCATTTATGTTCATGTACAACTGTGAAGATAATGTGTGTGGATCATAAAGTAGCCATGTTATGTTGAAGTCATTAAGTTGTTATTATTATTCATGTTTTTTATCGTTATAAGATTTTATAAAGTTGGTACTTACTTAAGAATTAAGTTAATTCCTTTTTGTTCTTTTTGGAGTTGATTGTGGGGAAGCTGACCCTGTGCAATCCTTGCTGAAAATCCTCAATGACTGAATGTCGAGGCTCCATGTGCTTTTCTTGGGAGTTGTGTTTTAGGAATTAGGAGAATGAGCCATGACGTAAACTCTAGCCCACCCAAGGTTACACTTATAGTCCAAATTTCAACTTGACACAACAATTGGAGGAGCATACTCAGAGAAACGGAGGGAAGGAAAGTATAAAAAGAGTTGCACTGATCACATGTGTTGCAAGGAATGTTTTGCAAACGTGCTTGAAATTTTGGCCCTTTGTATGAGAATCTTCTCACAGCTCTAAAAAGATGCATATATAATATTACTTCTATGCATCGCACGTTTAAATCCCAAATAAAATCTTGTGTTAGCATGTGATTTTATGTAAAATAACAGTAGCTTTTTGAGTGCAGGGTGCCTGCTGTCATTCACACTTTGCCCTGTTCCATAGACAGACTGAAGCACACTACATTTACAAGTTCTCAGTTACACTCTTTCAATTGCTGCATGAAACTGTTTGGATGATACACCTACACTGATTAGGTTACCTTGATGGGCATTAACATACCTGAGTGTTTGATAAGGGCAGTAATGTCGTCCCTTTGGATTCTATTGACTGAAGAGTTACGTTAAAAGATAGTGTTGCTTGGTAAATATTTCTTGGACCCGCTAAGTTATTTTTTCTTATAGCTTCTGTCATAGCTTCCTTCTCAGTTCTGAACCTTAGAGTTCAGAAAATAAGATCCTAGCATGAAACCTCCAAGCTTAATTACCAGCTTAGATCTGATATCACTGCCACCAGACAGGAATTTCAGTGCCTGCCTCACTCTGGTCTCCCCAAAACCTTCCCTGGGGGACCCCAAGACTCAGATGCCCTGAGTCTCACAACAAAGGGAAATAACCCACTCCCTTGAGTCTTCACAACATAGGGAATATAACCCACTTCCCTTGCTCCCTCTTTACCTCCTCCCAAGGCCTTCCTCCCTCCTGGGTCTTACCTGGAAGATACTGTAACAGCTTCATCTTTCCCTGAGAGAAGCTGAGTCCCTGGGCACAGGACGAGTATCCATATCCCCTTGAGCCTCAACTAAGAAAAGTGAAAACTCCTAAACAAGTCTTTTAAAAACGAAGAGCTTTATTTTATTAAAAATGGAAAAACTAGAACTAAATTAGACATTAAAAACTGGTTCTCTGTATACTAACGGTGCACAGATAATACCAACGGATCATTGGTACTTAATCTAGAACAGAAGACACAAAGGATGAGCATATGATAACCAGCCTTATTCAAAAAAGAAATTCACAATTGAAATAGCATTGTCCAAGCACAGACTGCTACACACAGTGTAATTACAAATAAGCAAAAACTAACTAAAAAGACCCTTTTATGCCTTACTTATTCTACCTCTTGAATACTCAACAACTAAAGGGGAAACCCGCAATGACTATTAGAAAGCGCATGAAGGTCTGAAGGTAGAGAGATCCTCTCAGAGCCGAGAGAGCACTAGAACAGAACAAAGAACACACACCCAAAAACTTCCCTCCCCAAGCTTTGAAAAATCCGGTTTCCTGATTGGTCCTCTGGTCAGGTGTTTGGTTCCCTTTGTTAACCCTTTACAGGTAAAAGAAACATTAACCCCTAGCTATCTCTTTATGACAGCTTCTTATAGCTGTTGATGCTTACTGCTTATCAGTGTAGTGTGTTTATTAATTTACTGATCAGTAAAATAGGAGCAAATAAACACATGTTCATTGGTTTCTGAAAAGCAAAATTTATAAAATTCAACTCATTTATTTTTGGTCAATAACAGAGTTCCTGTACATAATATATTATCATCTCCTGTTTCCGTGTGATCTTTTTAAAAGTACTGTTTGTCTGGTAAGCGTTCTGATAGAACTTTGGTGATTTTTTGTTTTTGTGTTTTAGGAAATTAAAGAAAAAAGACACCTCAAGTCAGCAGATTTAGCAGAAGAGCTGTTGAGCAGAAGTTCCATTCGGAATGTCAAGGCTCTCATTCTCCCTGTCTGTTCGGTGTAAGGGAATCCCATCCATTGTGCTGCTACTGGGGTAGAGCAAATCCACTGAGCCACTGCATATTCATTAGGGTTGTGGCTATGTGGGTGAAGAGAGCAGGGCATCTGACATGCTCCATTGTGTCTTAATCCACTCTAATGCCTCTTGATGGAAGGAGTTGAAGAGGATAGAAGGAGGAAGACTAGAGGAGTTCAGAAAGAAACAAAAAGTCACAGAGGAAGTTAGCTAGAGGAAGGAAATAAACTGCAGTGGGACTAAAGCAGAGATTTCAAAGGTGCTGTGACAGACCCAGACCAGTGGGGTACAGGAGTCTGGTCCTATTGGTAACCAGGGGGTGGGCGGGCAAAGCCTGCCCACTTGTAAAGGACCTCCCCCCAGCCTAAAGGGAGGATCTACAGGTCTGGGACACCAAGTAATTCCGTGGGACAACGAATGAAAAAACAGGATCGGGAGTGAGGTCATAGGGCTAAACGAAGAGAACCTGATGGGGACACCGAGCAGAGAACCCCAGACAACGCCCACTGCTCCTCGAAAGCATCAAGGGATCCAGTGGACGCCGCCCAGAGGAACTCCACACGGATGCGTGAACAGATGGAGGAGCAGAAATAGGCCCCACAGTCGCAGGAAACCCCATCAGCCAACCTCCTCTCCCTGGTGTTGTAGATGGCTAATTTGGCCAGGGCTAAGAGGAGGTTGATAAGGAGATCCCGCGACTTCGTGGGGCCACGGATGGGGAGTGTGTAGATAAAAAGGTGAGGGGAAAAGTGCAATCAAAAATGCAATAAGATATTCAAAAGGAGCCGGAAAAGGGGTTGCAATCTGGTACACTCCAAATAAATGTGCGCCAGGGTCTCTGTCATACCACAAAAAGGGCAGGTGTTGGGGACAGGGGTAAACTGCGCCAAGTACACGTCTGTGCTCATGGCCCCATGAAGGAGCCACAAACTGACATCCTTGGCAGGCCTCGGGACTAGAGTAGAGTATAAGCTGGCCCACTGGGGCTTCTCACCCTCGAGAGGTGGCAGGAGGTCCTGCCATTTGTTATCGGGGCGGGACACGAGGGTGAGGTAGAGAAGGGTGTGGAGCACGAGCATGTATAGATGTTTCCGTGGCGCGGCCTGGAACAGAACCGGCTGCAGAGTGTGCAGCCGGCTGGCAGTGAAAGGATGAGGGGGCCGATTGGGTCCACGGGACAGGGGCCCTATAAAAATGTCCACGGTGCCTGGGGTGGAGGGTGACGGGGCGTGCCCTCTCGCAGGACCCGGTCGAGGTAAGCCCGAGCAGCAGGCAGTAAAGCGGCCCTCACCTCCTAAAGTACGCGCTGGGGAGTA
>NC_133769.1:51040195-51053202 GCF_003597395.2 Chelonoidis abingdonii | reverse complement strand
GTGTGTGTGTGAGGAGCTGGGAGCAAGAGGCGCAAGGAGCTGAGAGGGAGAGGGTGTGCTGCTGGAGGACTAAGGAGTACAAGCATTATCAGACACCAGGAGGAAGGTCCTGTGGTGAGGATAGAGAAGGTGTTTGAAGGCGGTCATGGGGAAGTAGCCCAGGGAGTTGTAGCTGTCATGCAGGAGGCACTATAGACAGCTGCAATCCACAGGGCCCTGGGCTGGAACCCTGAGTAGAGGGTGGGCCTGGGTTCCTCCTAAACCTCCCAACTCCTGATCAGACACAGGAGGAGTTGACCCAGACTGTGGGGGAGATCACTGAGGTGAGCAAATCTGCCAATAACTGCAGGACCCACCAAGGTAGATTAGGAACTTTGTCACAGGTGCCTAAAGGATTTTTAGGTGCGCAAATCTCAATCAATGGCTGATTTAATTGCTATGGGCTAGAGCAGGGTTCGGCAACCTTTTAGAAGTGGTGTGCCGAGTCTTCATTTATTCACTCAAATTTAAGGTTTTGAGTGCCAGTAATACATTTTAATGTTTTTAGAAGGTCTCTTTCTATAAGTCTATAATATATAACTAAACTACTGTTGTTTACTAGAGTAAATAAAGTTTTTAAAATGTTTTTAAACAGTTTCATTTAAAATTAAATTAAAATGCAGAGCCCCCCCGGACTGGTGGCCAGGATCTGGGCAGTGAGTGCCACTGAAAATCAGGTCGCATGCTGCAGGTTGCCTACCCCTGAGCTAGAGCACCTGTTCCTCTTCTGTGGTAAGAATATACCAAGTGCATTACTGCATTTACTAATCTATATTTCTCATGTTATTTTTAATATTGATATTAATGCCATTCATATAAATTTTTATTAAGCATTTTTATAGCACAGTCAAAGTATACATCACTTACAAAACAGTCCTTGCCCTCCACAACTGACAGCCTAACTTAGATAAATTGGGTGCATTGGGTAACTATTAATGTCTACCATTACTACACCAAAAATGGGCATTAACATCCCTTTTTTATGGAGGAATGAAGAGGTGACATGACAAATCCCCAAGCTTGTGTGTGTCGGAGTCCAGAACTCAGGTTTTCTAGCACCCAGTGTCAGCGTCATTTTACTAGATCACAAATGAGCCTCTCCCATCACCAAAATAGTGGATGCAGTTTAAGACCCTGATCCAGTAAAGTAATTGAACATGTGAGTAGTTCCACTGAGATTCCACATGCTCAAAACTTGTTTGGATTGGAGCATAGCTGCAGGTAAGTGAATGATTCTTGGTGTGAAGGGTTTACTCAAGCCCTTGTCTAGCTAATTTGTCTTGGGCTTGAAGTATTCCTCCATGCTGTTTGATGCTGTGCCCTATATGAAAAATGCCAATATTGGTGCAAATACTGAAGTGCACAAGTACAAAGTATGTTCTTATGCTTTCTACAGATATTCATCTGAGTAGTATTTCATCACTCAGATGTTTGCAAAGGGGTTGTGAGAGTGGCCAGGGCGAATGAAGTTTCAAATTTGAGTGAATATTTAAAGTATTCAGATATGTTTTTGTGGTGTACCCCTACTTTTAGCTGGCAGCACAGGGCAAAGCAGTTTAAGCAGGCAGAAAATTGTGAGTGCCTAAGATTTGGGATCGACAGGTTGCTGCAGAAAATGGCAAGTAGAGCGCATTATCAACAGGTTCCCGAGGTGGAGAAGCCTGAAAAAAAGTGAGATTTTAATATTTCTATTTTAAAATATTAGGCACCCAATTTACCTCTGCTAACTTAAATGAAACTAAACCCACTCATGCCAGTGGTGAATGTGACTGTAGGAGTTTACTGCCAAAAGGGAGAAACTGGATTTATACCTTACATAGATGCCAATCCTAGAACTGGGTCCATATAGATGGATCCTGGTATCCATGATTTCAGTGGAGTTCCTTACAGGCATAATTCCTAACAGGCGTAGCTTGACCAGAGATCTCGATTTTGAGAAGTTTGTCCCGTGTCCCGACCAGAGTACGGTTGGGACTCCATTTGTCCCGATATTTTGTTTCCTGGTCTTTGGTGGCAATTCGGCGGAGAGTCCTCAAAATTAGTTGCGGACAGTCTTCAGCGGTATTTTGGTGGCAGGTTCTTCTGTCTTTGGCGGCAAGTTTTATCACCCCTTGCCGAAATACTGCCGAAGACTGTCCGTGACTGAAGGGCTCACTGCCAAATTGCTGCCGAACTCTCGGACGAGTGAGTGTAAAAAAAATTAAATAAATAAATAAAGCCACCCCTTCAGCGGTCCTGATATTTTCCACTTAAGATCTGATCACCCTATAATGGGCGTAGCGTCCTAACTGGCAGGTTTGGGTTGTGAAATTCCCTACCATAAAAAGGATTTTTAGCCCACTAACATTTTCCAGGATTGACACTTCAAGGTCACAGCTTGGACGGTCTGCACCCAGCCATCTTTAGATGCAATATGATATAGAGTGTGTCATACTCTGCTGGCTATTCCTTTTAATATCACTAGTCAAAACATTTTGCTAATTTGTTTTTCTTAAGTAAAAGACTGTCAGGGCTGAATGAATGCTGTTTTAAAAAGCTTGGCTCTACCGAACTATAGGACTTTGTGAAATTTTACTGGAAAATAGAAACCTACAATTAAACTAATGCTATGAGTAAAGAAAACAATAGTTCATAATTTCACACTTTGTAAATATATTGTTGTTGGCAATGAAAATTATACACACCTTCACAACATAGTATGTCATGGCAACATAAACATATATATTACTTTGAAGTTTTAATGTTCTTTTTGAGTTATACAGCACCTTTTAAAAATGTGTTTATAACTGGTATATAACATATAAACAATGTAAAGCTTTCAAAGTTGGATTCATTACAGGTATTAAATGCACCCAAAATTATACCTCTCTCTAGTCACTTGAGGTGACCTGTTATTTGGCACATTTTGGATGGAAATATTCCTGTTCAATTTATGGAATGTTTTCAGCTATACTGGTACTAGTTTGTAGCAACTGTTTTATGTAGACACGCACACACACACACACACACACAATACGTATAGAAATACTGGAATGGAGACCATGAACATTAATATTCTGCTTTTCCCCTGTAGACCTTTGAATGAGAGACTTGATATTATTTTTACAGAAACTTGATATGAACCTATTTATATTAAATATCACATTCATTTTATTTCCAGTAATTTTTAGCACAAAGCCAACATCTTCCACAGAATTCTATATTTAATTTATGTGTAGTTTTGATGAGAGTTTACATTTTTACTGTACTAGGTATATTTGAAAATGTACATAATACGCAAGATGTATATTACAATATACGTGGTCTATAGCATAGTCTTTATCTTTAGGAAATACAATAGTCTCAAACTTCTGGCAATACTTTCTGCTATTGCCCTTGGTATTGCATCAGTATATTAGGGTTTATTTTGAAAATGCTGAGTACTGGCTTGATTCTGCTTCCATTGAAGTCAACGGTAAAAAACTGGCATATCTGTATTAATCAGGAGTAGCAAGTGAGTGAGATATTATTAATATTTATTATTTCTGTTACCGTAGAATCTGAGGCCACAACTAAAACTGGGGCCTAGTTGTTCGAGGCACTGCACATACACAGGAGAACAGTTCCTGCTCCAAAGACCTAATGATCTATGCAGACGAGACAGATAGTGGGAGAAAGAGTTTCATTATCTCCATTTTATAGTTAGGAACTGATGCACGAGTGATGAAATGACTCACACTGAAACCCAGATCTCCAGATTAATAATATGGTGTCTTAATCACAAGACTTATTTAGTTATGGAGTAATTCAGGTCATACCAAACTAGCACAGATAATACCTTTACCCCACATCACAGTATGATGCATTTTGTATATGCCTCATGTTCCAGTGTAAAGGTCTCAGAGGAAGACATAAAAACTTCTTATATGACCTATATTAGAACTTCTATGCACAAAAGTTGTATCTCCTTTAAGGAGTCTGATATCTTAATTCCAGGTGTCATTTGTACCAAGGGTCTAGAAACAAGTTCTGAATTTTTCCAGAAAGGGTGGAACCTCTTTTCGTGTTGAGTTTTGCAGGGCTGCGAAACATCTGTTCTTACACCTATAATGGGAGCAGGACTGAAGATTTCCTGTTCTGAGCCTTAGGCTGGTGTAATTTTCTTTCTGCAGTGAAGGCTTGAGTCTCCACCACTGAAGTCAATGGAAGCTTTGGCTCTGACTACAGTGGGGACAAGATGAAGGCACTGATGAAAAGGAGGAACTATTTGTCTAGCAGGTGATTTTTTGGGTTTTTTTTATTTTTTTTTTTACTAAATGGCTATTTGAACTGCTCACTGTTTTGGAATTTGCAATAAGTTACAGGAAGATGCATTAATGGGCAGTGGAGGTGAAAGCTGAATGATGCGAACTTAGATGATAAGCTCTTTGGGGTAGAGATCATTGTTTTGTTCTGTGTTTGTACAACAGCTAGCACGATGGGGTCCTGGTTCATGAGTAGGGTTGTCAACTCTCCAGGATTATCCGGGAGTCTCCAGGAATTAAAAATTAATCTTTAATTAAAGATTATGTCATGTGATGTAATCTCCAGGAATACATTCAATCAAAATTGGCAACTCTATCCATGTTTGTGCCTCCTAGGTGCTATGGTAATACATATATTTATTATTATTTAGAATTGTTTAGAAATGTATTATATAACTTTGCCCTTTACCACATAGCTATCACCTCTATATGTGACATATGCATATGATTACAGCTAATCTTTCCATTTATCTATCCGTGGCAGTTAAAATATGACATTTTCCATTATAAGCCTGTTTTTCTCTCAAGCTTTCTGAATAAGCTCCCTTACACACAGCTCCTTCTCTTATACTTTTGTTGTTATGATTTTTTCTGAAAAATCGTGGTTTAGGTTTATTAAATTTTAGGTAAAATCTCAGCCCCTCCTCAACTGCATTCTTGCCTGTCATCCCCAAATACCAGCCTCCTGAATGCCTGCTTTGATTTCTTGCTTCTGGCAGCTAGCATCTTCTGGCAGAAGTTTTCATCGTCTATGCATTTTGCTCAGATCCTTACTTTTCTCAGCATCACCAAGAAAATTTGGACTGCCAATTCACTCTTGGCCAGAGAGATGGCCATAGGAAGAACATCTTCTATAGGAACTTGTGACATTGTGGAGAAGAGGCCTCCAAGGAGACCTTCATGCAACCTAGAGAGGGATGTGATGAAGTAGTAACTCACCCCGAGTCCAAAATATCAATTGTCCAAGTGTCTTCCTTCTCCTTCCAGCAGTATGTTTGTCTAGACAATGTTTCCATCAGAGATAGCTGAGAGCAAAGGCAACAGAGCATCTTTCTCAGTATCAAAATATTTACCCCTCACACACACCCTCCAGAGGGATATACAGGAATAGAATTTTTAGTCCTTTAAATAAGGGGGTGTCTAGACAGCAGTATATTCACCCCCTCTTCTTCACAGGTGGGAGATACAGCAGAAACTCCCATCACCATGAAATCTCTTTCATGGAGTATCAGTTACTGCATCTGTACATGAGAGAATAGAATTTGGCTCTTGAATCACCAGTTAAAATCTCTAAAAGCAGCAAAAAGTCCTGTGGCATCTTATAGACTAACAGACATTTTGGAGCATGAGCTTTCGTGGGTGAATACCCATTTTGTCAAATGCAACAGGACTCTGCTGCTTTTACAGATCCAGACTAACACAGCTACCCCTCTGATGATGACAGTTAAAATCTCAGCTTTAAGGTTACATCAATTTAGTTTTCTCACAATTAATCCCTTGTTGAAAAAAGAAAAAGAAAGTGATACTGATCTGTCATAAACAGATAGTAAAGGGTTAACAAGTCCAGTAAACCTGGCTAACACCTGACCAGAGGACCAATCAGGAGACAAGATACTTTCAAATCTCGGTGGCGGGAAGTCTTTGTTTTGTGCTGTTTTATTTGCTCTCTGTTCTCTCAGGGATCTAAGAGGGACCAGACAGATATACAGATGCTCCAATCTTCTGTTTAATTTAGTAAGTACCAGTTAGAAAGGAGGTTTAGTCTTTTTTTGTTTGTTTTCTTTATTTGCAAATGTATATTTGCTGGAAGGATTGTATCTCTGTTGCTACAACTTGTATTTGTGCTGGGGGGAGGATTCTCTCTAGTGTCTATAAGCTGAAAGACCCTGTAACATTTTCCGTCTTGATTTTACAGAGACAACTTTTACTTTTTTCTTTCTTTTATTAAAAGCTTTTTTTTTTTTAAGAACCTAATTAATTTTTTGGATATCTTGTGTAAGATCCAAGGGGAGGGAGTCTGCACTCACCAGGGAATTGGTGGGAGGAAGGAGAGAAGGGGGGAGGAAAAGCCTAATTTCTCTCTGTTAAGATTACTGCCTCTCTCTCAGGGAGAGTCTGAGAGGGGGAGAGAAGGAGGGGAAGGTGAATTTCCTCTCTCTTTTAAAATTCAAGGAGTTGAATCACAGGAATCTCCCAGTGTTACCCAGGGAGGGGAGAATCTGGGAGGAAGAAAGAAGAGGGGAATGGTTTATTTCCCTTTGTGAGACCCAAGGGGTTTTGGGTCTTGGGATCCCCAGGGAAGGGTTTGGGGGCCAGAAAGTGCCCCAAAACACTATTTTTGGATGGTGGCAGCTCTATCATTTCTAAGTGAGTAATTAAGCTTAGAGGAATTCATGCTGGTACCCCATCTTTTGGACGCTAAAGTTCAGAGTGGGGGTTCATACCATAACATGATCACACATGTATAGTGTATTTGTTTGAATATGTGAGAATCCAATAGACATGCTGGCCCTAATCTTTGCATCTTTCTTGAAGTTTGAAGTATTTCCACATTTCTGTCTTCCTGCCATACTTCTTTCTTGTGTGAATATTTTATTCATTTTAATTTTGTTTCCTTTCTGTTCCCAACCAAACACACAAATGACTTTATGTTGCCAAAAATTTGAACTTCAGTACTTTTTCCTTTCAGAAGTTAATGTTTGTTTTTTGTTTTCATTTTGTTTTATTATTTTCCATTCCTTTTGGTAACAAAGATGCGAAATTTCACTATAATTCGAAATAGTTCTGCTCTCTAGTATGTGTCTGGTATGTCTGATTTTTTTTATTTCAACAACAACTTCAAAATGCATATCATTCAGTGCAGATTATTCCAGCTTTGCTTCGTGTGCCGGTGTCATCCAGTAAGTGAAAAAAATTGCCAAAATAGAAGAAAGTGGGGATTTCACTTGCAATATTTCCTTTTTAATTACAGCTCCAATAGCACTGAACCATACTGTGTCCCATACCTACCAGCAGTCTTGCTGATTCCTTTGCACAAGCAGGAATTGCAGACAGAAGCAAATCGCTTCCATATTACAAGCAGAAAAGACAGATGCTTTCCATTAAGAAATGTGTTTATTTTGGAGTTTGAAGGTTTTTTGTTTTTGTTTAATTGAAGATTAATTTACTTTAAACCTGTAACATTCACAGTAATTCTGAACTTTTTAATTCATGTGTAATTTGAATGTATTATATATAGTTAGATTTTGGTTTGAGTTCTTGAAGAACAAACTTATGGTTATTGGTGATGTCACTTGTACCAAGAGGATATACTTTTCTTGTGAAATTCCATGATAACTCATTGACATTGTTTTCCTATTTCTGAATGATAAAGTAAATAATTCAGATAATTTATTTATATAAACAAGTGGGTTGACATTGCTGAGTACTGTGAATAAGATTTTTGTTTAACTCTGGAATTATTGCCTATGCAATGTATCATAACTAAAATGGACACCTTTGATAAATATTACTTAACTGCATTAAGTACGGTAGAATCTCTTTCATCTCCACTAATAATGGCGAGTGAATTCCTTAATCTGCACTATAGGTGTGCAAGTGAGGCCTGATGGACTGGTGAAGTTCAAAGACTAGTGAGTTCTGAGGGTGGGGACAAAGCATACGCTCCAGCCACCAGTAAGGTCCTTAGCCCTATTTCAGAGCATAACTGAGTGCCAGGAGCAGGGTCTGACACCTGGTGGTGAAGTAGCCAGCAGGGTACATGGCATCACTCGCAATTACCATATCCCTGGCACAGCAGCAGAATTTCATTGTTCTGTATTTCATAAACTGCAAACCCAATGACGAGTCTTCTTGGTGATTTGTGAAGGTGCAGTTTACCAAAACACAGTTTGGTGAGGGTCTCTCGGCAAGTTAAATGAATGACACTAAAAATTAAGTCTAAAACTATTTTTTATTCTCTTCAGCTGTCTCCCATCCACTCCTGCCCTTGTTTTTGTGGACTGTAACTATGCAATTAGATTTGATGCAATTTCACACTGCATTTTTTCCATGAAACAGTGTTATTTGAGTCTGTCAGGATATGTCTACATGGCCTATGTAAGCCCATACTTGAGCCCGGGCTCAAGGCTAACCCCTCTTATGCCCTGTGATGGGGCAAGGCCAGATGGCTACAGTAAAGTACTGAGGAACAGGTGTGTTAGCCTCAGGCTAAGCAAATCCCTAGTACCGTGGTAACCAAATGGCAGTTGCTCCAGGTTAATCAAGTAACCTGGGGCCAATTAAGATCTTTCTAGAAGGCAGTGGAGATAGCTACATTGATTAGAACACCTGCAGCCAATCAAGGCAGGCTAATCAGGGCACCTGGGTTTAAAAAGGAGCTCACTCCAGTCAGGTGGAGAGGAGCCAGAGGAGAGGAAGCGTGTGTGAGGAGCTGGGAGCAAGAGGCTCAAGGAGCTGAGACTGAGAGGGTGTGCTACTGGAGGATTGAGGAATTGTCAGGCAATCAAGCATTATTAGACACCAGGAGGAAGGTCCTGTGGTGAGGATAAAGAAGATGTTTGGAAGAGGCCATGGGGAAGTAGCCCAGGGAGTTGTAGCTGTCATGCAGCTGTTACAAGAGGCACTATAGACAGCTGCAACCCGGAGTAGAGGGAGGCCCGGGTTCCCCCCAAATCTCCCAACTCCTGATCAGACACAGAAGGAGTTGACCCCACCAGAGGGGAAGATCACTGAGGTGAGCAAATCAGCCAATAAGCACAGGACCCACCAAGGTAGAGGAGGAACTTTGTCACAGTCCATACTGCAATTGCGCTAGCCTAGGGTTTGGATCCAAGGTCCCAGGACCCTGAAGGTCTGGAGGGTCTGAGTTCCAGTTAAGCCCAGGACCCAGGGTCTGAACCCTATTGCTTTGCAGTGTAGCCAGAGCCCCGCTTGATTCAGGTCCCAGGAATCAACCATAAGTATCCCACAATTTCCTGGGACAACTTCCTAATTCCTCTCTATCCCAAGAATCTCTAATTGACTCAGCTGAAAATGGAAGCAACCCTCCTTGACTTACAGCAGCAGCTCAGTGAGTCAGCATTAACCCTTCCCTTGTCTTCTGATCATTCAACTGCAACCACACCATCGGAGTGTGACTCACCAAAATCATGCCCTTTTTATGAAGTGTTTGACTGGGTGCTAGGCTCTGTGCCTTCCATAGAGCCAACCGTGGTACATGATCGCTTGGTCAGGCAGGACAGTGTCCTGCTGACTCCACAATCCATCATAGGGAGTGATGGGAGTCAATTGCAGGCACCAAGTGAGGACCATGAAATCACTCTGTTGCTAAAACTAGTCCCAGAGCAGGTTTTGGAACAGGAACAGCAGCAGCAAATTCTGGGTACATACTCAAAGGAGCTGTTTGTTTCCCTCCCCCTTCCATGAGGAACAGCTCACTGCTGAGCCTGCAGCAGACATAAATGGGACACAAACTGCCCCTGAGTCTGGTAAGTTTCTGGCTCCATTTCTATTTTTGTTAATACAGTAATGGAAGGGATTTCTGATCTATGATCCAATGCAAAAGTTATGAGAAGCCCTGGCCAATATGTATCTGCTAATGATAGATAATATCAGCGCCTTGGAATCCCCTTTTCCTTTCTCCCCAGGTGGAGTTCAAAATGGTGACTGGGAAATGCAAACAGTAAAGAATACTGTAAAGTATATCTTTACTGGAAAGGCTCAGATTTTTGCTAGCACAATTCCTGTTTTTTTAAAAAATAATAACTTTACATTGCTATGCCTTTAAGTTTGCTGTTTGGTAACTACTCAATGGTCTATGGAGCTGCCTGGAAACAGTGAACTGTGGTGGTGGTGGGGGGGAGTGGAAGGGCGGAAATGTGTTCCATTCACAAATCTAGTCCATTTTAATTAGAGGTAGTCCAGGCAGTCTACAGGTGAAAAAATCATTTGTCCCAAGTATGACTGAGATTTGAATTTTTGTCCAGAAATGTGCCAGGGGTGTGGAGGAGGAAAGCTGTGGAATTCTGTGCATTTGCATGCAGCCATAACAGGGTAAGCCATGTGGAAGCTAGTGTATCATCCTGTTGATTCCTTCATGGATTCTGACCCAATCCTGGGTACTGATAGCTGCAAACTTTTCATGAAGCAGGAGCTCTGAATAGTCAATTCCATTGAAGAAAGGGCTTACTTTCTAGGGTCACCTCAGTAACTGGCCACTCAGAGATGTGCTGTTCAGTCACTATACATTTGAATACTTCGGCTGCATATACTGCTGGTTTCCCACTGGCTGCTTGGAAGAACATCTTACTTTGCCAGTCGGGCACCATAAGAACTGTCATGTCCTCCAAAATGTGAAAGGCCTGAAATGGTAGAAAAAGCGTTTGTAGCAAGGCCAGTAACCCCTGGTTCCCCAACCCAAGTAGTTCTACAATTTTTATAAAACAAACACAGCTTTGAATTTTTAACTTATCATTGTCTCTACACTTCTTTAACTGTGTTTAACTAGGCTGTGTGCCAGGAGACTGTGTGGTTTAAAGCATCCCTCTCACAATATACTGAAGTTCAGTTTGGAAATGTAAATTTTTATCTCCTTGAAATTCCACAATGATTTTTTGTGTCCTCTTGCACTGGGCTATTTGAGACAATAGCCCTCTGTGTCTTGTCTTGTTCTGGGGCCCTCCCCTCAACTGGTTCCAGCACTTCCACAGCTTTCCCACATTTCAGCAGAAGCCTGGCCTAGCATACCTTCATGGACTGTTCCAAGGGGAAGAGTTCCCATGATGAACTTCTGGTTGAAATTCTGGAGAGGGTCAAAAATCAGGTCCAGTACCAGAAACAAGGACTTACATCTAGAGAAAAGGCATGCGAAGAGGTAGTTGGGGAGGCTCACTGCATGGTATGAAGACAAGGTATCAACACAAGTGCAGGCACTTGCTGTGCAGTTGATGGAACAAGAACAGTGGCTAAGGGAGCTTGGCAGAGAGAATTGTTTGAGTGGCTCATCTCAATCATGGCTGTGAGAGTACCAGCTCCTGCTGCCTCTCCCACTCCATGGCATGATTCCCCTGTGACTTACCTTCAGTCCAGAAATGGCTTTAAAAACTCCATGGCTGGTTGTCCCATGCAACAGACCTGTAGCAGTCTGGGGTAGCCAGCTTCCAGATCGTGATAGCAACCTCTTTCTGGACTGGCAAGGGCAGTCCAGAAACAGGTCTTTATGCTGGAGAGTCTTTAAGCTGCTCACAAGGATCCAGAAATGTAGCAGTCTTTATACGAAAGTTTCTGGACACTCTGCTAGTCATTGTAGGTCTACATGACAATGGGATCCCACCAGTCTGTGCTTGTAGCACTGTACGAGATGCACTGGTCTACATAGGGGGCATTAGTGGCTCAACCGAGTGTAACGAGAAGCATCACGCAGTGCAAGTCTACCGTGCCTGAGTGATACTCCTTTGCTGCCTCCTACATCCTGCTCCATCCAAAGCTCTATTAGGTCCCTTTGGTGAGTCATAAACCATCGCCAAAATGTCCATGAGCTCCTCAGGGAAGCTCTTTCCATTTTCTGACACAGGAGTGAAAGTGAAAACAAGAGAACTTTTTGAAATGGAGTCTCCTCCATGTTGCTTGACAGGATGTGCTGGCGGGCTGTTCAAACTTCATGTGATGTGCAGGGTGGGCAATACAGTTTTCCCACAGTGCACCATGGTCAAAGGGCTAGAGCAGCCACATTTCAGGAAGGAGCTAGGGAGTCTGGGATATGGCTGGTTTGACTCAGGTCTACATGCTGCAGTGTGGATGCCAGAGCCCCAGGTTTGAGCCCTGATTAGAAAATTCTTAACATACTGTTAAGAATCATTGTAGACACTCAGACCCCGGGTTCTTTAATACAGGGTTAGCTGACTCAAGTCCCAGTAGCCCAGTGGTCACCAGGCTGAAGATCATGATTGACAGGTAGATCCTGAAGCCTCAGACAGTTGATTGCGATCTTTGGCAGCTAACAGCCCAGCAGCGCAGTGGGTTAAGGCAGGCTCCCTACCTGCCTTGGTCCCGTACTGCTCCCGGAGCCAGAATCAGTCAGCATGTCCCTGCAGAGGTGTGGCTCCAGGGAGGAGGAAGGGGGGTCTTCATGCGCTGCTCCTGTCTGCAGGCACCGACCCCAGAGCTCCCATCGGCCAGGATTTGGAAACTGTGGCCAATGGGAGTTGCAGGGGTGGTGTCTGCAGAAAGGGGCAGCACGTGGAGCAACGTGCCCCCACCTGGGGCTGCAGAAACATGCACTTCCTGGATCAGGGCCAGGGCAGGCAGGCCCTCCCTTATCCCCAGTGCACTGCCGCCCTGGAGCCACCCTAGGTAAGTGTAACCCAGCAGGAGCCTGCACCCCAACCCCCCGCCCCAGCCCTGAGCTCCACACAGAGCCAGCACCCCATACCACCTCCTGCACCCCAACCCCCTGCCCCAGTCCTGAGCCCCCTCCCAGAGCCAGCACTTCAACACTCTGCCCCAGCCCAGTGTCCCCTCATGCACCCAAAGTCCCCTCCCCAGAGCTTGCACCACTCACCCCCTCCTGCAGCCCAACCCCCTGCCCCAGGCTCAGCCCAGAGCCCCTCCCATATTCCAAATCCCTCAACCCCAGCCCAGAGCTCATACCCCCCTCCCCCGGACCCCAACCCCCTGCCCCAGCCT
>NC_133769.1:51037052-51040164 GCF_003597395.2 Chelonoidis abingdonii | reverse complement strand
AGCAGTCCCACAGCTCCCCATTCACACAATCAGGGTGACAAACTTTTTTTTCCCTCCTGCCCCAATAACAAAGAAATTGGGGATCCCAGAGCTGTTAAAATCACCATCCCAAGCTGCTGTGGGTTTATGCTAAGTGTGAGGTGGATGCAATGCAAATCTTTCCACACCCTTTGAAATTTTTGAGATTCTTTCCACACTCCCTACAATTCACCACCAGATGTCAGGGTAGCACTCAACCTGACTCTGCTTACATTTATAGTCTTCACCAACTCACTAATGAAATTTTTAAAGCAAATTTTAAACTAAGGTCTTGCTGACTAACATGTTCTAAGTAAATATTTAAATAAAGATGATACAAATAGTTTGATGCGTGTTATTAGTCAGCGGGGGTAACATACAGAGTATGGGGGATGCTGGTATTTGGTTATTGGTTAGCATATAATATATACAGTCTGCAATGTCCCCAATGCGGGGTGTACGGTGGGTGGGATCGAGATACAGTAGGGGAGCAGTGAGGGTACATCGCTCATACAATGGGTTACACACAGTCATGAGTATGAGTAAGCGGGCCGGGTAATGGGGATGGGATGACCCTCACATGGTGCGATCCAGATCGGTGGGTTCAAGGCTCAGGGGATATAGTTTAGTAGGGGGGGTTTAAGGGTTCCCCCCCGCCCTCGTGGGTGCATGGAGCCACACCGGCTCACTCCTGGTATTGGCGGTGGCCGGTGATGTGTTCAGTGTAAATGTCCCTAGACCACCGGATAGTGTCCGAGACCATCAAACGTCTCATGAATCGCGCATAGCGACGCCCACCCCACAGGCCCTAAGTACACGTTCATTACAGGGGTCCCAGGCGCCTAGCGCCCCGACGATCAGGGCGTCGGTGTAAACCTCGTAGCCCTTTGCCCGCAAGGTGTCAGTCAAGGGGGCATATTTTTCGAGTTTACGGGCTCGGGCTTCACGGAATGCCGGGGTCCTGTTCTCGAACGGGATTGTCACGTCGACGAGGATGATCTTTTTCCGCTCCTCATCCGTGACGATGATGTCTGGGCGCAGCGGGCTGTCGGTGTTGGGGATGGTGCGGTTGACTGCAATCTCACTGAGGTGTGGGGCAATGGCCTTCACTAGGCAGTCCTGGACGGTGTTGTGGCGCAGCTGCCAGGCTCTGGCTTGGGGCTTGCAGCTGCACAGGACGTGGGGCAGGGTCTCCATGGTGTACCCGCACTTCCTACAGCGCTTGTCCCGGTTCCCGTGACGGATGGCTCCATTGAGCGGGACGCAGTTCAGCCAGGCGCGGTGTATGAACCGCCAGTCGGCAAAGCGGGTGAAGCTGCCCGCGGGGAGAAAGTGGTTGCTGGAGTCCCAGTTGCTGGTCACCTGGAAGGCCTTGCCCTGGTTGGGTTTTTTCCTCAGGGTGTCCATGTACAGCGCGTGGATGGCGGCCTTCAGGGACTTCTCCAGCACGCCTCTGGCTCCGGGGCTGATGGTGATGCTGCCCTCTGTCTCGATCCGCGGCACCAGAACTCCCAGCTCCTGCCGCTCCTCGCTCCATACCCAGCGGCAGCCCAGTCACTTTCCTAGCCGGTGCGTGGCGTTGCGGGCGCGGGACCACAGCGAGGCGATGTCCCACCTGTCTCGGCCGAAGTCGCCGTCCAGGGAGCCGCTGAGGAAGGTGGCTACATCCTGGCCGGAGGGAGGCCTGCCGATTCGCTTCTCGGTGGCAGTGTGCAGGGCGGTCGCCGCGACGTTCTTTACTGTGGTGTCCGGGTACGTCAGGAGGCGGAAGGCATGCGTGATGACCGCGATGTCACAGAGGTCTCCCATGCGGGGGACGTTGGTGCCACCGTGCCTGTGAGCAATATATATGAGCTCGTTGCTGGCATTCTGGGGCAGGGACAGCCACTTTTTGACCAGCTGCTGGATGGTGTTGTCTGCCTTGTTGAGGGGCACCTTTGCCAAGGCGGAACCTCTCAGGACGAAGGCGATGCGGGGGATCAGGAAAGTGTTGAGGGCGTTGATCTTCTGCCATGGGGCCTGCAGCGATGCATCGATCTTGGCAGCGTCCTGCAGGATCTCCCTGATGGTGTCCTCAGGGGTCTGCCGGACGTGGACACCTGTCGGCGTGCCGAGGTGTTGGTACGCCTGCCCTTCGGCCAGGGGGACGACGGGCTCACCCTGGATCTGGAACTCCGTCGCCAGCACCAAGTCTCTTTTGCTCCTGTCGACGTGGAGGGACGCGCACTTTTTGGTATTGAAGTGGAGACCCGTCCAGTCATCGGCTCTCCCGATGGTGTTGAGCATGCCCTGGAGCCTCTCGGGGTCGTCCGCTATCAGGACTAGGTCATCCGCATAGGCCAAGACGCTCACCCTCTCGCCGTGCAGGTCGAAGCCGTCAGCGCCGTTGGAGATCGCCCGCAGGAGCGGCTCCATGGTGAGGTTGAAGATGATTGGGCTGAGGTGGCAGCTCTGCTTTACACCGCTGTGGATCGGGATCTCGGCGGTTTCCCCTTCGACCGAACGGATGGTGGTGCTGCAGTCCTCGTAGAGTTCCCGGATCAGGCAAAGGAAGGTCTCTGGCATCCCGAACTCCCGTAGAGTGTTGAAAATGTGGTGGTGGGAGATGGACCTGAAGGCGTTGGACAGGTCAAGCCACGCTATCGCGCACTGCTTCCGCGCCTTCTTGGTCATCTGGAGGATGGTCTGGAGCAGGAAGTTGTGCTTGTAGCATCCCTCTGACGGCATGAAGCCCTTCTGGGCCGGGCTGATGGCTTCCCCGGTCGTTACCCACTCCGTGGTCCTGGCTGCCAGGCAGCCGGCGTATAGTTTGTACATCGTGGAACAGAGGGAGATGGGTCTCCAGTTGCTGGGGTCGTCTCGCTCGCCCTTTTTTGTGGATCAGGACGGTCATGGCCTTCTTCCAGGAGGTGGGAGACCTGCCAAAGCGCCGGCACAGGTTAAAGATGCCGGAGAGCACGAGGCAGCCAGGGTCTCGCTTCTTAAGCAGGCTGTAGGGGATGCCGTCCTTTCCGGGCGCGGTGTTCTTTGTTCTGGACAGCCTGGCTGTCACCTCTTTAGGAGTGAAGTCAGCCTCTAGGTTGTCTGTATTGAT
>NC_133769.1:50989748-51037027 GCF_003597395.2 Chelonoidis abingdonii | reverse complement strand
AATCCCAGCACTTTGCGCCACGGTGAAAAGTGCCCTAGTGGCTGGGTGCCCCAAGCGTGGGTTCCCAGCCCTGCCTGGGCCAGACAGGGACCCCGCAGCAAAGGGGGAGAGGGCCTGACGTGTACGTCACACGGGGTGGAGGTGATGGGCCTCCAGCTGCCTCTAGACTCGGTGACCCCACCCACCCCATCCATCTGATCCAGCTACATGCCCTGCACACCTCCAGTTCCTAGTGCCCCACCTTTAGTCCCTCCCATTCCAGAAGGGGGAGGGGAAGCCTTCTCGCCCTGCTCTCTGTCTGCACCAATGCCGGGGGGGGGCCGCCTGTTGCGCCCCACCTCCATCGCGGCTGGGGGCTCCCAACGTGGGTCACTGGCCCCTGTGAAGAACACCAGAGGGCGACAGTCTTCCTTGCTACCGTTTTTGTGAGGCAAGCGGGACGCTGCGGGCCGGCGTGTGGCTGGACGAACCGAGGTTCACGGGTTCTGGAGCAGGGGGTCGGGGGGCTGATGGGGATAAGTTGAAGAAAGGGCTGGGCTGGGAATCAGGCCGCTACCACTGGGGTTGTAGCATGGCTGTGGGAGGGGAGTGAGGTCCAATGAGTACGAGCGGCGTGGCGCGGGGGAGGGGAGACACCGGTGTGATATCTATCGGCCACTGAGGGAGGGGCAAGATGGCGCAGCTGGTGGGGCTGGGGCGCTCAGGTTTGCGCGCCAGTGGGTGCTCCCTGCTGTAGAAAGCTGGTCCCTGATGGCTCAGGCAGAAGAAACAGGACAAGGGGGAATCACCCCCCACCCCTTCTGAGAGCAGGCGCCAACACCCGTGCCCACTCGCCCCCACCTTGCCATCCCCACGCGGACACCCGAGCTGCGCCCACTGAGCCAGAGCCTCGCATTTCATTCTCCAAACCAGCTCGGAGCGCGCTGGCTGCCCCCACGCCTGCCTTCCACCAGCCACCTTCTCTGAAAAGCAGACAATCTCACCCCCAGTCCGGGGAGCAGGGGGTCGGGGGCTGGCATGGGGCATTGACATCCCCTCCTGGGTCCACCATACAGGAGCTGGCACAGCACCTCCTTAGCCGCAACAGGGCCTGCAGCTTTCAGCCGTTGCTGGTATTATGTAGCTGAGGGCCCCGCCCGTCCCCTTGCCCACCGGAGAAGAGATGGCTCGGAGTTTTTTTTTTTTCCCTGTCTGTCTCGCTCGGGGGATCCTGCTATTTCCCTAATTTATCGGAGTCGACGCATGTGTCCGCGTTCTGTCTGGAGCCATGGCTTGTCCAGGAATCTCCTGCCTCTCACCGTCATCTCCCCAGCGAGTGCTGGGTTGGCAGCTTCCCTGGCACAATGTTTACAGGGCAGCTCGGTGGAACTGTCAGGTTCTGGTCTGTGTGGCGACGGTTCGCGAGCTGAGGCCTCCGAAAGTGGCTTGTTGGTGAGTGACGTGTGTTTGTCTAGTCACCTCACAGTTTCGAGTGCTGTGATCAGGGTAATACAGACATCCTCCCACGATACAACCACCACGACACTCCATCCGGCCGTGCCCCTGCGCCGCCCCGGGGCACTTGCTGGCGACGATTACCGGCGGGGCACGCTTCCCGGACTTCTCCAGAGAATCGCTGCATGGCCTTGGCTGACACGCGGCACTGGCGCCTGGGTCTTGGCTTAATTCCCATGATACGGACCTGGGTGGGGATGGTGTGGATCTTCGAAGGGGCGCTGGGGGGTGAGCCCAGTGCCTCGGCCCCGTGACCCTAGCGATGGCTTCGTGGGCCGAGAACGCTGTGCTTCCGCTGGGCCTCAGCACGGCGCCGGAAAAAGACAATACATAACAACATGATTCAAATATAACCAAAACATGAGCTGGGTGGAAATCAGTTTCAATGAATGTAAGGTAACCGTGTCGACACGAAGAACAGCCTCGGTACCTCCCCCACCGCTCTGCGCTGTTCCCGGGAAGGGCAGAGCCAAGAGGGACGTCAAGGCACACCTGCGCACAGCTCACTGCCCCGTCGCGCCTTCCTTCAGCACGCCATGCGCTCGAGCGCTCACTGGCCCCAGGGACCAGGGGCCAAGCTGGGGCTGAACCCCGGAAGGTCAGCAGGGACGAGAACACTGCGAGATTTCGGCCTTTAGGCACGGGCACGCGGTGCGGAATGGCTTTGGCGTTCGCGGGCACCCTTGGGAGGGGCGGGTAAGTGGATGTGGCAGACCGGAGCGTGGAGGCGAGGAGCAAGCGGACGAGGCACTTGCCTGGATGCTATCCGGGTCCACCAGCCGGCCCTGGGTGTGGTGTCATCTGACTCAGCGGCGGGGGGGGGGGGGGGGGAACGTGTGTGTATGGGGGGGGGAGGGCAGCCCCGGCCAGTAGAACACCAGTGGCTGTGTACAGCGTTTTAATCTAGTCGTGGCTTGTAAACTGAAGTAGAGCGTCCACACGCAAGCAGATTTAGAGCTGTAGAGCGTGTGCCTCCGGTTATTCTGCTGAGGCTGGGAGCGACCGTAAATCCTGCAGAGCAAGCAGGGCTGGGGCAGGGGGCGGAGCGGGGTGGGGGCGGACGGCACAGGGGAGTTGGGGGGAACAGGCCCCCTGTAGCTCTCCTGCGCGGGGCCTGGCAGCGTTTTTTGTTGTGGCACAGGAAGGGTGTAGTGAGCGCGGGGGAGGCACGCGACTGAGTCTCGTGCCGTGGCTGCCGAGGCTCCAAATGGCAGAGCACCAGTGAGCCCCGAGCCGAACTCCGCAGCCTCGCTTCCGCGATGTCGGGCACGAGAAATCGAGAAAGGCGCTGGGGGGTCTCTGGAGGCTTGGGCCAAACGGAGGGGGTGGCAAGGTTTGGGTCGTTGGCCATTGACCGCCTGCTGAACCGAGACTCGACAGCCAGGTCCTGAGCCGTCTGGCGCCCTGGCCGTCTCTATGGCCACTTGGCGGGAGTATACCGCCAGCTGGGGAATTCGCCGACGGGCCCGCAAGGATCGCCAGTTCAATTGGGGTTCTGCAAGGCACTTACTGTAGGTGGTTGACACGCGGCGCTGGCGCTAGGTCAGGCCAGGTCAGCACGCAGGGGCAGCGGCCGCGCGGAAGGAGGGAGGGGCAGTCGGGAGTCACGCAGCAAACGGCGAGCAGAGCGGCAGAGGACAGGCGTGATGAGCGCGGCATGGACGGGAAATGGAGCATGTCCCATTAGGCAGCAACCTGTTTTCCCTGGATGTGGGACTGAGCAGGTCCAGCAGAGGAACGGCGTCTCCACACATGGTCCTGAAGGGGCCGACACCAACCTGGGCACGTGGGGCCCTCAGCGAAGGCGAATGGGATACAACCGTGCTTCTGGCTTGTCCTGGGGATAGCCCACAGGCCGAAATTTTGTACCGCCAGATGGCTTATGGATCCCGCCAATCGTCGAGGTAGGCCCTGCGGTGCTCATCGTCCAACCCTCACCCGCTCGTCGCTGGTGTCAAGTCAGAGCTATGTAGGACTCCCACACCCCAAACAGGGACAAACTATTTCCAGCAGAAGGTCAGCTAAGAGAAAAAAGGTAGGGTTGTAATGAACTAATAAGGACACCTTATATGTGTTAAGCAAGATCTGCCCCCCTTAGCTGGGGACCCAAACCTCTGTAGCTCTTAAGGTGCCCAAGCCTAACAACCTCGTCCCCCCTGGGCTCAAACCCACTGAAGGTGGCCCTGCTGAGAGCCCCCCTTCCCCCGCCTCTGTCTGACGGTTTAACTCTCCAGTGCCCAAATACGGCCATCTTCTTCTCTGGGGTGCCTTCTTTAGAGGATGGCCCCTGGCGAGCCATGGGCTCCAGGCAGACCACCGAGCACACCACTTTTTTGGACTCCAAGCACCGAGAATAGGTCTGGACGACCACGGGCCTCTGTTGGTGTCGTCATCATCTCTTCACTCGGCGCTTCTGTGTTGAGCCGCGGGCCCGGGCCGAGTTCCACCCCTCCTGGGCTCGCACGTAGCTTCTTTTGCCACGTAATTAGAGCGCGGCTGGTAGCGGGTCGGTATCGAGTGAACCTCTTGCAGGAGAGGCGAATGCGGGGCGCGGGCAGGTAGTCCGGCGAGGTAATATCCACGAACAGGGTACATTAAAAGCTTGCTCCCGGTCGAGATGGCTGAGAGGCAGAGTTGGAGTAAATTCCAGCCAGCTCTGCGCGTTCGCTGAGCCATCTGGGGGACAAGGAAACGAGCCGAGAGGCTCAAGTGCTGCGAGGCGTCGGTGCACCCAGGGCTGCATGCAAACCCAACTTGAGCGAGGCGCGGACGTTGCTTATCCACGGCAGCTGCTACACGCCTCGAGGCAGCAATTGGGATGCCGTCCCTGCAGGCCCCAGAAGTCTCTCTGCAGTTGGTCCGTCAGCTCCCACCCTCGCCCACGCAAACCGTATGGTCCTCGAATGTGCTACGGAACCGCTGGCGCGCCACAAGCGACTTCTTGTCGGCATGTGCCCGCGAGGAATGGTTAGGCTGCCCGTGCAGCACAGCACAATCCCGCCTTTGGGCCTGAAAGGCATTAAAGAATCAATAAGTTCCAGGTTGGGAAGAGACCCCCTGTCCCTGTATGAGGTATCGGCTAGTCCACCCCTGCTCAAGCAGGCACAATTCTCCAACTAAATCCCCAGCCCAGGGCCTTGCCAAAGCCGGGTCTTTAAAAACCTCTACGGAAAGAGAGAATTCCACCACCTCCTAGGGAACGCCATAGCCAGTGCTGGGGACGTCACCACCACTCGCGGAGGAAAAAGTTTTTCCTAATATACCACCTATGACTACTCCCTCCACTAGCAACACACTTAGACTCAATTGGCTGACTCTTGTTCGCTCCTCATGCCGTGGACACGCTCTATGGAAGGTAACCACTCTTTGGAGCCCCACCTTTCAGGTAGCTGAAGCAGCTATCAATCCCGCGCCTCCACCCCTTCTCTTCTTGCGAACTAAATAACCCCAGTTCCCTCAGACTCTCCCTCATAAGCCATGTGCCGAGAGCGGAGGGAGAGACATCCTTGCTGTAGTGTGGGTCACTGGACACAGTGCCAGGATGAGGCTCACAAATGGGGGTGTAGTATGAGGCTCGCAATCCTACGTATACAGCAAAATCGCCGTTGCTTCTGCAAAGGGGCACACTATTAGACTCATGAGCGAGCGAGAGAGGTACCAGCATACGGTAGGGGTCCTTCTTCTGAGGAAACCTGCTGCCATACCCACTCGGCCCGTCCCTAAGGTCACGTGGAATGCTGGAAATCTTCTCTTGCTCATAGTCCTATGGAAGTCCGCACGCATTCGTCGTGTGGAGTGTGAACCTGCATCAAGCGACAGTCACCCCCCCAGTCCATAGTCTTGCAGGGTGGTCCTCTTGTAATGGGTGGTAACTAGGGATGGAGTCACGCTGAATTGATTCTGTTCTGTGTCAGTCCCATCTAGGGCAAGCTGGGAGTGCATCTCGGCGCTCGCAAGTTTCGCGCACATGAGATAGGATCGGGGCTTGAGATGGGCCATTGGTCTGAACCCAGTGGCCGCGCCTTCTTATATTTAATGACCCCCGAGCGTCATGCGGAATTCAGCAGCGCAGCTGTTTTACCCGACACGAGCCGGTTGACTAGAGGTACCATCTAGGTCACGGGACTATCGTCTCTACACGACTAAATGGGTTAGCTATAAGGATTCCATCTTAGTAGATCTCACCAGTACACAGCTATCTGCTGCTGGCACGCCCCCGCGCCGTATGAGCGATAGGTCGGTATAGAACGCGCTCCTCGAGCAGTTACGGCGCAGCAATCCGCTAAGTGTGTCTGCTATTTATTCAAAGGCTGGTCTCGACGTATGATCGATTACTATCAGAGGTTTATCACGATAACGCCGCCGCTCGCACAACGGAGAGAGCCCAGGAGCAACACCATATCACCAGCGCTCGAAAGTGTGGCTCAGCCTGCAGGAATCATGAACTACGTGAAATTTGAGAGAGCTCTGCTAGGACAGGAAAGCTGGGTGGGGAGAGTTAATTACTGGGGGAAACAGGTGATCCTGGACCAGCCAGCGTAAGAGACAGAAATCCTGCACACAGGGCTGCGAGGGGTGCGCACTCAGCTTCCACCCGCTGGGACGCTTTCTCTGGCCTGGGTTAGGCAGACACTCGAGGCACTGGCTCATGAGGGACCCGCTGGCTATTTAGCAACTGACCAAGGTCATGGGGAGATCGAACCCCAGGACCCGCTGGACTCTAAACATAAGATCACAAGGCAGCACACCACTAAGATTATTGTGGCCAACGCTCCACCCTCGTCGCGGCGGTGCGGCCCCAGACCCCGTCAGCTTCGCCGATTGGACGTCGCTGAGGCCATGGCAGGCTCGTGCCACACCATGGGGTGGCGCCCGGGCGCGCAGCGACATCAACGCCCCACGGCAATCACGAGTGGCGTCAGGCGCAGGAATGTCTTGTGCAGTGGAGACTGGCATGATGCGGGTGAGAGCCAAGAATAGTGCTGTGAGGTAGATCAAGGTGATTTTCAAGGACGGTGCTGGCTCTGTAAGAGCGTGTATTGGAAGGCCCAGTAGTCCTCTGACGGAGCTGCCTGACTCTTACCACCCATCTGCAGGCAGAGGGCGCTGCACATCTGTGGAACCTCCCACTGAGCCGGGGTTACCTCACGGACGTCAAAGACATTCCAGGATGGGTAGAATGCAGTAGGTTGGGGCGACTTACGCAATAGTGATCAAGCCCGGAGATTCTCCATCAAGTGCCTCTCTGGGGGGAAGGGTGGAAAGGTCTCCCGCGCCCCTTGGTGTCCCGAGAGTCCCCGCTGCACCCCAATCTTTTCATGCACTGGCCCAGCTCCAGGTCCTCCACTGAGGAGGTTGGGTGCACACTTGGTCCTGAAGCCTCCACGAAGCGCCTCAGGGCCCTGCTGAGGACGTAGCCAGCCCCGCATACGCAGGTACCCTAGCTTGACGTGGGAAAGGGCTTGGAAGCGCTTTCCGAAGGAGACGGGCTCCGCGAGGCAGATAGGCTTGACGCCACAGCAGCCGACTGCAGGTTGACGCAAGGTTCCACCCAACGAAGGTGTCGGTCGTCGCGCGCAGTCAGTGGAGAACCCAGCAATCAGCCTGCTCCAGGTGGTGCATGGGGGGAAAGGTCGTCTACTGGATAGGCACTGGATGGTTCTTCACGACGTACAGCTGGTTTGAGACCCTGGCACTTCCTTGTGTTCCAAGCCGCACGTAGGTGGAGGAAGAATGGTCCATGTTGAACCGCACCGAGGAGCTCAAAGGAAAGGCATGCACGAGCTGTTTGCAGGAGATGACTGGAACGCTGAAGGGTCGTCCACGTGGCGCGACAGGTCCAACCGGACTGTGTCGGGCCTCTCAGACCCCAGGTGTGGCACTTGAGGGAGCCAGCAAATCACCAGCAACAGGAATGCCGCACCTTGCTGTACCCCCCCCACTCAAAGGCCCGCAGTCAGCAAATTGTCTCCCCAAATGGGAAACAGAGGGACAACGCTTGAATTAAGAGGCCTCTACAAATTCACAGTCCAATATGGCTCACGAAGGATTTTAAAATGTAATTTTCCATTTCATATACTCAGCCTATTGCAAATCTGAAATTTCCTGTGTTTTGTAATGTGGGGGGTCCTGACCCAAAAAATTGATGTAATGTGTGGTGTGTGTGTGTTGTGTGGGTATTTGGGGGGGATCCAGGATTATTGTAGCGGGTTGCAGTTTGCCACCTTGACCTTCTGTGCCTCTGCTGGCGAGCGGCGCTGTCTTCAGAGCTGGGTGGCTGGAGAGCGGTGGCTTCCCCGCTGGCCAGGGAGTCCCAGCTGACAGCATATTGGCAGCGCTCGCTCTCGGTCCATACTCCTACAGGCACGCCGCTTCCAGGATGTATGAGAGTCACAGGGGCAGAGTGTGTGACGAAGTGGGAATGTTCTCTAATGGTTTCTCTGAATACTGTGTGGGTCTGTGATGCAGCCAGGGAGGCGGGTAGGTACCTCGACCTGTGGAAGGTTGTGTCAGGCGTGGAGCTTAGTGTGCCGTGAGGACTGCGAGTTTGCGAAGCTCCTGGGTGGTATGGCTGGAGACTTTCCTTAAACCAGAGTATGACCTGAAGCGTGTAACATCGAGAACCCTCAAGGATGGGGCGTTGGAAGTATGCCAGCGACACCACCGTGTGTGAATGCCGAAGGACAATTCTTGGACAAGGGGGTGGGGGAGCCACGCCCAGGTGAGGAGGAGGCAGGGCCAGATGGCTGCCGGCGGGGAGCTGAATAATGTGCGCACTTTTGTGCGACGCGGCGGATAAGGGAGGGGAGTGCCCGAGATGGGGCTCTGGCTCCCTGGGCCCCAAGGATGGACCTGACTGAGGGGGTCTGTTCTTGTACCTGCGGAGGTGTCCTGGCCGGTACTCGTGATCCTAGTTACGCGCTCGCCAGATCGCTAACTTGCCACTCGCGGGTCTGGCCAGGCCGCCGGAACGTATAGGTTTGTACATGCGTGGAAAGAGGGTGCCATGTGTCTCGGAGACTAGTTGCTGGGGGCTGGGGTCCCCCCGTGTTCTGCGCCGCCCCCTATTTTAGTGGATGCAGACGGTCATGTCGAGGCCTTCTTCTCTCCCCAGGAGTGGGCAGACCTGGCCGCGCCGGCAGCGGTTAAAGTGCCGAGGAGAGCCACCCTCCCACACCCGACCGCCCCGCAGCCACCCCACCCAGACCCGCCCCAGGGATCTCCACCCACCCGGCTTCTTGAGCAGGGCTGTTAAGGTGGAGTGCCGTCCTTCCTCCGGGCGGTGGTGTTCTTTGTTCTGGACAGCCTGGTTGTCCACCCCCCCTCCCGGACTTCCCCGGCCTACCCCCCCCCAGTCTTTAGGAGTGAATGTCACGCCCCCCTCCTAGGTTGTCCCCTGTATTGAGGTGACCGTGGGCGAGCAGGGGGATCCGCCAAAAACACAAGAACGACACCCTCAACCCCCGCCGAAACCCCCCCCCAACCTTGCGCTGCTGCCGCCTGGGTCCGCGCTCCCACCCTGGGAAAAAAAAAAAAATTTAAAAAAAACCCCCCGCCCTTTTCGCCCCTAAAGGGGGGAAAAAAAAACAAAAAACAAAAAAAAACCCTCCCAACCCAACCCCGTTAAAAACCCGCCCCAAAAAAAGGAAACCCCCAAACCCCTTCAGAGAACTTATGAGGGCATGCCGGCCAAACACTACCCAAGAGTAGGCTGTAGAGGCGGCTCGGTGGGAGCGTGCAGTAGGACGAGGGGACCATACGGGACCTCTCTCATTAGTCGTTGAGGGTGGTTCTTTCTGTAGAGTTTGCTGTATCTTGGAGGCTGCTGCTGGGTCGTAGCGACGGTTGTCGTTCCTCCTTCCGGTTCCTCTGGAGGTGGCGGCATGATTCGGGGCAGGCCATCTGAAGGCAGGACGGGTGGCCACTTGGTTTGGTGTCCTCTTTGAGGCAGCCTCTATAGATAGCTTGTGGGTGAGCCTGTCGATGAGTGCGTCGAATTCCCCGAAGGAAGCTTCCGCTTGGACCTCCCCGATCCAGGCAGCCTGCCATGGTGTGGCTGGCCTATCCTTCGGCCACCGTTCCTCGGTTCCTTCGACCGGTGCGGGCGGTGGGTTTGCCGCGTGATCGGTGGGCTGTCTCACTTGCGGCTCGGGGGCTTTTGGTTGGTTCTTGAGGTAGAGTCACTGCCGGGGTAGCACCGTTGTTGGTTGTTGGTGGGACTTGGTTCGGGCTGGTGGGTGTGGGGGTGGCACCTGGTCTTTTGTGCGAGGTTGTCATCTGGTGGGTACCTGCCGGAGCATGTGACCTTCTGGCAGCAGGGATCGGCCTGGCGTCTTTCGAGGCCGTGTCGGTCCGTCCGATGATGGGGGATTGGTGGTGTGGTCTGGTCGTGGCGGTGGATCCTGCGAGAGTGGCAGTGTGTGGGGTGGTCTGAGGGGTGGCTCCTGCTCCTCCGGCGTGTGTGGCTCGTAGTGCGGGTGGGGGAGTCGTGTCGGTTCCCCTTGTGGCTGGTGTTCGTGCGGTGGTCCGGGGGCCAGCGGTGGTGCCTCCGGGGGCAGATTCTCAGGCGGCCACGTATGGTGGAGCGCTGGCCCTTCTTGGGGTGGGGTCGTGTTGGTTGGGTCTCGAGAAGGCACTGAGACGTCTCAGCTCGGAGAGCTTCCGAGCGACTTGCGAGGATGTGAATGGAAACCTGTTGGCAGGGGCTCGGCTGGCGTCTCTCTCTGCGGCAGGCGTAGTCCTGATGGCAGGGCCCTGGTCCACCAGCTCAGGGACTGGGGTGGGTTTCTGGGCAGTGGCTGGTGGGGCCGTATTGTATCCTCGTGGCGTAGGAGCAGCAGGCCGGGGCACAGGATGGCGAGGGGTTGGAGCCGGAGCTGCTGTTGTGTGGGCTTTCTTGCAGCTGGCCTGGTGTGCCTTGCATCTCTTCTGGGACTCAAAGGGCAGGCTGCAGAGGGTGCAGTTGAAGGCGGTGGACTTGTTGTGGCATCTTCTCAGATGCCTGGTGACCCCTCTGAGGAGATGGAAGCGTCGAGGCGGCTGGCAGATGGGGCAGATGAGTGCATCCGTGGCAAGGGGGTACTTGAAGTAGACGCTCTGTCTCTATTCCCAGAGAGGAGCTGGGGCAAAGGCTCCTCCCCTCTGCATAATGGCTAGCAGACCCGGCTAGCAGTGCAGTTGTTAGTCAGCTGCAACACAAGTAGTGTAGCAGTGGGAATGTTGCTGTGTGTGCCTGCTTTCTTGGTTCTTCTCCAGACCTACTGCATCTCACCTCTTACCATGGGCTTTGCTAAAGGATACAATCTAGTTCTGTGCTTATTTATTTTGTTACGTTTTGTCAAAAGATTTATTATATGGTATGAAGTGTATTTGATTAAGCCATTGTGAGACAAACTCCCATAGCTAGGTCAAACATTACACAGTGTAGACCAGATCTAATCTGAGCAGGCTTAACTCAGCAGTTAAACTCAACTGAGTCATACCTGTTTACTTCAGCAGTGAATTTGGCCCTGCGTGTATGCAGCTATGTGTCTTAAATATGTTGGCTGAAGTGATGAAGCACTACTTCAGTCTATGGCATAGCTACTGAGTTAGGTGATTTAAGAGAATTTTCACTATAATTGCTCTTTTCTATGCCTGTCTGGAATATACATCCTCACAACCTTTATTATTTTGCATCTGCACATAACTGTAAGAAGCATGTAAGTCAATCCACAGCTAAAGAACGTCATTTACAGCAAGTGGATCTCCCACTTTAACAACACTTTGTTTGCTACAGTTCAGAAAAGCCATGATATTTCATGTACAGTTACATGTTTTTCTTATGAAAAGAAACATACAATATAATAAATCATCTATTAACCATATTAAATCATTGCACACCTCCTATAATCACATCAACGACTTATGAAATAAATAAATTGAGACAGTATTGCAAAGATAGGACAGTTTAAAAATGGTGTATAAATTGTGTACACAGCTGCCTGTATTAATGACATTTCATTTAGAAATACATGTTATTTCATTTGGAAAACACTCTTTATTATAAAGTCAGAAATATCATGACAAATTGGAAAGACACATTAAATTATCATTTAATGATTGGTTTAATAAAATCAGCTTAGTCATAAGTATGAAAAAGTAATAGCAGGAAAAAAGAGAACAGTAATCCTATTTACTTCTAGTTGGAAGCCACTCTCAAATTTCACTATAATATCAGAAAAATATAGTACAACAGAGGCCTATCTTCACTACAACTTATTCTGGCTATAAAACATGGAGATGAAAAGCAGATATTAGAGCTCGGTGAAATACTTGTCATAAAAAGTTTTTGTGCAGAAACCTTGTTTTTGAGGTTATGCTTTTTTGTTGTGAAACAGATGTAAATCTTTAAAAATGCAAGATTTTTCAGTGAAACGTGTTTGGTCTTGGAGGGTCAGCAGCAAAGCTCTTTGAAGTTAATGGGAGGCTTTATACTGGGCTTTCAAAGGGCTTTAGATCAGTTCCAGAGTGGCTGCAAAAAGTTCTAAACAATCTCATTTTGCATGAATTTTTAACAAGTCGTCTTTTACATTCAAGCTTGTTTGGTTGTTTGTTACAGTTTCTATGAGTTTTGGTTGCCTGATATGCTGAGAGTGCTCCATGCAGCAGAAGTGATCCTGACTCATTTTCTTAGAGTGAATGGCAGTGCTGCGCTCTATAGCAGGGTGAGGTGCAGGGCTGCTTATTGCTGTCCTCCTCCTAGCCACCCTACAATGCCTGAAACCCTAGAGAATGTTATAGTATCTGTGGCCTCTTCTGAAAACCCCGCAGACACCATATGTTCATCCACCAAAGCAGATAGAGAAAAGTTGCACTGCCAGTCCTAACTCCCAAGAAGGTAGCATGAGGCAGACTTGAAGAGGGATTGTGTGGGGACAGGGAGACATATGACCTGGTGGTCTCCATCACAGGTTTCAAGCAATGCTTTAATTAACTATTAGGAAGCTCAAAAAGGTGTAGAAGAAAGCTAAGTGGAATCTCCTGGTGTCAGTTCCCCACATCACCCTATACCTAGGACACTGTTCTTAGCTATTCTTTCTGGGCACAGTCCTGACAAGTTTGGTTATTTCAGATACAGTAAATATCCAGACTTTGAACCTTTTCAGATTTCCCCATTGTCACAGTTTCAGAGTAACTGCATCTATATTCCCAGTCCATGGTAACTCGAGGGCATCCACTTAACATTTCTGGCTCCCAGCTGCCACCTCTCTTGGGCAGACACCCATGTTTACTGCTTCCCGACTGGGGATTTTAAAACTGCACAGCTTCCTAGTTTACATTGTGCTATCCTCAGCAAACCTGTCTGCCTAAAGGCCAATCCCTGTATTTTGATTTCTCTCCAAGACCTATGAACAGTGTATTGCCAGCAGTTAGAAGTTACCACACAGTTCTTCCTAAGCAAGAACCTTTATTCTTCAGGTAAAAACATTACAGAGGGGAAAAACAATATACATATTTAAACACACACTGATCAGATCAGGAGTCACCCATCAGTCTTACAGGGCCCTAGAAGACCAAGATCTTTCCCTCCCTTCTGCAAGGTTAGGGCACCCCTTGGACAGATGGTCCTATTCTCCTCATAGATTCTAAGGCCAGCAGGGTTCGCCATGATCATTTAATCTGACCTCCTGTGTATCACAGGTCATGGAACTTCCCCAAATTAATTCACAGAGCAGATCTTTTTAGAAAAACATCCAATCTTGATTTGAAAATTTTCAAAATTGACCTGTGGTAAATTGTTCCAATGATTAATTATTCTCACTTGTATCCCTTATTTCCAATCTCAATTTGTCTAACTTCAACTTCCATCCATTGGATCATGCTATATTGAAGAGCCCATTATTAAATATTTGTTCCCCAGGTAGGTACTTAGAATGAAATCAGGTCATCCATTAACCTTCTCTTTGTTAAGCTGAATAGATTGAGCTCCTAGAGTCAATCACTATAAGGCATGTTTTCTAACTCTTTAATCGTTCTCACAACTCTTCTCTGACTCCAACTGATCAACACCTTCTTGAATTGTGGGCACCAGAACTGGACACAGTATTCCAGCAGTGATTGCACTGATGGCAAATACAGAGGTAAAATAACCTTTCTTCTCCTACTCAGTTTTCCTTTGCTCATGCATCCCAGGATCACATTAGCTCTTTTGGTCACAGTGTCACATAGGGAATTCATGTGTATTTGATTATCCACCATGACACACAAAGTGACTTTTTCAAAGTCGCTTCTTCCCAGGATAGAGTCCCCTATTCCATAAGTATGGCCTACATTCTTTGTTCGATGTATACACTTATATTTGGCTGTATTGAAATGCATATTGTTTGCTTGTGCCCATTTTACCGAAAAAGCTAGATTGCTCTGCATCAGTGACCTGTTCTCTTCATTATTTACCATTCCCCCCAATTTTTGTGTCATCTGCAATGATGATTTTATGTTTTCTTTCAGGTATTTGATAAAAATGTTAAATAGCATAGGAGCAAAAACTTACTATTGATGATAGTACAATTTCCATCTAGTATCATTGTCAGGATTCTTTTTGTTCTAATATATTTACAAAACTCCTTCTTACTGTTCTTACCTCTGCTAGCAATAGATTTCTCCTGAGTCCTTGGCTTCCTTTATCAATTTTCTACAATTCTGAACTTCTGATTTATATTTATTACTATCAAATTCCCCTTTCTTCCATTTGTTACATTTTTATCATTTTTACAGCTGCCTTCACTTCCCCTCTAAACTAGGTTTTAATTCATTTAACATTACTTAAAGTCAATTAATTTAATTAATGTTAAGGGCTGTAGAAAGATAATGATCAATTATTCTCCAGGCCCACTGAAGGTAGGTCAAGAAGCAATGGACTTAATCAGCAGCAAGAGGGATTTAGGTCTGATACTAGGGAAAACTTTCTAGCTATAAGGATAGTTAAGCACTACCCAAGGGTCGTGGAATCCCCATCATTTGGGTTTTTTCAGAACAGGTTAGACAGACACCTGTTAGGGATGATCAAGGTATATATGGCCCTGCCTCTGCTCAGTGGGCTGAAAGAGATGACTCTTGGAGGTCCCTTCCAGTCCTTCATATCTATTATTCTAATTCTCCATTTGATCATACCTGCTTAATGTCCTTGGGTCCCAAAGCATGTTATGAACACATTCTTTTTTAAATTATGGAAATTCCCAGATACAATAGTTCACTATGCTGAAAGTAAGGATGAGAAAACATATCAGTGACTTAAGATTTAAAATCTAACCTTATCAGATCATTGTAGTTACTTGTGTTCAGTTCCATAAATGTAGTGTTACTTACTACTAGTACTTACTAAGGTTGGTCATTTAAACTTTTCAAGAAAGACTGGTTAACAACAACAACAACAACAACAAAATTACAAATAAAAATAAAAAACCTTTGACTTAAAGATCCTGAATTCATATCAGATTTTGAAGTTATTCTACATTAAGTTTCATGATCTGCCTAGGAAGTTAAGGAAAAATTCTGAGACAATCCTATTTTCTGTTTTATACTTAGACAAAACTCCCATTGATTTCTTCCAGAATCTTGCTCAGGAAGAAGCTGAAAGATCAGACCCATGTGTGATAACTTAACATGCTGCAAATGATATTAACAGGTCCAGTACTCATTTGTTAATTATATACTGTACATTATTATTTTTACAGTGCTGAGACAAGTTATATCCTAAGTCACCATGGGATATATTATAGCATATCAGGCTTTGCCAACAAAGCAACTTTTTTTTTTTTTGAATGATCTCACTCTGTTTCCTAGAAGACATTTGTCTACCTTGTAAAACTACCATACAATTTAGTACAGTTGGCAGCTTCTCTTCAGCAAATGAAAAGGATTGAAATAGCAGGTCAGGACTAATTTATATAGGAATGGCTGAGTGGGAATATTAGTAATTATTATTGACTTGTCTCACTAAAATCCATATTTTTTACAAGTATTAACTAATGGGTATTTTCTGTTGATGAGATAATTAATATACGATGGGCTAAATACATAGTAAATCCAAATACTAAGGAGTAGGTTCTCCAAGGATATAATTTTTACTCTTATAAAAATACCACAATAATCTTATGGTTGTAGACAACTGAGGGTGTTAACCTCCCCTGAAAATTTAGGGATTACATTAATAATAATATGATTTGATTTTAGCCTTTTGTTTTTGTATTCACTCAGTCACTGCTCACTTTGTATATGAGGCATATGTTGGCAGAATTAAAAAAAACTACAATACTCTCTGACATACTGAAACATTTAGCTGATCTCTTGGTTTCATATCGCCACTGTGTTTTCCGTTCATCCATCTAGAATATGGCAGAATGAAGAAAAGGAACAGCCTGCACCTGATCTGTTGTTTATACTGGAAAACAATTGCTTTTATGTTTTGCTTATGTAACCCCCTGGGTTCTTCTCTTTCCCAGAGACTCTGACAGGGAAAAGACTACAAATGAGATAGCAGCTGGAGGCTCTTTCACTCCTAGGCATGACGGGACTGGGGTCAGAGGCTACAAAAGGATAGCCAAAAAATTGTGGGCTCCGTGATGTCTGACATTCCCACTTTCTTTTTAAAAAGAACATATGGAACTTATGCAAGGGTTGGGGGAAGAAAGAAGACAAGAGCCATTCAGGGGGCTCTGGGAGTCAGCTCCAGAGGAGTGGCAGCTAACTTGACCTATGCCAGTTTTTCTTAGGAGAGAATCAGAAGTCCTCATGTAAAGAGAAAGTGGATCACTACCCTTCTTTTAAAGCAGTAGGAAAAAAAGACAGCCTGACTGCAGGAAGTGTGGTAGAAGCACAGACAGGTGTGCCTCACTGAGGCACACAGAATTCCCCTTCACGCAAAGAGGACATCTTACTTACTAAGCCATTTCCCAGCTAGGGAAGAGAGGAGCCAGAACCTGCTGCAGGAGACTTTCAACTAAGTCCTGGCTTCCAAGAGGCAACTGATACCCCCAGGGCCTTCAGTTAGCTGAAACCATTAAAGGACTATCCCTCTCATGGGCTGAAGAGAACAAACTGCGAGTTATCACGGACTATTTCTGCTACAATAATTAGATCGTGTAAATACAATATTCAACTGCTATTGTAACATCAACTCATTTCTGTGCTCTGACTGACTACTATAAATCTTTTCACTGTGAACTGATGTCCTCAAAGCTCTTCATCCATATGCCCACTGCAAATATAACCACTTCATTGTCAGACCCCATCTGATGTAGTTTTTCTCAGTTTCTCCCCCTCTTTTCCTAATGAAGGCTTAGTCCTCAGTTCCCCCAAACTATGTCCTTATTCATTTTGATTACATTTAATGTCTGGGTGAGTGTTACCTCAGGGAGAGATGACTGATATTTAAGGTAACCCTATTCTGATGTCGGCAAGTGACTGGGGAGTTCTGCAGCTAGTAGCCAATCAGAGCTCAGGATCTGCATGATGATTAATGAGAAATAACAAATTGATTATTGAGAAATAACCATAATGAGAATAAGCCAGTATGTAAATATCTGTGCTCTGGCTGTCTCAACCAGTCACAACACACTAACAATAAGGGTCCTCATCCAAATGGAGAACATAAATATGAATACTAATGAGTATTGTTATTGAGAAATAGTAATCATTAGACAGATCCTTTCATTCTGATTTGCTGACAGCTATTATTAACCAGTCAGACTATAGAGCTTTGCATATCTGAAAAATTCATATACAAATAAGTTATGGATCAGTAACCGTACAGTATTCCTGCACTCTTATTGGCTGAGAAAATTCCTTTTAGTATGTTCCTGTATGTTTTGTTTCCCAATGTCTAGGTGGTGCATAGTGGGAGTAAACTGCTTTTATCGTTTTATCATTCAGATAAAATGTATCTAAGAAACTGTTAGACACAAATCAATAATTTTGAATTAGTGCATGATTTTTAGAGAAAATGTTATTGCTGTTTTTATAATATAGCTGTTCTGCACTTCTTTCACAACAAGGATCTAATACTATAATGTGTGTTCTTCAGAACACATTAAAATGACATTATGCAATCAGGATGCCAATTATAGTATGACTAAAGACTGGCTATCAAGCTACAAAAAGTCAGTAATTGTGCTGATATAAACATAATGTTTATATGTCTTGAGTAGAAAAGAATGAATCCCATTTTATTACTTACATACGGTTATTGACAAAACACTTAGGGATACATTTTCAAAGTGTTGTATGGGTTTTTCACTGCATGATTCTCATTTAAGTCAATAAGAGTCACATAGTTAAAACCCCATGTAACATTTTGCAAAATTACCACAGAGTGGCTTTTTATTGCTTAGACACACAAATCATTTCATTCTTCAGTAGATCATCTATGTGGCGGACTAGTTGCATTGACTGTCAGTATTCTTATCAAAAGCATCTACTGGGTTCCATACATGGCTGACAGAGGTTCTATTTATATGCAGATTTCAAATAATAATGAAATAATAATTTGCACTTCTATTGCTCATTTCATCAGGGTATCTCACAGTGTGTTAGAGCTGTTAGTTAATTACACTTCATATCAATCCTTCAGGTAGGTAAGTGTTAATGGGTAAATTGAGGTGCAGGCAATTTAGTTGACTTGCCTCAGGGGACACAGTGAGCCAGTGAGGGGCAGTCTGTATGTCTCAGAGACTGGGTCAACAAACTTGGGCTTTATGCTATGGTGATAAAAATAGCCATGTAGACATTGCAGCTCAGGCTGGGATTGGGTTCTAAACCCTAAGGAGGTGGGTGGGCTTCAGAACCAGAGCTCCAACCCAAGCCACAATATCTACACAGCTATTTATAGTGCCATACCTTGAGCCAGAGTCTACGGACCAGGGCTCTGGCACTTGCTGCCCCTCGCTGTGCAGGTGAAGCCTGTAAGAGCCAGAAGCTAGGCTATTAGTGCTTTGCTCTAACTATTAAACAATACCCCCTACCCATAAGGAAATAATATTCAGAAACATGTAATACTTAAGAAATGCGAGAATTAATTGGAAATGGCAGCAGAGTGATCTCTCTGTAGTCTATTGAGGTCTGATATTGCTTCTTTTCCCTGATTAATTAATTAGTTTAAAAGGGCAGGTGGGAAACAAAAATATTCTATTTGCCAGGTTACATCTCTGCTGAATAGATATTTATTATTATTATTATTTATTATTTTATTATTCAGACAGAATCACAAGTGTTTTGTAGACAGTTTGAAGTTTCTCCTTTTATCTATGTGAACACAACCAGGAATGTTTAGCTCACACTACTGCTGGGGACCTTTAGGGCCTGCACTGTGATTTGACTTTGACTGCAATGACTAATGGAGTGCCGGGAAACCTTAACTATGTGTTCTGCTGGATAAAATGGCAGCCTTTACATGCCAAACAATTGTCCTAAATTGACTCAGAGGCATCACAAGTTGCAATGGCAATAGAATAAGGTAACAGGATAGAACTATGCTCATTGCAAATTCTCTATTAGATATGTTTAAAGATACTTACCATTTAACAAATCTTATTTAAATAAAAAAATATTTAATAAAAGCATTTTGTTAAAGTAGAGAAATAGAGGCCAATGTTTTCAAATTTGGTTGACTATAAAAAGTTTTGGGGACCACCTTGACCAGTAAGGGTTCTGTCACCTCCTGCTTTGTAACTGTGGGTGTCTTAATGCTATGCTACTATGGTTCAGTGCTGTGTCAGCAGCATAAGGTTCCACCCCGGCATCTACCTGGCGACCTGCTTCTTGAAGGATGACCTCACCCATCTCTTCTGGTCCTAAGTCCCCCCAAACCCATCTCCTCACGTTCTCAATTACCCGACACTCAGAGTTTTTCTCTCTCTCTCTGGTTCGTTGCCTCTGAGGCATGAAACCTGATCCCAATTATTGGTTCACTTTGGCACACGTGCTCCTCACAGTTTGCACAACAGAGACCTGCCTCAGGTAAAAATAAACAAAAAGTTTATTTAATAGCAAAATCATAGCTTCAAAGATGAAATAGTAAAGAAAAGCAAACACATACTAGTTAACACAGAAAATAAACATAAAGATGCAATCTCAGGCATGGGTGGTGTGTGAACGACTGACTGGTGGAGGCTAGCCCCTAGCCCTGCCCTTTCTACCTGAGACCCCACCAATTCTGTGCCCCCCTACTGGAGTCCAGAGCCCCCCACTGTGGCCACTGGCTGACCTCTCAGGGACTGCTGCCAGGGCTGCGGAATGTGGCTGCTCCAGCTGGCCTGCTGTGGACCTTGGCTGCTCCAGTCACCTGGCCAGGGACCAATGCCCCAGACTGCGGTTATTCCAGCAGGCTGGCTGGGGACCCGCTGCCCAGGGCCGTGGATCGTGGCTGTTCTGGCCAGCTGGCTCGGGACCACTGCCCAGGGCTGCGGACTGCGGCTGCTCTGGCCATCCAGCTGGGGACTGCTGCCTGGGGCCACAGACCTTGGCTGCTCCAGCCAGCCGGCCAGGGACCACTGCCCCAGACCATCGTTGTTCCAGCCATCTGGCTGGGGACCACTGCCCAGGGCTGAAGACTGTGACGGCTCTGGTTGTCTGTCTGGGGACTGCTGCACGGGGCCGCGGACCCCAGCTGCTCCAGCCAGCTGGCTGGGGACCACTGCCCAGGAGTGCCAGGTGGGTGGAGCAAGTGAAGCCCCCATGCTCCAACCCCACTTCCAGCAGAAGTGTGGGGGGGCAGTGATGGGGACTGCAGGTGGAAGAGATAGGGAGGGGCCCCCATCTGCTCTGGCCCAGGACCCCACAAACTCCTAATCCGCCTCCGTTTACAGCCAGTCCACAAGCATGCTAATCACACTGAATGTCTGTGTGCTATCACGTCCTGGTTTGGCAGCTCTGACTCCAGCATGATGTCTAAAGTCCCACTTTGGCTTCCCCATCCTTGGTTACAACTAATAAGGTGAGCCAAACACCCTCTGAGTCCCAATTTTTCCCAGCACTATATGTCCTGAAGTGACTGGGCCTCTCCTGGACCACTCAGAACAATAATAATGTTAATTGTTCCTTTAAAGAAACAAAAACGTTTCAGCATATTAACTGGAGTAAATACACCCCTCCCTTCAAATATAGCACTGAGTTGGTTGATAGTAAAAATAAAACAAATTTATTGACAATGAGACATAATTTAAGTGATGAAAGTCCATGAGCCAAATAAAAGAAATAAAGTTAGAAAGGGTTGCAAACCAATACAACTGAAGAAACGCACATAAAAGTCTGGAACTTAATCTAGTAAGGTACGAGCTTTGTTCAAGATTGTTTCTTTTGCCAATCATTCTTCTTCCCAGCCATGGCTGACTTTGCTTCAGTCAGGATCTTCCACAGAAGTACAAAACACTGGTTTTCCTTGTCTCCCTAGGTCCTTGCCTAAGTAGTTTTCTCACCTATATTCAGTTTCCAGAGAGTTCAACCTTCCCTCCCCTTCTTTCCCCCCGCACCTCTGCCCCTTGGTTGAAGAACCCTTCTTTCTCATTTGCAAGAGCTGGGGACCTTGTATCTGTGTTGTCATTGATGCCAAAGATGGCTTCTGTCCATGCTCCTGTCTTCCAAAGTTCAATGACCTTGTTTCAAGGCTTTCCATTTGTTCTTTCCATCTTGTGATCTTCCAGTTCCCCTGCTAATTTCTATGGAAATGGTGCTTTCACTGTTTCTGGTCACACCTTGCTGACTTTACACAGGACACAGGTAAATAGCTGTGACGTTCCCTCCTGTCTGGGAGAGATCTTTTTGTCCCTTTGTTTGGACACAGACTGTAAAGCCCAATATCAATGAGTATCCCTAAGTCCTTATGTGGTGTTAATACATACATTTGATGATGATATTAATCACCAGAGTGTCATAGGTTTTCATAAAACCTCTCACTCAATAAACTTTTATAATACAGCAATATTGTATACAATCAGCTGAGTCAATTGCTTATCATCTGAAGTTCAGAGCTCCGTCTTTATAGCCCAGATAGTTTCTCTTCCCTGCTGGAAGTTGTCTGTTCCTCCACCCCATTTGTTAGCTTGATAGCTTTGTTTACCTAGTATCTAAATAGACCTTTGTTATCTCTGCCTGATGACAGGGGTGGTCTGAGAAACAAATATACGTTCCTTTGTCTACCCCCCACCCCAGCATGACATTTTAGTCATCATTCCAGCATAGATCCGTAACTCTTAATACACACTGTGTACACACATCATACACAAATATTAATGATCAGTGAGTTATTAGTGTTCCAATGATATCTTTTAGATACAGCTTATAGCCATAGAGAGATGAGGAACACTGAATTGGTCAGGGCAGCTGAAACATTACCGGATACCAGTGAGCCCCTGGCCTCTGGCACTGGGATGCTCTTAGTTTGTATTTAGGCCTCAATATGAGTGGCTTGAAAGTTTGAAAATGTTGGCCATAATGTATAAAAATATAATGTATGTCATGTGGATTTTACAAGTTTGAATATTTGAATATATTTTTTATATTTGTTTGTGTGATATAATCTACTTTATTTAGCATGTATACTTCCCTGTCATCTTTATTATCATGTCACATCCACCTCTATGTTGAGGTGATCTTCTAATACAGGTGAAGCTGAATTGTACTCAACACGTTTGCTGTGCTTTGTGTGGTCACTTTAGCCAGCTGGTTGGCGGTTTAACCTTGATTCAGCAAGACACTGAGACCCCAGTTCAGGAAAGCATGGCTATCCAGGACATCACTGATGTCAGTGGGCCATGAGAAAATTAAGCACATTGTACTTAAGTTCTGTCTCAACAGGGATGAATCTAAATTCATGGTTAAGTCCAACCCTATTCAGTAAAGTCCTGATCCAAAGCCAGTGAAGTCAATGGAAAAATTCCCATTGATTTCTCTGGGCTTTGAATAATGCTCCAAAGCACTTAAGGCCAGATTTGTAAAGGTATTTAGGTGTCTAACTCCCATTAAATTCAAAGAGGGGAAGGCACCTAAATACCTTTACAAATCTGTCCTTTAAGCATGTGCTTAAGTCCTTGGCTGAATTAGGGGGCTTAATAAAGTTATCTCGAACTGATTTTATTGTACTGTATATTGAAATACTTTTTTCCTTATTTCACATTTTTAAGATTGTCATACCCTAAGGCAAGAATTGTTTTTTGCTAGTAGATTGTACCCTTGTGCCTTCATCACTTATGTTTCTATCCATAGTGAGCGCATTATCCATTGTTAAATGATTGATAAAAATTGTTAAATAAGGCAAACACTATACATGCTGGAGTGTAATGAGGCCTATCAAGCAGGAGGAATACTCCTCATCATGATATTAAAATTAAATGTAGCATTTTTTAAATTCCTGACATAAATAAAGAAGTTATTTATCTGGATCAGTGCTTTTTCTATAAGCCCAATGTTCTGTATAAGTCACTTCTATAGCATATATTTTATTTTGTAGCGATACAGCCAGTTTTCCCCCCTTAAGTATGTTCTGAACTTGTTATCATTAATCCAAACATTGTCCAGAATTTTTAAGGCTTTTTGTACTTAGGAATGTGCCAGCCATTCACGGTATCCCAGTTATGATACCCTTTCAGATATGAAATGGGGGACAATAACTTGTGCAGTGTGTTGCTATATACAGCATTATTTTTGAAGACATCAGCAAGGTATAATTTCAAAAGTCTGCACATGTGCTGCATGCAGAGAATATGAGCGCATACCCATCATGCACAGCACAACACCCTGATTTTCAGATGCACTCTGGGTAATTGCACAGACAAATGTGTACATGTAAAGACAATTAACAGTTTTATATTAACAAATCCATATTTTGTGCTTGTAGGAAGTACTTCCATACTTTTTTTACTGTAGTAATACATGCATCAACCTTATAAAATTGGCCCCAAATATATGCTTAATGATTGTACTTGTCATGGTTATGGCAAAGATTTAACAGTGTTCCCTCTAATTTTTCCCACTCAAGTACAGAATTAATTTTGTTATGTACACCAGTATGGAGGTGATGTGTGTGACACATCACCTCCATATTGATGCACACAACAAAATCAGTGTGGTGGGGTGGGGTCAAGGAATTCGGAGTGTGGGAGGGGCTCAGGGCTGGGGTACAGGGTTGGGTCACGAGAGGTGAGGGCTTCGGTTGCAGATGTGGGCTCTGGGGTGGGGCCAGGAATGATGGGCTCAAGGCTGGAGCAGAGGGTTGAGGTGGGGAGGTGAGAACTCTGGCTGGGAGTGCGGACTCTGGGGTGGGGCTGAGGATGAGGGGTTTGGGGTGCAATGGGGCTCCCAAGGGCTACGGTATAGAGAGAGGACTCCCCCCAAGATCTCTCTTCCTGCAGTTCAGGGTAGAGGTGCCTGTCCCCTGGCCATGGTAGGTCCAGAACTGGGTTGGGACCCGGGGAATGGCACCTGTCCCTCGCTGCGGCAGGTTCAGGGCTGGGCTGGGGAAGGGCTGTGGGAGGGGTGCCTGTCACCCAGCCATGGTAAATTCAAGGCCAATTGGGGGAGGGGTGCCATGGCAGGTCCAGGTCTTGGGAAGATGCATCTCTCCCCACTGCAGCCCTGAATGTCTGTACGGTGCTAAATAGCCAGCTGCGCAGCCGCACAACTTAGTGGGAACTTAGCCTGTGATACTTGTTTTCCTTATTAGCACTTTTCATCTTTATATAATTTGTACTGTTTCCTGCTTTTATTAACTAGATTATCTGTTTCATATAAGATATGTCCTAAATATTTTATATTTAATTTATTGAAAAACTAAATTTTGAGTCCAGATATGACAATGTAAATATGCAGCTTCCTTCTTCACTTGCTGAATTTCAGACTGGAGACACCTGTAATGTATATGGAGAATTTATTATTAGAAATATCTTTGAGAATCTGGAACCCTATTCAACTTTGGCTTTCATGACTCTGTGTCCCCTCCTACTTTTTCTCCTTTTATCTGGTCAATCTTTAAGCTTCTTTTTCAGTGGCTCCTCCTCTTTCCCTCTCCCTGTGTGTAATAGTCTCTCAGGGCTTCAGCCTTGGCCTATTCCTGTTCTTCCTCTTAAGCCTTTTCTTTCAGTGATCTTATTTCCTCACACAGCTTCAACTACCAACTATTTACAGCAAAAGTTCACAAATCTAGTTCTCCATTCCTGATCTATCTTCTTCTGTCCAGCCTTGTACCGCTGCCTATCCCATAAGGCCATCCATAATTGAACTCCTTCCTACTTATCTGCTCTTGGATCTTGCCACATTTCCCTGCCCCTATTCCATTTTGCCACTGATGCCAACCTTGATCTCGCACATGTGTCCTTCTCCAACAAGCGTTTGCTCAGTTTTCACATGCTGCTGCTTGTGTAATAGTTCTCTCTGAACTAGACAGTAAAGCCTCTCTGCTGTCCTCCTTAAATCTCTCTCCAAGATTAACTACTGACATGATGCTTATACGAAATTCCCAAGTGATAATGGCCAACTACTAGTAGATGGCCAATAGGGATTTCTGGTATCTGTTTTATTTATGGATTTGTTTGTTTTCTATTTACATAATTTTAAAAAATGATTTGAAACTATCCAATAATGCTCACAACCAGTCTATGTCATCAGGTGTTTCTTTTGCTTTTACTTTTGTGCTGCCTATCCCTTTCCATCTAACTGTTTGTTAACCCACGTATTCAGTCTTGTCTTAAATTTTAGAGTTGGGCAGGCTGTGAAGCCCCTTTAGAGGAGGGACTATATCCATGCAGCAAATCTACTCTATTGATATGGTCCTCATTACCCTGGTATCAGAGCACCCAACAAACATGAACAAGTTTGTTCTTGCATTACACTTGTGTTGTAAGGAATCTTTGCTATATGTCTGTACAGTGCCTTCCACAAAGGGACCCTGATTCTGACTGAGGCCTCTGGATACTCCTATAATAAAAATAATATACAATAATAATAGCAACAGCATGTGGTATCACAGAAACAAATAGAAAAGTGTAGACACAAAGGGTAACATTTTAAAATATGTCTAAGTATGATTTAGGAGATTAAGTTCCATTTTCCAAAGTCAATTAGGTGCTTAGGCTCCTACGTCCCATTAATTTGGAGCCAGATTTTTAAAGGTATACAGCCACCTATTTCTCACTGAAATCAATGGGAGTTAGGCACCTAAATGCTTTTAAACTCTGCCCTTTGTCACTTAGCCACTTTTGAATGCTACCCAAGAGCTGTTCAGGCCAAAAGAATGCCAGTCAGTGCACTATGGTCAAAGGAACTGATGACATTACAATAAACTGGTTAAAAGAGTGAGTTCTTCTTTATGACAATCCACAATGAGAGGACAGTTGGCATTCAAAGGCCCAAAGCCATATACACTGAAGAACAGATGTACATATTGGAATACAGGAAACACATTGCTACTGTCAGTGGGAGACATGGAGTCATTAGACTGCATATGGAAAAAGTAGTTTAGAAGTATGTCTAATCCACATATGTCTACAGTTTGCAGATTGTGTAGACATACAACAATCAGCAACTGGAAAACTGCTTGTGTTTCTGAAGAGTGTGGCTTATGTCTACTGTGATCAGACAGCAAGTGTGAAAAATCGGGACAGTGGGTTGGGGGGCCTATATAAGAAAAATACCCCAAAATCAGGTCTGTCCCTATAAAATTGGGACATCTGGTCACTCTAGTTATGTCACACTCAGCCCTGTATTTAAAAAACAAGATGTGCCTTCAGTTGAGAAAGAAAAACAGGTCTGGCACAGCTTCTGTTTTGAAGCTTCATATGTACCCTTTCCTCAGAAGTTCAAACCTCATCTCTGCATACACATCTATCGCACAGCATATGCAAGTGATCCTACACGTGATCCTACTGTGTTATCAATGTCTTTCATATCTATGGCTCTGTTCAGCTGTATAATCATAAGGTGTTAGTGTTATCTGCTGGACTGGATGAAATAATAGGCCAAAAAGCTGCAGTTTATGTTAAAGGGCAGGCAATGTTTCTGTTTTTTTATGGACAGCAATCTTTAGTTCTGCTATTGAGTTCCAACATACTTATTGTCAAAAGAGTGGGCTGAGTGATAAGAGCCATGCCATTGGATTAAGCCAGTGGTCCCCCAACTCTGGGGCACACCTCCTTATGGGGGTGTGGAGAAATATTTTGGGCCCTGGGAGTGTAGTGGGGCCCAGGCCATCCCCCATGGGGGTGGGGAAGGAGCACCATTCAGCCCAGCTCAGGCCCCAGCCGCAGCTCCGCTCTGCCCCCTGCTCCACCTCCAGCACAACTCTGCCTTTATTCCCTCTCCACCCTCAGGCCAGGTCTGCCTCTAGTCCTAGCTCCTCCCCCATCCACAGTTCTGCCCCAAACTCTGCCTTCAGCCCAAGCTCCTCTGCTAAGCCAACTGTGCTGTAATGGAGGGGGGCATAGATAGATTCCATTACTGGTAAGGGGGGAACAGAACAGGAAAAGTTTGGGATTGAGAAATTGATAACTAGGAAATGTGGATAAACAATAGCGACTGTTTCAAAGAGGTAGGAAGGACAAGGATATAATACCTAATACCTCTGAGGCAAGAATTCTCATGTAAAAATGTAATTTTCTCTCCTCACAGTAATGTGTGCTATCCAAACAATGTTTGAATCTCTGTTTTTGTGAATTTAAATAACTTTCTCAGAGTTATGCAACATTAAAAATGAGTGAATCTTATTGTTGTCGCTGGTTTTACAAAACACAAACTTTTGAAAAGAACCATTGAACTGCCATTCCCTGGAGTCCTTATTTTAGGTAGATTGTGTACACATGATCCAAAGTATCTCTTTATTTTTCTGATATAATTTGTTATATTTATGTAAGTAGGTGTTGGCATTAGGTATGAAGTGCAAATTTGTGTCAGACAGTCTTGATGCTGGAATAAAAGTTTGGTGTTTTTTCTTTGCATGAAAGGTGCCAGATTTACATCACAGGAAATTAAAGTCCTTTCTTGATTCACAGAACAAGTGCATACTCTGAAAGAACTTCTCTGAGGATGAAAATGGTTTAGTTTCTCTGCTAAATCAATCCAGCCAACAAGGGTACCAGTTATGGTGATTTCATGTTCTGATCTAACATCGTTCTTGGAACTTTTAAAAAGGTCTTTAGCTGACTGTTTAAATAATATATGCTTTGGTGTGCGCACATGTATATTTGCACAGGATTTAATAGACCATAAACATAGTAAAATATGTCATTTTTAATGTTTTGAGTCAAATTATCTGACTATGGACCCAAGAAACCTTGAAAAGTCCAATATATGTGTGCCCAGAGTATCTCTGCATAGTTTGTTTAAACTATAGCAAAGTTATGATATTTGAAATATTGTAGCCTCAGAATCATATGACTTGTGTAGTGCAGGACGTTGGTAGTACCCTAGCAAATGAAGTGGATATGCTATCATTCATATTAAAACTAGAACAGAGGAGCTGATGATGATTGCAGAAAATGACACTGGCGCTGATCATGGGCGGTGTAAGGACCTCTTAGCCCAGTTCCACCCATACTGAGACTCCAAAGCTGGTATAGCCTGCTGCAGGAGGGTCAACCCAGCGTAGTGTAATGCTGGCATAATGGCTTCTATGCCCCCACCCACTCACTGTGGCAAAGGGCATATGGTCAAGGCTTTGCTGTACTCTGGTGTCCACAGCTGTTTTATTAGCCACATGGGAACTTTGACAGCTGTTGTAAATTGTATCACTCTTTAGGCTGCTCTAGTTCTTCGCAGTGGCCCCAGATTTGTGGGCTTATGGCTACTTGTTGCCCTGCTCACCCCTGCTGTGTTGCACGGGGTGTTTCTTGATTGCTGCCAAGGATCAAGGCCAGCATCTTTTGCTCAAGGTTCCATTAAGAAGACAACCAATGATGGGCTTACACTGTTTTTATACAGATTTTTATTTAACTCAAGCAGAATTGACTTTGAAATAAAATTTAACAGGTTTCCTAGTCGATTTTGATTTAATGTAGGCCTTTTGTAGAGTGCTCCAGGGTGTGCTAGCTCCAGCTATTTATCTTTATACTGGGTAGTTTATATACTTTAAGAAAATGACAAATGGTAGCTTTAAAAAAAACTCATTATGGTAATTGATTATTATGGAAAAACCTTGGAAACTCTATGAAAGAGAGCCATATTCTCAGAATGCCTTAGTTTTAGACCAGACTTGTAATTAGAATAATCCATAAACATTTATCACATTAAGAGAAGCTTGGTCAGTAAGTTCAGAAGAAAACTCTGAAGTCACTTTAATGTCCTACATTAAAATGGCACACAGTAGTGGCTTTCACTTACCATCGAGAGATTATTATTTTACTCAGTTGAGCAGAGGACCACCCACATTGTTATAAGCCACCTAACTAGAAGTGCTGGACTGTAGTCTCTGTGTATTTCTCTGGGAAGAGTGATTGTGGATCTTTTATTAGATTGTCACCAAGTATGAGGGTCAGGCAGTTATTATTTATAGAATGGCTTTCTAGAATTCATTCTAGGGCTTGAATTATCTCCTGTCCTGCTAGCTCCACTGCCTAGTCTCTCAGCCTGTCTCCAGCTTTGAGTTCTCAGCCTTCAAGCAGCTCAACTGCTGCCATTTTATCTCCTGTGTTTCAGCTATGGCTTATCCTGACAGACTCCAACCTTGAGTCTCTGGGCAAATGAGTGCCCTTGCCTAACACCAACCTCCTTTCTAATTTCAAGACCCTTTATATTTATTTATTTAAAAAAATATCACTGCTTGGAGAGTTCCATATAAAATGCATGTTAAATTGTAGTTAATTTCATTATGTGCAGTTCATTTGCTTACATTAATATAATAAAACCCCCAAACATTAAAACCTATGGAAATTGTAACAATGTAACACAGACAATGCAAACATCAATATACACACTACCATCTGGAACACAAGGGGAACATGGCTGCTGTGCAACCTTTTGGCATTGTGCAGTATACGTTCCCCCACCTAGCATCCTACTTCCTTTGGGGAGGCTATTGCTAGCCTCTAAAAGTACTGCCAGTATCTATCATTAAACTAGAAATGAGCATCAAAGAAACCCAGAATCACTCCAGCTGCCAACTATGGAAAAGTTCTGATCTGAATCCAAACTTTGTGGCTGGTCCCTATCTCTGTAAAGGGTTGAATGAAAACTTTGTGTCTGAAAAATTGGATCCTGATCTAGATCTCAATTTCATGGCTCAGTTTCATTTCTACTCTAAACAAGGGCTTGCATTTCATTTTCAAGGCAGGATTAAATAGAGGCAGAAGCTTGGTTCTCTGGGGGTAAACTATTACCAAACACAAAAAGCTGAACTATTTGCAAAGGGGGGTACAAAAAAGATCCTAATGTTGCATGTAGCTATGAAACTTTTGTTTGCAGAGGCAGAGGATTACAGAAGAGATACGCATAGTGGTTTGTCATGGAGACTTTATCTTAGTCTCTGTTCTTTTTTTCTTAACTTGAAGAATGTTTCAGTGAGCCAATTCTTGTGAGTTTTAGCATGAGTCTAACAATATTTGGTGTTTTTCTTAAAGCTCCAACTCCAGAGTCGTGAATACATGAGAATTTCAGCTTTCATTATAAAAAAAAATGTCTAGCCCTTTTGGTTCCAGTGAATACATTTGAAAATGTGTCCTGAGTGAATGCTAAAGGTTGAGAAAATAAAAGGCACATAAAATAACTCAAAATTAAGTTTTTAAAGCCAAACTCATGATTTTTATGATTTTTAAACATGTGGGGGTTGGCATAACTGCTGTTTCTCTTTCTCTGAACTCATTTTATTGACATCCTCATCATCACCAAAATTATTTGTTTTCCATACACAAACTATAAACTTTCAGTATGAACAAAAACAACAAGGAGTCTGGTGGCACCTTAAAGACTAATAGATTTATTAGGGAATAAGCTTTTGTGGGTAAAAAAGCTCACTTCTTCAGATATATGGTGTGAGTTTTTTTATCCATGAATGTTTATGCCCTAATAAATCTGTTAGTCTTTAAGGTGCCACTGGGCTCCTTGTTGTTTTTGTGGTTACAGACTAACACCATTATCCCCTGATACTTTCAGTATGAACGTGTATTATAGATTAAGAGAAAACAACAAACGTAAAGTTTCCATGCAAGAGTACAGTTTATTTCTCCTCTAGACACAGACTCATAACAGTTAGGGTGTGTCAGCATTGCAATCAGAGGTGTGATTGCAGCTCAGCTCAACATACCCAGACTAGTGTTAATCTAGTTAGTGTGACTAAAAATAGCAATGTAGAAGCAGTGGCTCAGGCTTCAGCATGGTCTAACAACAGAAGTATGTACTGACAGTCCTTGGCATGCTGGTACAGTCCATGCTTAATAGGATGGCCGCTCATGCATCCCCAAAATATTGAACATTCCAGTAATGGTGTGGACCCTCTGCCTCTTGCATTACCTCACCCCTTGCATCTCACTTATCATAGACTATCAGAGTTGGAAGGGATCTCAGGAGGTCATCTAGTCCAACCCCCTGCTCAAAGCAGGGCTAATCCCCAGACAGATTTTTACGCGGGTTCCCTAAATGGTCCCCTCAAGGACTGAGCTCATAACCCTAGGTTTAGCAGGTCAATGCTCAAACCACTGAGCTATCCCTCCTCCCGCTTGTGAGGGCATGCCACAGGAGGAAAGTATTTTGAAGAAAATGCTACCCCTGCCCCCCCACCGGTGTGACCTCGAATGAATGGTGCCGATGAGGTCACACCAGCAGGGTGCTGCGGTGCACCCTTCAAAATGTAATCCACCGTTCGATATCAGATAAAACCACATTTTGTTTTTTCTCAGACTGAATGGGGGGCAAAATTTAGAAAAGCAGGATTGTCTGGCTTAAAGTCGGATGAATGGCCTGCCTCATGCCAAAGCTTGTGTTACTGCTTCTTCACTGCTATTTTAAGATATGCTAGCAAGATTAAAGGTAGTATGGGTATGTCTCTACGAGCTGCAATCCACCTTCAGTTGCAGTGTAGACAGACCCTAACATAGATACAAATACCATATCCATCTGCATGTTTTCTTGCCATAAATATTCTCTTTTTTCAAGTTTGCTTCAGTTTGCAAACCCCTCTTTAAATATAAAATAAATCTCATTGTTCTCTTTGGCAACTATGTAGTTTCTTTGTTGAAAGCTCCTTAATTCAAATATTCTGCTCACAAAGATTAGTTACTTGACTCCTTGACATATGCAGTAAAACTGAATTATATCTGTTAATAGCAGAGGAGATAATTCATGCTCTTTGTGCTCTTTCATAATGGAGCATTTCAAGTTAGCCAGTGTTTCCGATTGATAAATGTCAGGTAAACAATGCAGTGTATAGAGTCTGGCACTTCGATTTGTATAAGTCAATTGTCCTTAGAGTGAATAGGAAATAAGGGCAGTCAGCACCCTACAGGATGTGGATCTAAGATTTTAAAGTATGATGTAAATGTAAATGTTATTGAACTGTCTCAGTGCTAATTTGCCCTACTTTGCCCTGTCTTACTCTCTTTTGTTTTGCTTAGTAGCTGTGTTAAAGGTTAACCTGAAGCCAAGATGTGCTTAGCTGAAACTCTGACATGAAGCAGATAACTGTAATAATAGATGAGATAGTACGAGTAATAGGAGGGGAGACTACTAGATCACATGTAAAAGGCGACCTCTGAAAATCTTTTACCTATACTGTGGAAGTGATAAAGTTCACGCTTTTGTTTATTCAGTTATTTTTTTAACTAAGTGCAAACATTCATTGTCCTGGCCGCTCGGGAGGAAACGCAAGTGGCAATGGATGTGGTTTAATTAGGCCACAGCTTTATTTATGCAACATACATGGGAATACCAGGCAATGAATTGTACAGGCCATCATTCTTTCTGTAGTTGTTCCATCTCTTTGGGAGGTTGTCATCAGCCCTTCCCTTTTCCAATATCATCCTGTCCTGTTACTGGGATCCTGCTGTCCTCCCCTCATCTGAGCATTAAGGGAACCGGAAGAGAGGGGTGTCATATCCCTGCTATATCCGTTATTAGGAGTCCCAACCCCTCTTTCTCCAGCTTTCTTAGGGGATCCAGATCCCCTGCTTATGAGGGAACCACATCTGCCCTGTAACGAGTACCTGGCTGATCTGGTCGAGTCCCTCACCTGCTTTGGGGAATGTGAAAAAAACTCACACCACCTCAGCCAATCAGGTGGTGAGGTAAAAATTCCTTCCTACCCCCCTGTCATAAACAGATAGCTAAGGGTTAATGTTTCTTTTACCTGTAAAGGATTAACAAAGGGAACCAAATACCTGACCAGAGGACCAATCAGAAAACCTGATTTTTCAAAGTCAGGGAGGGAAGTTTTGGACTCTGGGTCTTTTGTCTGTCTCTCAGCTATGAGAAGCTTCTTTCTTCTGCTAATATTCTGTGTCCAACTTGTAAGTACAGGTAGAAAAACAATATAGGCTTTTATGTTGTTTTGGGGGTATTTACATGTGTGTAACTTGCTGGAATGTTTCAAATTGGATATCTTTTTGAATCAGACTGTTTATTCATATTTTCTTATAAGCAATAGCCCTGTATTGTCATCTTGATGCGGTATATTTTTATGTCTTTTTCTTTTTTTTTTATATAAGTTTTCTTTGTAGACTTGTTTGAGTTTTCTCTCTGGTGGTTAAGGACAAGGGGAGGATTCTCTTTGTGTTAGATCTACGGAGGTAAGCTTGCAGCATCAGGAGTTGGTGGGAGGGGAAAGATGAGATCTCTCTGTTTCCTTGTATTTGGGTTTGTCTCTTTTTGGAATAAAGGAGACATGCTTCTTGGTATTGTGATGTAAAGAGTTGCATCATACTCTCAGGTTAGCCGGAGGAAGTCTGGTGGGAGAGGGAGAGGAAGGGAAGTGTTTTTTCCCTTTGTTGGGTTTCAAGACATCTGAGTCTTGGGGGTTCTCCCAGGAAGGTTTTAGGGGGGCTCAAGTGTACCAGGCACTGATTCCTGGTTGGTGGCAGCGAGATAAGATCCAAGCTGGTAATTAAGCTTGGAGGTTCATGCTAAGCACCCAGATTTTGGACGCTAAGGTCCAGATTTGGGAAAGAGGCTTATGATACCCCCAAAGAAATAAAGGTGGCTACCATGATGCTCATACTCTGATCCCATGCTGGGAAGATAGATGCTGCTGAATGGCAATTGATAAGAAGCAGAGAGAGAGAGTTTCTTTCAGAATGCACAGGGTATAAATACCTCCCCTTCCAGCTATGGAAATGGTGGGGCAATGCCTCCACGTGGTCTGGGTCACTTTTTGTACCCCCTTGGCTCCACTCAGGCAAATATATCCCCCTTTCCTCTCACTTGAAACCCAAATGCAGGATCCTTAAGGAGCCCCATCCCCTTTTTCCTGCTGGCTGGACAAATACCCACCACATTCATTTGCCTTGAGCACATTGTCATGTGTCTCACTGAGATGGTGGGATATTTGTAGGTCACTGAAGCCCAGTGGGAGTTAAATGCCTAAATACCTTTGAGGATCTGGGCCTGAATTTTCACTCTTAATCTTCCATTTGATCAGTGACTTCTTCAGGTAACAGCTGGAAGATGATGCTGACAAACACATTTAATGAATATATCTTTGCTCAAATTCCATGGCTGACTGTGATCAGGTTTCTAATCAGTAGCAATAAGTGATTACCTGAGTTTTAGAAGCAAAATGTTTTGGTTTTTTTTTTTTCAAATAAGGCTGGAGCTACTGTTTCTTGTATTTATTTCCCCCTAGATGCAAACTCTTTTAATTAGTGCAGATCACCAGTCACTTAGGCCCTCTTGCAGAAGGCTTCTTGGAAGCAATTCTGTGGCACAAGGAAGGCTGGTGTAGATCTTGTACTTAGAAAAGAGCCCTGTTCTAGATGAGCTCTTTGTCTAGCAGTGTGGATAGGGGGCGGGATATGGACAGGTGGAGAAGGAGCTAGAGGATATGCCACAGGGTAAATTATAGTGAGTTGAATTTAATTTTTTTTCTTTTTCTTTTCTTTTTTTATTGCTTCCTTTCAAAAGGGATTAAACTCTCTTAGTTTATAGAATTGACTCATTTTTCAAAATTCTCCACAGAACATTTGAATTTACTTTTTCCTTTCTGAAAATGAAACGGTTTCAAAATCAAAAAACTTTTAAAAATGGAAGTTTATTTTGGGAGGAAAGAAACCTCACTATGTGACAAAGCTGACCAATCAAAACTGGCCATGCACAAAAAGAAAAAAAAAGAAAAGAAAAGAAAAAGAAAAAGGGAGAAAAGAGGGGAAATGAAAATGTAAACCATAACAGAAACAAACAAACAAACAAAAAAGAAAGAAAAGAGCCCACGTGTGCACAGTGCCTTCTCAGTTACTCAGGCAATCTGAAGGGTTCTGCTTATAGAAAGATCACCAGTCACTTACCACTGATCCCTGCATGTGATTAATAAAAAGAAAAACAGTATATGTCTTCCAGCTAGTGAAGATTCTGGCTGTTATTTCATTTTCTGATATTGTTGCCTCAAAGTGGGCAATCCAGCGTATGTATTTATTAATGTTGCTGATGGGTGTATTCTAGCAGTTATCTAATGGTCAGTTATTTGTATTTATTATGAATTCGGGATGATGTAAATTTATTAATTGAATACAGTTTATATACAACTCCATTCAAATTCATCAAATCCCCTTCCAAAATATGCCAGATTATGCCAGTCTTAAAGGTGGGTGCACTAAAAACATTTCATGACCTGCATAAGGGACAAAAATAATTGCAAATCCTGCACGCAGGAGAATGCTCCTGGCATCCTTCCCAGGAGATGAGTTCAGTTATCAGTATTTGCTATAAATTCTCTTTTCAATTCATTGGTTTGCACTTGCTATGGATTCTCTATGAGTTCAATAATCACATTCACTCTGATTCCTCTGGGAAGTACTGCCTTAAAAAGGCACCCTGGTGCACAGTGGAAATACACACATGCTTCACCGCATGCAGCATGCTCCCCAGTGCAGCCAAGAAGCCATGGTTCTGCCTAATCTCTGCTTCTCTCCATCCCCTTTGGGATGCCATGCACCTCCAGCAGAGCAGTGAGAGAGTACTCACTGTGCTCCTGAAAGCACTAGGAGTGTAATTCTAGTCAACCCTTATGTAGGCTGTGAGAGATGCCTTTATCTCTTCCCCTCTCCACCCCCACAGTGCATATTGGTGTAAAGGCTAGCTAGTATCTAGTCCTCAGTTAGCACAAGCTCTGTTTCCTATATCTAATTGTACTAAATATCCACATTTTACACTTAAAGGACCTGTCTGCACTCAGCAAGCCCTTTGGTATTAGCGGACTAGCACAGGAAATCTAGTAAGTGTTAGCTTTTCAGTGTCTACTCACCGTGGTCTCCTGCAATCACCTTAAGGTATCGCCAAGATGCAGAGCATTGTTGTGCGGAAATGCATTCAGCAGTATGACATTTTTACAATGTAAAATGTTTCTGAGAAAAAACATATGCCATGCAGTACATGTGTTCCTATACATTAAAATACATTTTATAAGTCTTTTTGGTCTATCCTGTTACTTTACTTTTTCTAGTTTTAAAGTTGACTGGTTTTATTAAATCAATCAGAGGTGAAGAAAACTATATGTGGCAGCTTTTTTTCTGTGCTGTCATTTTGTTTCTACTGTTTGAGTGCCTTAGAAGGTGGCTATTGTAGTTTTATTGGCGAGGAATAGGATCCTTATAAAATCCAGGTGTTGACCATATGTTTATCAATCTTTCCACAAACAAAAAAGAGTTTTTATTCCCGTATCTGATTTCCTCATGTAAATCCAACTAAACCTTGTTAATACATGTCTGTGCAAATCTTCAGGCACTTGTTTTGAATCATGCATGTGACCTAGAGTCAGATTGAGGGGAAATTGAAAAACAGCACTTCCTCTGTAGCAGAAAAAGTCCTGTTTGTTTTTCTTCTGCCATGTCAATGTTTGTGCTGGTTCTACATTTGTGTACTGTGCAGCATTCATAACATTTTACATTGATAAGGGTGAATGGTGATTTAAGGTTTCCATACTAAATCAGATAGGCCCAGGATGCAAAGTTCAGATCCAAATCGATACTTCATCAGCTTTGGTGGTGGATATCATTGTTGCAAGGTTGTGTTCAGATTCATGGTTTTGGTTTGTCCCAAAGATCAGTGGCATTCAGGTTCACCCTTTTTAATTGAGCTCATTTCTGTTCAATGCTAATTTTTGAACTTGCGCTGGGCTTAAACTATGCATATAAAGGGATTGATTATGTTTTTTAAACAAGACTCTAGTTTTGCAACTGTGAGTGTCAATTAGCTGCTGGCCCAAGTAATCAATTGCAGGTGAAAACAGCAGATTTTAGGTGTCCAACTGCCTGATGGTGCCCATAGTTGAAATGCTTGCTCCTGGCAATTCCCATTCATATGATGTGGTCCTTACTCAAATGTTCTCATTGACTACATTGGGACGTCTCACGTAAGGAAAGACTATATATGTGAGTATGGGAATGACAGATTAGCCCATAATTTTAATGGAATAAGGATTTTCAGTATGTGATATAGAATGGCAAATAATGTAGCGCTTGTTCCTGCATATCTACCTCACCTGAGTATTACACCTCTACCTCGATATAACGCTGACCTCGGGAGCCCAAAAATCTTACCGCATTATAGGTAAACCACGTTATATTGAACTTGTTTTGATCCACTGGAGTGCGCAGCCCCGCCCCCCCGGAGCACCGCTTTACTGTGTTATATCCAAATTCGTGTTATATCAGGTCGCGTTATATTGAGGTAGAGGTGTATAGTAATATAATCATGTGAGTTGCTATTATCCTTTATTATTTTTAGAGCTCCCAATAGGATCCAACACACTATGTAGTAAAAGGAAAGGTCCCTGCCCTGAGAAATTGCAATCTAATTTTAGACATGATGTGGAGATAAGATTTAGGGATAGAATTCTATACGCCAAGATTTACAGCAATCAGGTCAGGTAGTTACTCAGCTGAGGCATGTTCATATCTTGACGGCTTTATTAAAAGTTGATTTCTTCTTTGAATATACTACTAACTCACTTCTTTTGGGCATAAGAGAAGAACAGTCTTGGAAGCAAATTAGATTACATCTACATGTAAAGCCTACTCCCTTGAGTAAGAGTTGCAGAATCAGGTCCATTATTTGGACAAAGTTCTCTGTCTACAATCTGTACTTCATTTCACATGAATGTCAGAGAAATGTGTACTGCTTTACCTAATTAATGTAGTGAACCTTTCATACCCTGTTAAAAATCAGTTAGGCTCTTTATTTGTTAATTTGGAAGAATGCTAGTTTATTTTTTTTACTTATTGATTTCTAACCATATTTTCCTTAGCTCTCAACATTTATTCCTGTATTGAGTTAAGGAGGATTACAGATTCAAAGTAGTGTTAAATGTATTTATACCTATGGTTTTTTTTAATTGTCACTTTACCCAGGCAGCTCATTTTAGACATTATTTTTTAAAGTTCACTACCCATGTAATCATTTGATCAACATCTCAGTTTTAAACTTTCATTACAGACTGGAATTTCCTTGGCTTAAAAGTGGTATAAACAATTTAAAACCTACCTTTGATTATAATAGTCTTGCAAAATGTGCTATCACTTCATAATCAAATAGGAAATGTTTAGCAAAGAACAGCAAAATGTGCATTTCAAAGGATGTATAGGTCTCCATAATATATCCAACAACAGCAATGACAGAGTAACTAGTTATTTTAATTACTGATTATTAGCTTTTGATGAGTTCACCTCATTTTCCTGCTTCCCTGGATGGTTTCACCTCCCTGTGCATAGTCATAGATTCCATTGTCCAATTGTTCCAAACTTTTGTTGATTAAAGGCAGTTTTATAAAATTTAGTTACAATTTGCATAGCAATTTTCATGTCAATGCCACTAACGACAGGTCACTGCTGAATAGAGCCCACTTTCATTGGGAAGGAAATTCTTCCCTTTACATGTGAATCAGATTTAAAATCCAAGCTAATTGTGAACACAGGGAGCCCTGGGACGCAGAGAGAACTAACATTTTGTTATCCATGGTGACATGCCCTCTCTTCTGAAAAAAAGTGGTATATTCTACAAATAGGCAACAGGCTCATGGCCTGTTGGATCAGGTTACATCAGGCTATGTTGTGTTACATGATGTGACATGCCCTGCCATGACCTGAGGCAATGTCATCTTGTGTTACCTTGGTAGAGAAATACTGTTCTTTATTAAACAAGTGAGTAGAAGGCTAATCATCTGTGGGCATGAAGCATTTTTACGCTATTTGTCAGTAAAAGTGGTGGGTAGCATGCAGCCTGTTCTTTTGATTCCTATTTGGAGAATTCTAAGGAAACTAAAATCAGTATGAATCATCTATTATTATTACTTACAGTTGGTGATATCTTTTACAAGCCTAATTTACTATTTGCTGTGGTACACAAAGAAAGAGAATTACTATAATATTACAAACAGGCATAGTACATGGAGAGTGAATAGACAATGGCACCTATTTGGTTATGGAAATGAGGAATGTTGGAGAGGGGATATTTAGTAATCTTCTTAGATGGAAATGCTTAGTGTTTGAAGCCTAACTATTTATACATTTTTATGCATAGACTGGTCATTATTACTCTTCTATGGTTCCTTTAAGCTTCTTGCTTAAATAGACATTATGAAAATGAGTCAGCACAACTGGAAGGTGTGATAAAACTGTATCTACAGTCTGACCCTAAGGGTGATTCTATCAGGACAGTGACTTGATAAGTAACAGGCTTGAATTATTGCATTATGTGACATTATCAAAGAAACCCATTGTGTTTGGCCATTCAGTCTAATGATCTTTAATATTATTTCTTATTGATATATGCAGCATGTAAATTCACTTTTAAAAGATTTGCACAAAGAAAAGTGAACACTATTACATAGGTACAGCTATCTGCTGATTTTACAGTAAATTACTGGTGCATGGTACAGAATGTAACCTTTTGGTTATATTCTTCAGTAAAATGAATAGGTTAGAGAGGTTTTTATGCAAATTAGTAAAGCTGTGTGTTGGAAGTCTAATTGTACTTTTTATTGTTAGACAAGTCAATACTGCTTTAATACACATTTTATAAGCTTCTTGCTAAAATTGTATATGTAAGGGATTAGTTCCCATAGATGAAAGGCATAATCTTAACAATGAGGCCACGTAAGCAGAATGGTTGAAGTACAGATAAATAATTTGTTAGCGCCAACATAGAATAAGTCTTATTAGTCATCACTGTTTGACCCACTACTGTTCACTGTATGAGCTATATGTATTGGCTGATGGAATGAACAGAAGCTACTCTAATTTTACTCTTCTCAGTTACAGTAAACAAGTACAATTGTGCGAAATATTTTGCTGTAAAGCAAAAGTAGTCAATTGGCTTTTTCATTAGTGTTCATGAATGGGAAATGGAGAATCCCATAAAAAGAGACTTGTTTTTCCTGTGAAAACTGCTGTGTACCTAGCAGAACAGCACATCACAAAGGATCCTTGAAGAAGGTCAAAGTTCAAGCTCAGCTTTCTATCTCACTTGATCTGAATCGTCCCACCTGTTCAACAGAGCTCATTATCACAAATGAGAAAATTCAGATGGTAAAGGATGATGGTCAATCCATCAAAGGAAAATATCAAGAAAACTATTTCTAAAATGTTCTCCATATATGAAAAAAACATTGTTTGTTTTGTGTTCCTTTCTGCACAGTTCTTGCTTTTTAAATTAGAACTGATAAATAACTTATTTTCATTGGTGGCGGTGGTAAAATATGAAGACAGAAATGTATCGATCTTTGACAAAAGCATTGTAAGAGGACAGAGGACAGCCCCGTGAAATGAGAAAATGCAGAGGAATGTACAAAGATGAGTTCAGAAGGATTCCTTGGTATTTTCTACCATCAAAGATTCAGAGTAAGTTACAGGATGATTGAATGATGGCAACATATGATATATAGCAGTATATTTAATATGGTCCTTAGGTCTACAATGGGAACGTATGTCTTCCTGTATCTCTGGGAAAAGAACCAGACCGGTAAACTGTGACATAGGACTAAGCTCAGACCATCAAAATACCTACCAGTTTCCTTTGCCTCCAGAGCTGCACCAGATGGAGAGGCTTCCTTCTGCAGAGCCCTAGAACCTCCTAATTCAAGACACTCCTAAATTGTTTACACAAATATTTTTGAATTCTTATAACTACCAGACTTGTCTCAGAATTATAGCAGTTGGTCTGCACTTCAGAAGAATGATGATTACTCTCTGGAGCCCTACAGAGGTCTTTACCCCTATAGTCCCAGCACTTCTGAAATGGCAGGCATACAAGAGATAAATGTGGTTGTGGCCCTTGAAGTCCAAAGTTCAGATGAAGCAACTTAGTAAATTGCTCAGTAAACAAGCTCTTTGGTGAACCAGTATATAAGTTAATATCAAATTGTCAAAAAGAAAGAAAGAGAAGAAATTCCTTCAGTCATCTAAACACACTAGATAAGACAATCAGCAAAGTAGATACACATCAGACAAGTCTAGTGGAGGCAGGAACAGATTAATTTGCTTAAGTCCTACATCCCCCATCTCAAACTAATCATTTAGAGTTTTGGTTGATACTAATTTCATCTCCTTCCCTATTTAATTTGTTCATCCTCATTCACTATTTGCCCATTCTAATTTCCTACATTGTTATGCTTCTGAATATGGTTGAATTCTAACCTCACATATATGATCCCTGTTCCCACTGAAAGGCTTCCATTTATTTCAGTTGATTTTTCACATATTATATTTCCAGTGTTACTGGTGTCCCTACTCATGCAGCCTTATCAACTAATCTGGCAATGATGTGTGGATTTTTGGGTGATTTTCAGATTAAGTCTGAGTCACCCAGTAGACTTTAAATCAGCTTGGACGTTCAGATCTAGATCCAATGTGCTGCACACATGACAGAAACTGTTTTCGTCTGACAGAAATGTTAAATCTCATTGGCTTAAATTGAGGCAAAAATATAGCACTCGTGTTACTAATTGATTTTGATATGCAAATTTTTTCATATTGCTCCATCAATAATCTTTATAAATGCATTGTATAGCATGAAAAATTACTCAGGCATCTGTGCTATCAGCTTTTAGTTTTTTTTATATATAGAAAAAGATGCTCAAGTACTGACACCATATAGACTAACACTGTGCCCAATTATCCAGTCCTTACTTAGGCAAAATTAATATCAAAATTAGCAGTCTAAAGAATCTATTTAGAAAACATTCATCGGTGGAATAAATTGTGGTCACTTTTCATCAACCCACCTATATATCTGTAACAAACCAGAATTTAACTGTATAATATGAAATTAATTGTAAAATCATTCAGAAGTCTAGAAAATATTTTTATTAGTCAAGGCATGCCTATGGAGCAAGTTAATATACCAAAACTACTAGTGTTCTGTGGCCCCATTTCTGTAGTGTTGTACTCAAGGCACATACACAGTGACAAGAAAATTAGATTTCCAAAATTCTTGTGCGTCATTAACCTAAGAAACTAATCCAATTGGCTCAACTCGCATAGACTACTGTGTCTGTGTGGAGTTACAATAAGTCAGATCACTCAATGTATTTTCAAAGGCTGTAGAATGAGCAATGTGAAAAATATGGCAATTCTGGAGAAAGTGAATAGGTTTTGCACACACACAGACTTTGTTCTGGTGGATCTGAATGTCGTTTGGGGGCTCAAGACTTGTTAGATTGTAAGCTCTTTGGAACAGTGACTGGCTTTTGTTCTGTTTATATGGTACTTCACACAATGGGGTCCACATCCATGACAAGGGCTCCTTAGCAGCCACTACAATACAAATAATAAATAATCACCATTAATAATAATACAGATAAAATATTTGCTTACAACATGTGATTTTTTATGTTAACAATATCACTTTAATTTAATAATAAGCACACCCAATGACATATATTTGTTCTCTGGATTCTGTGGGATTTTTTTTTAAAGGTTTATATACACACAATTCTTTCTGTACAGCATTTGGGGAAAATTGATAGTCATTATTTATTGTCTTCCTTTCACTTTTCATACTGTAGACTTCAATGGTGGGACCTGATTGGAAATTAATTCATCATGTGTTTTCTGACAAAATCCATTCACTTGCTTTGTTGTTGGTGTTTGCAATTTATTTCACATTGATTTTGAACTATTTCCTGACAAAAAGCTTAGTTAAGATAAAACCACAGTTCAAAAGAGTTATCTGTTCATTTAAACAACATTACTAGACTCCTGACCTTATATTTTTAAAAGGCTGTCATTCGTGAGGTTATAATATTGTACCAGTATTTTCAAAAGCTCTGAACATCAAATGGTCTGGAAATAGTTACTTAAAGTTGCAGCAACAACACTTACTTATGTTGGTTGTTAATTCTTAATGTTCTACATTTTAGATTTCTGATGTATTGCTATGACTGTGTTACATAATGGTTCTTGTTGTATATAGCTATCTTAACAAAGATTTTTGCCTGTGTTTTTCTTTTTTTTTTGGTAAATCCCCAGATTTCTGAAAGTTTGTCAAATTTTCTTTCTAGCCCTGTTTTTAAGAGTACCTGATAGTTAACAGTTACTTATTCAAAATGGCCTTAGATCTGACACAAGGCCTTGGTTTGTCTTTCTGAATATATATGCTGGAACCAGGGTATCTTATCAGCTCAGTAAGAAGGCAGTATGCAGAGCCTATAACTTCCTCATGATTGGGTATACGCGGAGTTTAAAAAACTACATAAAAGATAATATGAGGAGGTTATAGCTCTCTCCTGCAGAGTTCACGAGCTCTCAACCTTCATAGCTCTTTCCTTACTCAGAGGTCAGTGAACACATCTTGTTCGATATAATGGGTGGTGAAGATCATCAGAATTGTAGTATACTTAGAAATAGTATGTGCTTCTAAGACCCAGAGTAGAAGAGTTCCCTCCTGCAGTGTTTATAAGATCTGATGGAGGAAAGGTTCCTTGTGTGCTGTTTATAAAGAAGAGAGTTTGTAGCATCTACAATCTACAGAAGAGAAACTCCCTCCTGGGGAATGAATACAACCCACAGGAGAAATGCGGTGGAATTCCAAAACACCACTTTGAGTACAGAGGCTAAGGCTTCAAGTAGCTGCAAATGTGTTAAGCTCCATCACATACAATAGCTAGTATTTACAAACATTGGATGTGATTCACCACTCCAATTTAATCAATGGAATTATACTGGGGTAAAACTGGAGTACCGCAACAGTAAATCAGATATATAAAGTAGGTAGCATAGATTATAAAAACGCTTACTCACTTTAAACAGTATTTCATTCCTCAAGTAGTCTGACTGAAATAAATGGAACTACACTGAGAGTAATGCATTACTTAATATGAGTAATAGTGGAAGAATCTAGCCCATAGCAATTAACTCTAAAGTTAGCTGACCAGACTTTACCAGATGAGGTCAAAGGTACAAGTTCTTCTTGAGGACAACCATAGCAAACTAACTATGGAGTTTTGGGGCCAAGCCATTTCTGACCTAAAAAGTTAAGAAACATTTGCAAAAGGAAAAAAGTCTCATATATTAATGTTAATGAATTCCTTATCTAATTACTGTCAGACTTACCAGCTAACTGCTTTTCTGGCAGAATACTAGTTATGAGAATTTTTAGATGAGTTTGTCCAATTTTGGTTGACTGGTCAAAATTTGGTTTATAATGAAAAAATTTTATGCAGAGTTTGCCAAATCTACATAATGTAACACAACAGTTTTTGTTTGCTTTTTCTCTGTAAGGTTTATGGTTGCTACATAATAGTTATTAAAAGTGTAGCTGACAAGAAAATAACTCAGGATTTCATTTCATCCTTTAAAACAAAATTATTGTTAGGTCTGTATTGCCAATCATGTAATTGCATGAAGAAAGTAGTGTGGCTGCAGTAGTTTGTCTTCTATTTTAATTTTAGTACCACAGTAGAGACCTTTAACCCCTTCACACACAAAAAGTATTCATAGTAACAGCAAAAAGACAAATGTATTTGAAAGCATCTTTTAACAGTCTTCTTTCATTTTGTCTTTCCCTCCAAACACACTGCTTGCTTAGTCTGGAACAAAAAGCCAGTGTGAGTTTTACAGACATATTTTAAAAATTGGTTAATCAAAGAATACTGGACAGCACGTCTTCATCTGACAACATCTGTTGATATGAAACAGGAGAGTAGCCAGTATGGCAGTGAAGGTGTTTTTTACTTTTTTCCTAAGCTAAAAAAAAAAACCGGGCACAGAGTTGTACAACCCATAACAATGTGAAAGTCTTTATATGATGTTGTTCACCAGAGACTCGTCAATAGACTGAGCCATATTGGTTCTGGCAGTCTTTCTATTGGGACAATATTTGCCTTGAAGTACTATCTTTTCTCTTTTTCAATGTCAGCCTGAAGGCTCTTACACAACATATGTTCATTTCATGTCTAAGAGATATTGCTTCTGGTATTGCAAAAGCATTACCACATTGAGGTTTTTTGTAAAACAGATGGTACATATTAAGGTCTCCTTTTCTTAGATGATTTCTGCAACAATTGCACTGCATTCTTCACACCTACAAAAAACATCAGCAGCAGCATGCAGTGAAGCACTAGATTATGTCAGAATGGTAAATGAATGCCCACAGCACAATGAGCAATGAAGGGTGTGCCAGCCTCCTTAGAGAATTGAAAGGTGGTGTGAGTCATATATGATAGAAGTTCAGTTACAGTTTAAGGTTCCACCCCTACAAAGTGATCTATTGGAAGTCAACACTCACGTGGAGTTTCAGTGATTTCAATGAGCTCCACGTTGGTGAAAAGATGTGCCTTACACAGGGCCGCTGACAGCAATTCCGGCCCTAGGGCAAAACAGTCGGTGGACCCGAGCTGCTGCTGGCTGCGCTGCTGGGCGTGCTCTTCTGGCACGATTAGGACTTCCACATGCCTGTCCGGCTGCCTTCGCCACTGCTGGCACACCTCTAGGAGGGGCCCTTTTAAATCACCCAGGCCCCTGGGCAATTGCTCCCTTTCCCACCTCACCCCCCTGTCAGCAGTTCTGGCCTTACATAATGAACTCCTTGGACCATGCTCCCTATTGTTAGAATATTCAAAACCTTATGTTGGCATAAGCAGCCCACTCTGTGCCCCAAATGGAGCTGGCCATTTATTTGGACACTCGGAGCCAGGAGAATGAGGAGGGGGCTGAAGAGACAGTGGACCCTGATGGGGTGAAGGTGTTGGATAGAATTGGTGAAGCTGGGGATCATACCCAGCATCCAAAATAAGGGCCATCAAAGGCAGTTTGACAACAAATTTGCAGATGAACAGTGAAGAGGGAATGAGTAAGAGTTAAATTACTCACACTCTCATGAGTAGGGTGCAGAATGAGCTCTTCAGCAATATCATGGAGCCGTTGGGCCAAGCCAACACCAAAAGTCAGTTTGACTGTGATTATAGTGAGAAAGGCATGGGGAGTGGATTCATGGCTGCACTGCAGGGTTACTTCTCTGGCTTGTGGTTTTGTGTTGTTCTTTCCCTCTTACAGCAGCTGCCTTCTTGGACGGGCCCTTATACCAAGCAGTGTGGTGAGACCGATTGGCAGTAGTAGGTAGCTCTCTTGCTCTACCTCTCCTCATTCGAGGGTTGGATCAGATGCTGTAGAGTCTCTAATAGGGCCAGGGCCAAGTATCAATGGGTCAGAGGTGATCTAAGCTGGCTGTGGAGGTGCACATTAGAGTTGGGCAAAAAAATTTTGCCAGAACTTTCTTTTGACAAAAAATAGATTTGGCCACACCAAAATGTTTCATAAATTAATATCAGTTTTGTCAAACTGTTCATTTGGGGGGTAGAAAAAGAATTGAAAACATCAAAACATTTCATTTCAACCTTTTTCTAAATGAAGTGTTCTGAGTTTTCTATTCAAAACTACTTTTCCTTTCAAAATGGCCTCCAACTTTATTTTTAAAAAAATGGTCACAATCAAAACAAACCGTTTAGTTTTAGGCTAAATGAAATGATTCATTCTATGTCTTGAAACCTTTTGTTTGACCTGAAATTAACCTTTTTTCAACTTTTTAGTTTGTTGAAAATTTTGAGATTTTTTTTATTTGACCCAGATTTTTTTTCATTTTTTTTTCAAGAACTGCCAGCAGACCAAAAAAAATCAGATATTTGAACAGCTCTACTGCACACATTACGGTAATAGTTTGTCTTTGCATTCCTGTGGAGGGTTAACTGCAGATGCTGGGTGAGGGGTTATGTCTTTGCCAGTCCATGTGCAAGCCTACTAATACAGAGTGGTGGTGTTAGCAGTCACCACACAAAACTTCAGAAGGGTAGCCGTGTTAGTCTGGATCTGTAAAAGCAGCAGAGAATCCTGTGGCACCTTATAGACTAACAGACGTTTTGGAGCGTGAGCTTTCGTGGGTGAATACTCACTTCCTTCAACCTCCCTGCCACACATGCAAACCCTTAAGGTGGCCATCCTGAGCAAAAAACTTCAGCACCAGACTTAGAGAACTGCTGAGCTCACTCATCTGCAAGTTTGACACCATCAGTTTGGACTAAACAAAGACTGTGAATGGCGCCCAATACAGAACCAGTCTCCTCCCTTGGTTTCACACCTCATGCTAGAACAGGGCCATCCTCCCCCCCCCCCCCCCCCCCCCCCCCCCCCCTGATTAACACA
>NC_133769.1:50947470-50986095 GCF_003597395.2 Chelonoidis abingdonii | reverse complement strand
CCTCGTTATCTCTAGCTTGCTTGCTAGCATATATATATACCTACCCCTGGAAATTTCCACTACCTGCATCTGACGAAGTGGGTATTCACCCACGAAAGCTCATGATCCAAAACGTCTGTTAGTCTATAAGGTGCCACAGGATTCTCTGCTGCTCACACAAAACTTGTTTAGCTTCCTGCTGAGTGCTATGCTGAAAGAGCAGAGCCTTTGGCAACACATAGGCAGAGCAGTAGCTGGGTACTAGAATATAACATGACAGCTGGAATGTCTAGGCACCCTGCGCAGTGGCCAAATTTTCAAAATTTTGGCACTGCCCACACTCAACTTTGAAAATTCCTCAAGTTTTAAGGCATCCTCAAGTGAGTATTCACATTCCCTGCTGTGCACTCTCTTTGCCCCATGAACTCCCCCCGCCGCCGCATAACTTTTTAAAATTCTTCATGCGATATCAGGTTCTACATGTTAGAAGAAAGCTCATTAGTTTCTGGTAATACCATTTTTAAAATTACTCTTACAGAGTGAATAAACAAGGCTTTAATATTCCCCATGAACATCATGTGAGCCTGATACCTTGCAGCCTGTATCATCCTCTGAATGACACTACTGTTCTGTATGACAATTAGCAATGAGAGTGAAATAGCTCAGAAAATCAGGCCACCATCTGGGTTCAAAATCAGTTTTGAATGAATTTAAATAAGATTATGGCATTAGCTGTGACTCATAAAAATTATACATGGAAGCAGACTATCATTTCCACTAAGGTGTTGAACTATCAAACTAATTTGGCTCTTCAGCAAATCACCAGATTCCTCAGTTCATGAGCACCCGCATTCACTGCAATTCTGCCTTCTTCCAATCAATGGACCTTTTTCCATGTTGTATTTGCATTGTTCAATCTGATAGTGGATATCAAATCTTAAATAAGTGTATTTTCCAGTTTCAGTTTTTTCTGTCATATTATTAAAGATTTTGTCAAACTGTCCTATCAAGCAAAAAGAGAAATAGCTAAGATCTAAAAATATGGACCACAAAGGAATATTCAAATAAGAATGGCATGAAGCATATTGTAGTCAAAAGAACATAGTGTTTGTAGACATACTTGAGAAAAAATGCATTTTAAAGAACCCAGGTGTGTATGGTAAATTGGACAGTTAGTTATAATGATTTTATATGAATGTTGAACTTGATCATTGTCTGCTTTTGCAGAATTTTGCAATTTGCACCCTTCTATCTTGGCATCAACAGCTGAGCCCAGTGGAGGATTTAGCCCCAGAGGAGAACAGGTATTATTTTTTTCTTCACCCTCCCTCCAGGTTTCTATCTGTCTATGTCAGTGGTGTCAAACTCCTGGCCTGTTTGACGTATTTGTGTGGTTTGCATGGCACATTCACATTCACCAGAACTAAGGCCAAGACATTGATTAGTGCTGAATGATTTTGGGTATCCAGCTCAGGGTCAGTGCAACCATTTAGGCAGACTAGGCAGTTGCCTAGGGCGCCAAGATTTGGGGCCAAAAGCGGTGCCCTAAATTTTAAATCTTGAGCACCCGCTGCTGCTGGGACAGAGAGGGACTGACTGCCGGCAGCAGTGGCAAGCCGGCAGACGAGGCTGCGCCCCTGGGTCAGCACGACCACCCGCCACCAGACGCGGGCAGCCAGCAAGCCAGGGCCCCCCCGGGTCAGGGCGCCGCTTGGCAGCCGGGACCCAGGGCGCCCCGGTCAGCGCGCCCGCCGCAGCCGGCAACACCCAGGGTCCCCTGGTCAGTGCACGCACGGCATGCCGGCGTCAGGGCCCCATGGTCGGACAACGCTGCGGCAGCCGCCGGCAGTCCAGGGGGTCCCTGGTCAGGGCACCACTGCGGCAGCCCAAGAGGTTAGGCGCCGCAGCGCGCTGACCCAGGGGAATCCCTGGCTGCAAGGCCAAGGTCAGAATCCCTCTCCTCCAGAGCAGGGGCTCCCAGCCTATGCAATTTTTCTTGTTGCCCGGCTGGGGCAACGCGGCCCTGGGCAGAGCTTGCACAGCTTGCTAGGGCATGTGACAGGAGCCCTGCGGGGCGGCCAACACCAGGGCTTCTGGAGGAAGCGGCGGCGCTGCCCCCTGGGCCTTCCACCGTCAGCCCCTAGGGGATGGAAGAGAAATGCTCGCGGTCGTCTGGTGGAGCGGAGGAAACGAAGAGGAACGATGCTCATGCGCGGGCAAGGTAAAGCAGTGCTCCACAGCTTGGCCCAGAGCTGTGATCTGCGCCTTGGCTGGCTGGTCCTGCTCCTGCTCCCCTTGTGCCTGGATGGCTGGAGAGAACAGAACTCAAGAGCTGAGGCCCCCAGGCCCCAGGCACCCTGACTCCCCTCCCCCACGCCCTGACCCCCACTCTGAGCCGTCCCGGACTGACCCTCGACCTATCCCCCACCCTGACCCCAGCTCCGAGCCCAGTCCCCTGACGGAACCCCTCACCCCATCCCCCACCAGCTCCTGGACCCAGTGACAGAAATAGTGGCCAACACAGTTATGCTCTCATAGACTCATAGACCTCATAAGGTCAAGGGACCAATATGATCATCTATCCGACCTCTGCACAAGGCAGGCCACAAACCTACCAACACTAACAACCCTACCCTGACTGATGTGAAATCATCAAAATGTGATTGAAGACCTCAAGCTGCAAGAATCCACAGCAAGGACCATCGCCACGCTGCAGAGAAGGCGAAAAACCTCCAGGGGCCTCTGCAATCCGCCTGGGAAATCTTCCCGACCCCAACATATGGCGATCAGCCTAAACTCGAGCATTGTGGGAAGACTCAGCAGCTATCCAAGAAGAATTCTCTGCAGTAAACCCAGTTCCCACCCATCCAACATCCCTCACAGCACTTGAGCAGACTTAATGCCGATAATCAGAATCAATTGCCCTAAATTAAACTGTCCATCCATAACATCCCCTCCATATAATTTACAAGCTTAATCTTAAAGCCGATAAGTCTTTGCCCCTACTCCTCGGAAGGCTGTTCCAGAACTTCACTCCCCTAATGAATAGAAACTTCGTCTAAATTCAAGTCTAACTTCCTAATATCCAGTTGTGTATCATTCGTCCTCGTGCCTACACTTAGTACTAAACTAAATAATCTCTCCCTCCTAACGTTAATCCCCTGATATATTTATATAGAGCAAGCAAACCACCGGAGCCTTTTTTGGCAGCTACAACGCAAGCTCTTTGAGTCTCTTTCATAAGGCAGATTTCATTCTCGGATCATCCTATAGCCCGTCTTGAAGTGTTCCAGTTTGAATCATCTTCTTAAGCATGGGAACCAGAATGCACACAATATTCCAGTGGGTCTCACCAAGCGCCGTGATATACGGCTAAACCTCTCTTCTTGCTGGAAATACCTTGCCTGATGCACCTAAACCGATTGGTTTTTTAAACAGCATATCACATGGCGGGCAAAGTTCCCCCCCCCCATCCGCATCAACCATACCCCAAGGTCCTTCTCCTCCTCCGTCGCTTCCAATGTACGTCCCCAACGTAATAAATCTTATGTATTATCCCTAAGTGACATACCTGCACTTTCACTATAATAATTTCATCCTATTACTATTACTACCAGTTAACAGGTGGTCCCAGATCTCCTGAATGTATCCCGGTCCCTTCTCCGTGTTCGCAATACCCCAGCTTCGGGTCATCCGCAAACTTTATTAAACATTTGCTTTGTGCCAAGGTCAGTAACAAAAGGTTTAAAATAGAGATGGTCCAAAACCAATCCTTTGAGGACTCACTAGAACCTCCTTCCAGCCTGACAATTCACCTTTTTCATACGACCCGCTGAAGTCTCCCCTTTACTCAGTTCTTATCAGCTTCATTTCATATTATAACCTCTTTCCAATTGAATAACATTCCAATTGCGGAACCGTGTCAACGCCTAACTGATCGAGGTAATTAGATCTACGATTCTTTATCTAAGTAGCACTTCCTAAAGAAGGAGATCAGGTTGGTTTTGGCCGATTACCTTTAGTAAATCCATGTTGCATTCGTCCCAATTAACCATTGACTCAATTTTTAATAACTTTCTTCCCTTTAAAATGTTTCCAAGACCTTACACCTACAGACGTCAAGATAACATGACCCTATAATTCCCGGATCCACTTTATTCCCTTTCTTAAAAATAGGAACTACGTTAGTCATTCTCAGTCGTACGGTAAACCCCGAGTTTTACCGATGTTAAAAATCTCGCTAACGGGCCTCGCAATTTCACTAGGCGCCAGTTTTTTAATATCCTCTGGATGAGATTGTTCGGAGCCCTCCGATTTGTCCCATTCAACGTTTCAAGGTTGGCCTCTCTCAAGATGCGGTAATATCCACCTCATATCCAATTCCCGTTTACATCCCTCCAGCATCCCTAAATCTCAATAGTCTTATAACAGACCGGAGGCAAAGTACTTATTTAGATATTGGGTCCATGCCAGGTATACTAACCTCCGTTCCAATCCTCAGTGTATAGCGGCCCACTCTTCTTTCTTGTTTCTTCCTTATTATGCTGGCCTTGTAGACCTTTTAACTATTGGTTTGCATTCCCTTCGGTCAGTTTACGCGGTTTAGCCTCCATTATCCTAATGTTTCTGACCCTCAACTAAGGTAGCTTACCTCGCTAACCCACCTTCTTCCACTCTCTGTAGCTTCTGCTTTTCTACCCCCCTCTCTGAGTTGCGTGCTCATTCCCACGGCACAAACTCTGCCATGTTTTCCCTTTCTGGTATGCAGGCTTCCGCAGTTTTCCGCAGCTGCGACTTAAAGTAATTCCAGGCCCTCCTCCGCATTTATCCAAGTTACTCGTCCAATCACTTCCTAACTAATTCCTTACTCTTAAAATAGCCTCGAAGATCGAAAACCTAATGCAGATTACGTTTGTTTCTTCCATCTAATTTTGAATTGAATAGCTCAATGATCCACGTCGAACAAGGTTCCCTAACACCATTATCTCTACGAGGTCTCACTGCTCACCAAAACCACATCTAAAATGGCAACCCCTCTTCGCTAGTATCAACTACTGATGAGAATCCATCCGCTCTCACATCCAGAAAATCTGACCTATTATTTTGGCAGAGCCTCGTTCAGTCTATCCGGGAAGTTGAAGTCTCCATAATCAGACATTTCCCTTTGTGTTTACTTCATTAAAGACATTAAAGAGCTCTATCTATCTCAAATCATCCCGGCGGTCTGTGCAACCCAACACTCATCTAGGGGAAGTCTAGTACTTTTTTTACCAGCGGATTTTTCCCAGAAGACTCCGTCTATCCACCATCAATTCTATTTTCAATTACAGTCACTCATCATGTCGAAGTACAAGGCTACTCCACACTTGCTTTCTTCCGTCTTTTCTAGAACAGTGCAATAGCCTTAATACCCGTACTCAGTCATCGTAGTACTATTCACAGGTTTCTGGTATCCCTATATATCCGTTTCACTTCCCTGCAGTACCTCCAGTTCCTCATTTGTTCTAGTCCGCATGAGTGTACAGACTTTAATTGTTTGGCGTTTTGCATAGTGACATCTTTCCCCCCGTCGTGCACAGACTCTACCACAGCATCACCGTAGTCAGTTCACCCGCTTTTCTTCCTGGTCAATTCTTCGGCTCCAACAAGGGTATCCCTCACTTGTTTACTTCCTCTCCAGGTTAAATTCCGGCGTGGAGACTGCTGAAACAACTCACCATCTCCCCACCTTCCTAGTAGCTCTTAAGAGGGTCGGCGACCTCCATCCTAGTCTATTCTCCTTACTAGATGAAGTCATCCTGACGACAGTTGTCTGTCGCAAAATGCTTCTCAAGACGTACATCAAACCTCCTTATAGCACCACTTGCCTGAGCATTCCTGTTAATCATCATAAGCATTGTCGCTCTGTCGCCCCGCTCTAGGAACCGCAGAATCCACTGAGATCACCTGAGCCCGAATTCCTTGAGCGGCTTCCCAGTCTGACATAGTCTCCTTGAACGTCCAGCGAGTGACTACGGTTTTCATTTGTTTTCACAATAAGGACAACAACGGGTTTCTTCCTGCCCGCTAGGATAGCTAGGTCCACCGTACCTTAGCCGGACGACAGCACACCCTTCTGTCTCCCGATCAGGTCTAGTTTACGGCTGTCTAGCTTCTCAGTAAAGAGTTCCAATCACGTAGACTTGCCTTCTGAGAAGTTGGATTTCCGGTCTATCCCCCACGCTGGCCACAAGTCCCTATCGTTCGTTTCGCCCTCGGCCTCTCCAGGCTCATACTGGTGCCTCATTGACTCCTCCCTCCTCTGCCGATAGCCGCTCGCCTCTTTTTCTTGCCTCATCTTCTTCACGACATGCCGTGCTCATCATTCATTCCACCCAGCAAACCTGTGAGTCTATTCCCATGTGGCATCTTCCTCTGCCTGGTCTCAGTACATGCTTCCACCGTCCATTTCCTCACCCAGCAAGTCCTCAAATTCCTTGTCTGCTTACCATCTGCTCGCTGAGCTTATCCCGATGGGTTTTTTTTTTCTGGGGGGCCCCTCCAAAAAATCCCAAAAATGTCTGTGTTCCATCAACGGTCAAACCCTTCTAACTCCAGCCGAGTTTCCACTGCACTCAGTCCTCTATCGTTCTTCCAGGCAGCTCTATCAGGGCACTTCATTAGCAAGACAAACTCCTTGTCAGTGCCCCTCCAGAATGTACAGCCCAGCTACCATCCCGTCACCTCAGTGCGTTCTAACCTGCCCTCTGTCTCATCAGCCCTTCCCAACTCTGTGCCTGGCAGTAAAGCATCAGAACCGCCCACAGGCCACCAACAAGGCCTGGCTGCTGGCAGACCCTCCCTACCTCTCGGTTGTAGGTTTCTCTGCTTAGTCCTCCGCTGGAACTCACCTGAACTTCCCACTGAACCCCCTGTTAGAGCCTGTTGCTGGCTCCTGCGCTTGCACTGTCTGTGCCGCTGCCTGAGTGCCTGTCCTTAGATATAGGACTCTCTCGGTCGCCCGCCCCATCAGGCTAGCCTCGCTCCGCACACGGCCCTGCACTGCACACAACACTCATTCTACACACACACAAACTCCAATACAATCACAAACTACAAAACCTGCTCCTCCAACAGAAACTCCACTGAACTCCTGTTTAGCAGCTGTGGCGCTCTGTGCCGCGAGCGTCTGTGGCGCTGCCTTCGCATTCCTTGACATCTCCCAGTTTTCCTGTGCGCAGTGGTGAGCGAAGCTTCTCGGAAGGCTCAAGTGAATAACAAACTACATGCGACATCATGTGTCAACAACAGACTTGTTGGGCGTATTCTCACTTGTCACTGAGACATGAATTGCTCAACAATTGATTGGAAGGAACTTGTTTCTAATTATTAAGCGCAGAAACGAATTCTAAATTATAACATGTTACTCTGTGACCGTGTATTGTGTATAATGTATGTGATTGGTGGGGGGGCGCGCAAGATGGAAGTTTCGCGTAGGGCGCAAAATATCCTTGCACCAGCCTTGATCCAGCTTGACACAAATTAAAATGGCCCAATTTCAAAAAGTACTGAGCACTCAAACTCTGAAAATCACATCTCTTTAAGGGGTCTCCCTTTGGGCACCAAAAAATCACTAGTCATTTTTTAATATCTTGGCCTTAGTTTTAGGTTGAAAAAAAATTTAAGTATCTAAGCCTTCTTGGTTGACACTCCCCCTCCCCTGCCCCAGACCTTTCCAAATGTGAACTGAGTGTCAACCAATGCAGTGCTGACTTTCTGAATGGGCAGACAGGCTGAAACAATGACTCTGAGGGGTGTGAGATTTTGCACTTTCTTTTAATCAAACTGGAATTTAAATGTCAGTATTAAGCAAAGGGTAGAAATAGTGATGGTTCTAAAGGGGAGCATATTTATCCAAATTTGATAACAAGGTACAAATAATGATAAGTAAACTTCAGTTGCTAACTGTAGGCTGAATTCCACTCTTGTCCTTTGTGTAACCCTCCTGTTAACATCAGTGGGAGATCAGATGACAGTTGAGTGTAGTCCTAAATTCATATCCTGGCTCATGGAAGAAAGTGATCTGGCCAGTAGTTTTTAACACTTAATCGATGGTTTGCCATGTTTTTTCAGTTTATTAGGACAAATGAGCCATTGCTTTCCCTGAATTTATTGTGTTCCAAATTAACAATGGCACCTTGTTTTCTTAGATCTCATGCCCATTAGGGAAATGCATAATTCATTATAGAGATATGTGGGGACTGAGGTACTTGTGTTTGTGATTAGCTTTTACAAACAGGAAAGAAATGACCACTTTGTGTAAACAGCCAGTGAAACAGCTGGTTTAGTTTGTTTTTTCCCATTATCTCTTATCCTCACTGATTTCTTCTTTATTTTATTTTTTTACTTTTTTTTTTTTTTAACAGTGCCACGAATTCTGGTTAACAACCCTGATTTTTAGTAACAGGGGTAGTGTACATAACTTTGATCTGAATAATAATTATGAATTTAAATAACAGCTTTTTTATTTTAAAAAGTTACATATAGATAAGCAAGAGAAAAAATATCTCTGTTTGATAAGTTCCTGCAAACAGCACATTTAAGGGTCTGTGCTCCAGGTTTGAATTAGCTAGCAAACTGTTCTGGCAAATGTCCAGTTTTAACATATTTAAAAACATTTTTAGGCTGATAAATGCTTTGTCTTTCAGCAATTCAGCATACGCACTGTGTTGCTATCTGCTGATAGTGCTGTGCCATGTTTATTTTTGTTTCACTCCATTTCAGCCAAACATGGGCATTGAGGTGAATTCTTGTGAAAAGAAAACAAAGGATATTTTGGGAAACCAAAAGAAATTCTTCACATGTCACTTGGCCCTACGACCAGGAGGTGTGAAGTAAGAAGCTGCAATGCTAGAGACATCAAATGCTTTAAAAGCTAGCACTTGAATGTTTAAAAAATAGACTGTCGGCTGAAATTTTCAGTGTGCAAGAGACAGAGGAAGGGCTCAAAGATGTTTAAAAAGGTCTGCTGGCTAGACTTGAATCAGGAGCAGTAACACTGACAAATTCATTGGTGCTGATGGTGGAGGTCACGGTTTTGTAAGTGATTGAGGCACTGAAGATGATGGCACAAGAGCTGCAGCCATTGTCATTAGTGGTTGTAGGAGGGGTAGAGATGACAGCATTGTTAGCAGCATTATGTCTGGTGAAGGAGTCTATGCTTCTGTCAGAGTGCAACCTTCATGTTCCTGTTAAGCAGAGCATTTTGTAGGCTGTTTAGAGGGATTTGGGGGAATTCCAGGTCTCTTTTTTGCCATGTGGATGTCTGCAAACACCACAGGCTTGGCTGTTCCTTTCCCTGGCTCCCAAATGGGGAAATAACAAAACAACCTGGAAGCTATGACTTTGGCTGTTGTTCAAATGCGTCTTTTGTGGCTCTTACCAAAAAAAATATTGTGTTTATTTTGTTTGTAGCAAAAGATGTCACAGAAATGCACCCAGAAGCACCCTCCTCCTTGTCCCCTACACTAATCTTGATTAGACAACACCCTATCAGCAAAAGGATGAGGCAGCATGCTGATGTTGCGATGAATATGGGAGCCTGGATAAATTCACTTCAGGTTCTTCAGCTGAGTCTGTTATGTTCATAATAAACTTAGTTTTTCAAATGTTTAGTAATATGTCAATATTGATGGACTTTTTTTTTTGCTTTTTTGCTTTTGGGGACTGTCTAGAGGGCTTCTTTGGTTGCCTCAGAGGAGATAGGGGATAAGGTACCATGGTCTCAGGCTCCATACTGCGTCAGCAGTGAGGACAAAGGGAAAGAGAACAGTTGAGATAAGTGGGACTACTTATGTAAGTAAGGACTAGTCACACTAACAAGTCTGCTGGATCAGACTTTAGGGCACTAATAGGTAACATGGATGCTGCTGTTGCTCCATAAATAATTACTTGCCAGAATGGCTCAGACTGAACCCACATCCAAGAGTGTTCAGATTAATAAGATATAGATAGTCTTTTTCAAGACAGCATTTTCCCAGCCTCAAGAACAGTTTTTGTTGTTGCTGCTACTGCTGTTTAGTTGCAATAAACATAAAATCCTGCTTCAGTGCCATAGAAGAACTTTTTGTTTCTGGAATTTTGTACTCTGTAATTGTGTGCAATATATACATAGCATGGTCATATGTATTATTAAAAACCTACGCTAGAAAGAGAGTCTGCTGTATTGATAGAGGAAGGATGCTGTTATAGTTTTTGCTTCCACTCTGGCCCACAATGATTTTAAGCATGGTTTCTGCTTCTTGCTCTCCTGGAATATTTTCACCCAGCTCTCCTGCTTGTGTAACAGGTAGGGGAATGCTGGGGCAATATTATGTACAACTGTAACACGCCACTTTTTCCTGCACCTCTGCTTAACTCTTTGCTAAAGCATGGGTCAGAGTAATGGCTTCACAACACTCCTCAGAAAGGGGTTAAATCTCAGGGCTATTGTATGAAAAATCCCAAATGTTTATAACAGTTCCCACTCTGCTTCAAAACTGACAAAAAAGCATTTAATAATATACACAAAATTACTGAAAATAGTATTTGGAATACTTATGAATAACTTTTAAATAAAAACTATTAGGTAATTTACTGGCGCTCCTTATACAGACTTTCCCACTTGATTGCTTGCATTTAAATATAACAAAAGTTCTCAACAGCACACGACAAACTTTCTAGGGGCCATGGCAAACCAGGGGTATAGCAAACCTTGTGCATGGAGTTGCAACAAGACTCAAATTTGGGTCAGTCACCCCTCTGGCATGACGGAGGGGCAGCCATGCCAAATTTGAGGGAGTGGCTTTGAGACCTGGTGCTTGGCCTCCCACTATTTTTGCAGTCCTTCCAGTGCTCCTGATCTAAGCAAACAATGCCATCTAAACAGGTCAGGGGTGTTTTTATAGTAACTCTTTTACAGTAGCTTTTTACTATTGTAACAGGTAGGGGCCTCCAAGTTAAAAAAAAAATAAAAAAAAAACTTGCTAAGGTGGGGCATGATAGAAAAAAGATTGAGAATCCTTGCAATATAACACAGTTCTGTACTTTAAAATACACATACAAACATATATAATCCTTTGATCTTCTCTCAGAGATGATTTCTCAGTCTCTTTAGTGTTGCCATAATAGATATGTATATATGTATATCATCTGGATTTTTCAGAGCTTGAGAAGAATGGCAGCATCTCAGTTCTTTGCCAAACATTTCTGACCCTTGTCAGCTAACAAAAGTCTTGGCATTTTTACAGCTAGCAGGACTCTAGTCCTTTGGTTAATAGTTGACTGGTCTCTTCCATTTCTAGTTAGACAGAAAATCTGTATCCTCTAGCCAAAGGTATTGGGATTGAGCCTTCACAGCAGACACATCTCTTGATGCTGCATCAATCAGCTGCTGAGTCCAAAGAGCTGTCTTTCACTCCTGTAATTGCAGCCTTTCCCTGTGAGCCCTTGATTGTCCACTCTCAGGTGGTATGTGTGAAAACTGCAAGACTGCTTGCCCTCGGTGAAAACTTCTTAGCTTCAGAAAGAGTTAGTGACCATGTCTAGTAACTGCCACATTCTGCTTCTGGATGTTTCTAAGTCCTCCTAGCTGAGTTGCTCCTCCCTTGCTCACTGCACAGTATATTCAAACTAAAAATCCGTGTCTCCTCCTCACTGCTTCCCTCCATTTCTTTGGATTTAAAATAGGGCTGTCAAGCAATTAAAAAAAAATCATGATTAATCATGTGATTAAAAATTTAATTGCTATTAATTGCACATTTAATCACACTGTTAAACAATAATAGAATACTATTTATTTAAATATTTGTGGATGTTTTCTACATTTTCAAATATATTGATTTCAATTATAACCCAGAATACAAAGTGTACAGTGCTCACTTTATATTTATTTTTATTACAAAGATTTGCACTGTAAAAAAACAAAAGAAATCGCATTTTTCAGTTCCCCTAATACAAGTAATATAGTGCAATCTCTTTATCATGAAAGTTGAACTTACAAATGTAGACTTATGTACAAAAAATAACTGTATTCAAAAATAAAACAATGTAAAACTTTAGAGCCTACAAGTCCACTTAGTCCTATTTCTTCTTCAGCCAATCACTTAGACAAACAAGCTTGTTTACATTTGCAGGAGATAATGTTGCCCACTTCTTGTTCACAATGTCATCTGAAAGTGAGACTAGGTGTTCTCATGGCACTGTTTTCGCTGACGTTACAAGAATTTACATGCCAGATGTGCTAAGATGCATATGTGCCTTCTTGGCTCAAACACCATTCCAGAGGACATGCATCCATGCTGTTGATGGGTTCTGCTCGATAACCGTCCAAAGCAGTGTAGACCAACGCATGTTCATTTTCATCATCTGAGTCAAGTGCTACCAGAAGAAGTTGATTTTCTTTTTTTGCTGGTTCAGGTTATGTAGTTTCCGTTGCTCTTTTAAGACTTCTGAAAGCTTGCTCCACTCCTCTTCCCTCTCAGATTTTGGAAGGCACTTCAGATTCTTAAACCTTGGATTGAGTGCTGTAGCTATCCTTAGAAATCGCACATTGGTGTCTTCTTTGTGTTTTGTCAGATCTGCAGAGAAAGTGTGCTTAAAATGAACAATATGTTCTGAGTCATCATCCAAGAATACTATAACATGAAATATATGGCAGAATGCAGGTAAAACAGAACTGGAGACATACAATTTTCCCCCAAGGACTTCAGTCACAAATTTAATTAACACATTATTTTTTTGATGAGGCTCATCAGCATGGAAGCATGTCCTCTGGAATGATGCCCGAAGCATGCAGAGGCATATGAATCCTTAACGTATCTTGCATGTAAATATCTTGCAATGCCAGTGCTATGCAAACACCTGTTCTCACTTTCTGGTGACCTTGTAAATAAGAAGTGGCCAGCATTATCTCCCATAAATGTAAACAAATGTGTTTGTCTTAGCAATTGGATGAATGAGAAGTAGGACTGAATGGACCTGCAGGCTCTAAAGTTTTGCATTGTTTTGTTTTTGAGTGCAGTCATGTAACCAAAAAAATCTACATTTGTAACTTGCACTTTCATGATAAAGAGATTGCACTACAGTACTTCTATGAGGTGAATTGAAAAATACTGTTTCTTTTATCATTTTTACAGTGCAAATATTTGTAATAAAAATAATAATAAAAAGTGAGCAGTGTACTCTTTGTATTCTGAGTTGTAATTCAGATCAATATATTTGAAAATATGGAAAAACATCCAAAATATTTAATAAATTTCAATTGGTATTTGATTGTTTAACAATGTGATTAAAACTGTGATTAATCACAATTATTTTTTTTGAATTAATCATGTGAGTTAACTGTGATTAATCAACAGCCTTAAGTGAAAAATCAAATGTTGCTGTATAAATCATGCAGGTTAAATTTGGTTTGTGTTTGTTTGTTTGTTTGTAACTGTGGTAGAGGATGCTTTACAGAGAACATAGTATTTACAGATTCATAGGAAACCCAAAATGTGTTGGAAGCTACAACACCAGTACTACAGATAACGAAAGGATTTGACTGAAGTTTGACTGATGTGTTGTCTACGCTGGATTTTAGCCACTGGTTTGGCTACACCACTGCAAACCTCTTGTTCAAACATGCTATACACCAGTGCAGTGTGGTTTGAAACTAGGTGTGACATTACCGAGCGTAAAATCTGGACCAATGAGCAGCTTTGTCTCCTCAATTCTCGAATTTGGGGTGCCCTTTACACTGCTTCACTATGAGAGTTGCCCTTCCTGGTCTCCTCACACACAGCCTCCAGCATGCAAGTTACTCCCCGTTTCATATATGAGTGCTGTAGCCAGCCACTCTTAAATTACACCACAGAGCAACACCAGCAAATTTCCAGTCCCAGATTTTCCCCAGAAATGTCTCTCTCATACTTCTACCTTCTTTCTTGGACGATACAAGGTCATATAACGGCTGTCATTTGATTAATAGAAAATTATATGAACTAATCCTGTTATCCCAAATGGAGTTTCTCAAACACTTCAATCCAAGCACACTGGTTTAGATAAAGCAATAAAACAAGTTTATTAGCTTTTAAGATTTTAAGTGTTTACAAGTAATGAGGCATAAATCAGAACTGATTACAAGAAAATAAAAATAAAACACAATTAATGCCTAACTTAACAAGCTAAGTGAATTCAAAGCAAAGGTCTTTCTCATTGCATGTTCCAGCAGTCTTACTGACTGAATTCCTTTCTGTCAAGATCCTTCACTCAATCCAGTGCTGTTTCTTTTATTCCTGAATTGTTGTCGACGCCATGAGTAGAGAGAAAGGGAGGAATCATTTTGGGGTGTCTGCTCCCCTTTCTTATAGTCCTTTCTCTTCTTCAAGAATCCTTGCCAGCTGAGGTTCAGGAGATGAAAAGTCTGTGTGGACAGGAACTCCCAGCTGTTCCTTTGTCACGATGTAGATTTTCACCTACATCCTCTTTCCTGCCGAAGAATGGGCACTCAACCAGGCAATGGTCCATTTGATTTTGTTAACACCTGACTGAGGCATTGGCTATTCTTTTGTCTCTGGGGAATCGGTTTCCGGTTGCTCCCACCCAGACTTGGAACATGTCTAATAATACCGTACAGTGGAATTCTATAACTTTACCTGAAATTTCGCCACATATATTTTTTCATGACAATAATGATTAGCAAATTATAAGTTTTCATATGATACCTTACAAGGCATACTTTGTACAAAAATTATCATAATTTTGTAAAGAAGGTGAACATAGGGGTACTGACTGTCACACTAGGGTAATCAGCACTGGTACAAATCATGTTCCACTGATGTAAATCACGTTTGCATTGTGGGTTTGCATCAATGCAGCTGTAGGTGTTTGCACTAAAACTAAAAGAACACAGTATATATCAGGCTTAAGTAATTTGCTTAGTTCTGCATAGAGTTAGTGTGTGTGATGTGTGATACTTTTTGGAAGAGGCCCAGAGAAGCTGAAACATTGAGCTTTTTTCTCTTTGGTGCTAAATAATAATAATAATAATAATAATAATAATAAATAAATGCTTTAAACCAGTGCTTCATAAGGTTATGGCTGGTTCAGGATGAGCATTTGGGAGAAGACAAGAGCAGAAAAGTACTGGACTCTGGATCCACTTGGACTTCCCATTGCAAAAGGGTGCTGTGAATAAAGTGAGTGGTACCTTCTTGAAAGCCACCTTATTTTTCATCTACTCCAGTGGTCCCTAAACACAGGAGCAGCTCATGTGTTCAGGTTCAGGAAATAGTTCGCTTGCCCAAGCTTCTATCTCTGTTCTCACAACAGTTGCAAGAGAATATGTCCTGGCCCCACAAGTTTACCAATGGGTGCCTCCCATGTAGCCACTTTGAGTGATGTTAAAATCATGGGGACCAATGAGGACTGGTGCTAAAAACAAACAGAAAAAAATAAGAAAGAAGAAGATAACAAGCAAGAAAAGTGCATGGGGGTGCGGTGGGTGGAGGAGTGGGGAGATTAGAAAAGATTGGAGACATGGCATCTGTATTCGGATATAATAAGAGGATCGAAGGGGAAAAAGGGAAAACCGGGTATGTACAATCTCAGCTATCAATCTATTGAAAGAGTGACTCCAACAGTGAGAGAGACTGGGCATCACTGCCTTATATAAGGCCTATATAATTGTCATAATTAAGTTTATTCTTTAATGTATTTCTTTTTTTAGCATTTCGGGGTTCAATTTTTTAATTTTTGGTGTCACCTCGTGCCCAGAGCAGGGAAATCAGTGCAAGTCCCCAAGGCATTTACATTTTATTTAAAAACAAATACCGTATGAAAACATCTCATTTTGCTTCATTTCTACAATTTAGTCACTTTCTGAGGCTCTTCTTTGGCCACCTGGTCGTGCCTCCACACCTGTCTGATCCCCTCTTCTCTGCTGTTCTTTTGGAATGCAGACCTCTCACATTTTGTGGTGATTGGGTTTTGCTCAGAGAAGCTCAGACTGATGAATACTAATTACATGCAGTCAGTGCAGAAACCCTTCTGAGCAAACTTCCTAAAAGTACCCATGTAAACATTGTCTAAGTTATTCATGAATAGATCCCTAAGTCCCACATCCTCCCTCTGCATGTAAAAAAAACAAACAAAAAGGGTGTGTGTGGTGGGAGTATGTGACACATATTTATTTCAGAAGCTCTGCAGCCTTTAGGCTATTTCCAATCCCTCGCATTGGACCTTTCGGAGGCAAGGCCAATGTCACAAAGAAAATACGTCATAAGTTATAGAGCCCTGAGAAGTCATAATGGCATGTAGACTGTTGGCTCTTTTCATACGTGTGCTGGCCATACACCCTCACAGCTTTACCAACCTAACTCTCATGTAGCCATGGAGGGGAAGATGGCAGCTATGAGATGTGCTACCTCTTAGCTACCCATCTCTAATGTTTGGTGAGTTTTCTGGGATTTTTCTATGCTTCACAGTGGCCAGCAGAGAGGGAACATATGCTGCAATGCTTTATTGGGGAGTGGGGTGTCTCAGAGTATCTGCAGGTTTTTTCATAGTGGTGGAACATCTGTCAGATTTCAAAAAAGTAGGACTCAGAGTTGCTCCTGAGACTTTTTTGACTAGCTCAAATTAAAAAATGCAAATACTTGTTCATCTTCTGCACAGGAGTCACAGTTGTCTTTGTCCAGTATTTATTTAGCATAAATTCAATTGTGAACAGATACATAGATAAATCTGAAGGATTAGCAAACATACAGGAAAATTGACCAATTATAAGTGACCTGAAGGGAGCTGGGGGTGGGGGAGGGTAACTGGTTGACAGAAATGTAGGGTGATTTGGTACTAAAAATGTTAAGTCTTACACTGAAGAAAATACTTTAAACACAGTGGTGGAATGTAAGTAGTCATGCCCATCATGTTAAAATGCATTTGTATTTATTTTATCTCCTTAATCCAGCAGTTCTCAAATTGTGGGTTGTGACCCCAAAGTAGGTTGTGACCCCATTTTAACGGGGTTGCCAGAGCTGGTGTTAGACTTGCTCAAGCCCAGGGCTGAAGCCAAAGTCTGAACCCCACTTCCTGGGACTGAAGCCAAAGCCCAAAGGCTTCAGCCCTGGATGGCAGAGATTAGGTTACAGCCCCCCCATCCCAGGCTGAAGCCCTCAGTCCTTGGCTTCAGCCCCCGGGTGAAGGGGCTCGGGCTTGGGCTTAGGCTTCTGTCCCTCTTCTCGGGGTCTTGTAGTAAGTTTTGTTATCAGAAGGGAATCGTGGTGCAATGAAGTTTGCAAACCACTGGGGCAACTGCAGGGCAGATGGCTGGGAGTCGATGTGGTTCAGAGGGTAATCTTGAGCTTTAGAAGGGATATGAACACTAACTGGACACAAAAGGGAAAAATAGCTTCAAGTTTTCATATCATTATGTTAATTATTTTTACCCTCATAGTTAAAATGGAGGGTAAACAATGATTTGGCACCTTGTGAAATTTCCGTGATGTTCAAAGGAGAAAATACATTGCAGCAAAGTATGTCCTTGGTTACCTTGGGACAGTGTTATTGATGAAAATCACGGCATAAATGCTGGTATACAGTTGGGCATCAATAGACTTGATTTTCAGTGGGTAAATTAATGTGGAAAGTTAAAAACCTGTGCTCAGAACTCCAGAGAAAGATTTGCTAGCCTTTGAAAGGCTTTTCATGTATTCAATATACCTTCTGCTATGCTTACAATGCCATTTTCACATATATGTGCTGTTATGCCATTTCGCTGATCTGGGATTATTTCTCTTCTTTTACGGTCTCTATGGAAAATTAGCAATACTTCACCTTGTAAAGCTACTTCAGCACTGAGTGGACTTACAGAGCCCCTCAAATTATTTGCTGTGCGTCTTCCAGGCATAGCGTTGCCATATTTACACTGTGATGTCATGTTGGTTTGATCTGTGTCATGACATATAAACAACATGATCTGTGGCAAAGCAATGCCAGGGATACCTATGTGGGTATACTGTGGTACTTTCTGTTTAAAATTAGTTGTATAGTCACCAGACGGTCTCCCTGTGGAAGGGGTCTTTCATCTAATACAGGAACACTTGGGGTCTGCAGTCTGAGTCTGCAGAAGTCATCTTGTTATGTAACTAATAAAGAGAATTGTAGTTTAAATTTTATATCCCTGGTCTCACTCTGCCTCTGAAGTACAGAGGCTGCAGTGTACTTACAAGTAAGATACTTGTGACCAGAGGCAGATTTACCATGAAACAAACAGTGCGGTGGCCTGGGGCCCCCAATGACAGGGGACCCCCAAAATGCAGGACAAATCTCATCTGACAACCTACCCCTGAGTCCTGGCTGGCAGCACAGCAGGGCTCAGACAGGCAGGCTGCCTGTATTCCATGGCTGGTGGCCCCACACTGCTTCCAAAAGCAGCTGGCTGCTGGCACATCTCTGTGTGCCCCTGGCCTGGGGAGGTGGCTCCGCGCACTGCCTCCGCCCCAGGCAGCACATGGAGACCTGCTGTCTCCCTCCTCCCAAGGGGCAAGCAGAGACGTGCCAGCTGCAGGGCTAAGGCGGCTTCCTGCTCATGCTGCCTCTGTCCCTCCACACCGCGACGCTCCCAGAAGTGGCTGGCATGTCCCTGCAGCCCTTGGGAGCTGGGGGGGTGTCTCAGCACGTTGCCCCTACCCCGAGCACCGACTGTGCAGCTCCCATTGGTCGGGAAGTGTGGCCAATGGGAGCTATGGGGATGGCACCTGTGGGCAGCAGCATGCAGAGACCTTCTACCCAACCCCCACCTGCCTAGGAGCCACTGCCAGAGGATTGTGTGTGCCGGTCACTTTGGGAGCCACGCCACCTGAGATAAGCGCTGCCCTTCCTGACCTCTTCCCAACTCCCTGCCCCAGCCCAGAGCCCACACCCTGCACCCAAACTCCCTCCCAGAGCCTGACCCGTACACCGCCTCCTGCACCCCAACCCTCTGTCCCAATCAAGGTACCTCACTTTATTTTCATTTACTTCCTATTGCTTATAATATAGGAGGAGGATGAAGAAAAAAAGAATGAAAAATGAAGGGGGAGATAAAAGAGAATGTTCCCATGGAGAGGCAAAAATGAAGTTGCGCACCGGGCCCCACTAACTCTAAATCCACCACTGCTTGTGACGACCTGACCATGTTAGGAAACACAAGGCCATCCTGCCTTGTGTATGTCACTCGGTGCAGTATTTCCTCTCTTTCCCCCTCCTGGCTGTAGTGATGAACAAAGTTATTGTAGTGGTGTCAGTCCCTATGTTCAGCTGTCCCCGCTGTGAAGCCTAAGGACTGTGCTCTTGTGATTAGCATTCCACTTACACTGTCAGTGATGAGGGAGAGGAGATACAATCAGAGCAGAGGACTTCAAAGAAGTTGTAAATGGGTCCCTAAAAGACAACATGTAGCTCTACAATTTCAGCCTGGGTATCACTAACATATCATCTTAAATAGCTGTAATGCTATTACAAACCTATAACAAGTGCACAAGTGCAGAACCATCAATACTGTACCTTCACAATCACATTTTGAAAGTAATAGTATAGTGAACATTTATTTTTTCATTAATAGGGTATGGTTTTGCAGTGGAGAAGACTCAGGCTCACAGTTAGTTTGTATTTCCTGCATGTAACCTGTAAATTCACTTAGAAGGGCATTTTCTTTCAGGCAACATCATAATAAAAACACAAACAAACAAAAAATAAAGGATTAAGTAGCAAAATATCTTCAGCCATAGCTGAGGTTTAGCTAAGGAGGGTTATGATTTTGGTAGCCAAATAAACTAGGTCCTGAATACCACATTCAGGTTATGCATTAAACAACCCCCAAATGATTTCGCCATTAAGAAACTACAGACCTGCAATCCTACATTTTTTAATAAATGAAAATATAACAGCAATCTTTGCAATATTTCAGTGCTTGGGATATTTTGATAAAGGATGAGGATGAGATGTTCCTGTTTCTTTAACATTACTTTGATTAGCTTAAAATTATAAACTAATGTATACAAGCATTATCACACACGAACAAAAGAATGATTGACCTAGACAAATTGGAGAATTGGGCCAAAAAAATCTGATGAGGTTCAACAAGGAGAAGTGCAGAGTCCTGCACTTAGGAAGGAAGAATCCCGTGCATCGCTACAGGCTGGGGACCAACTGGCTAAGCAGCAGTTCTGCAGAAAAGGACCTGGGGATTACAGTGGACGAGAAGCTGGATATAAGTCAGCAGAGTGCCCTTGTTGCCAAGAAGGGTAACAGCATATTGGGCTGTATAAGTAGGAGCATTGCCAGCAGATCGAAGGAAATGCTTATTCCCCTCTATCCGGCACTGGCTGGAGTATTGTGTCAAGTTTTGGTCCCCCACTACAGAAGGGATGTGGACAAATTGGAGAGAGTCCAGAGGAAGGCAATGAAAATGATTAGGGGTCTGGGGCACATGACTTACGAGGACAGGCTGAGGGAACTGTGGTTATTTAGTCTGCAGAAGAGAAGAGTGTGTGGGGGGATTTGATAGTCAGCCTTCAACTACCTGAAGTAGGGGGTTCCAAAGAGGATGGAGCTAGAGTGTTCTCAGTGGTGTCAGATGACAGAACAAGATGCAATGTTCTCAAGTTGCAGTGGGGGAGATCTAGGTTGCATATTAGGAAACACTATTTCACTAGGAGGGTGGTGAAGGACTGGAATGGGTTACCTAGGGAGATGGTGCAATCTCCATCCTTAGAGGTTTTTAAGGCTCAGCTTGACAAAGCCCTGGTTGGGATGATTTAGGTTGGTGTTGGTCCTGCTTTGAGCAGGGGATTGGACTAGATGACCTCCTGAGGTCTCTTCCAACCCTAATATTCTGATTCTATGATGCCTTTTTTTTTTAAGGTGTGCATATATATACAAATATACACACACAGAGATAAAAGGCCTGATTCTCCACTGCATTTTGTAGTCATTTATATCTGTGCAAAGTGGATGGAAAACACTACCAAATCACAATCCTAGGGCAGATCCAATGCTCACTGAAAGCCCTGTACTGCCTAATTGTTGAGGCTGTAGGTTTTTGTTTTTTGGCACTCAAGAGTGTTCAGCATAATGAGTAACTGAAAACTGATGTTTCAGAGAGTGTAGGAAATGGCTGATTTCTATGTGTTGAGTATTACTTGACTTATTCCCTATTTTAACAGAAAAACAACTGGATTCCCTTTTGGAGCCACTCTGATTTGTTGGATGATGATCTATTTATTCACATGATATGATAGAATTACACGTTTTTTCTTCTACTAATCAGAAAAAGAAACTTTAAAAATAATGGGAATTTTCTTACAGATAAAACTGGAGGCCCATCATAAATAGCTAAGATTTTTACAATTGCATTAAGCTAGCCTACATTTTAATGTACATACTTTGGTGAAATTAATTTTTGGTAGTTTCTATTCATTTGACCTTTTTGCTGTGACTATTTTACATAATTTGATATCATTTGAAATGACTAACAATGGCTGCTAATTGTAAAGGTAGAAACTTGCAAATAAACAAAAGAACTTTCATAGGTGAAGGTTAGGATCCTATATCCAGTAGTGTCGGCCAAATTAATGTTAGTTTAATAACCTATAAACTGTGATAGAAAATGTAATTGTCCTACATTACACGGGTACTCCTTTAACTGCACAGTTTATTCAAATGTATAATCTAAATAATTGAGCATCTATGCATACAATAGAACATTGCCTCATATGCAAACACCATTTAATAGACAGTTATATCCAAACAGATGGATAAAAAAAAATGCCTGAATATAATTGGTTTGCTTTTGATTATTCCGCAGATACAAATTTACTTAAACAATAAGTCTGGACAGGGTAGGATTGATTGTCACACAAAATTCAGTTCGGTAAAGTGAAAGTGAGGAATTTATTGTGACTCTTATTAAAATCAAGCTTCCATATTTTTGAGCAATATTTTGTTTATACTTTTTGTTGAATGCAATGATTGCTGAGTTTTCCATAGAACACAAACACTGCACACCAACATCCACGTGTTGCCAAGATATTAAAAAAATTAGTGACTAAAGAGTATTTTAGTCTTCTAAAACCTTATGTGGGGATTACTTAAGTCGCCTGATTTTCAAAAGTATTGAGCACCCATAAGCTTCCATTGAAACCACGTTTAAAAATTAGCAACCTAATTTAGATGCTGGTCTGCTTTGTGCTGCTTGTTCGGTACAGTTGACCCTTGTAGCCACAGGAAAGCCCCATTGAAGTAAATGGAGCTCTGCATGTTCAGAGGGGTAGGCCTGTATGGATCGCTATGTAGGACCTGAACTTTAGACTTAAGAACCTAACTTTCTGCACCTATATTTGAAAATCTTGGCCATATACTATATGTGAAAGTACATAGGTGTCTATCTGCATATGAGAACAGGAGTACTTGTGACACCTTAGAGACTAACAAATTTATTTGAGCATAAGCTTTCATGAGCTACAGCCCACATCATCGGATGCATAGATGAAGTGGGCTGTAGCCCACGAAAGCTTATGCTCAAATAAATTTGTTAGTCTCTGAAGTGCCACAAGTACTCCTGTTCTTTTTGCAGATACAGACTAACACGGCTGCTACTCTGAAACCTGTCTATATGCATATGAACAGTGTGTGATATTTTTGTATGAGATGGACAAATAGAGTACTGCTGAAGCCCGAGCTAGTAAAACTTTGAACCTTCTCAACTCCCATTGGTTTCAGAAGGCATAGAGAGTGCTGAGTACTTAGCAGGCTTGATCTCAATCAGTTTTAAATAATTTAAGTTTACCGTGTCTGGTCAAATGTCCACATGACATTTTGTTAATAGTTTCTGTTGTTGCATCTGTTATTGCCTGTAATAAATGAGATCAATAAATGTACAACTCATGGAATCTATTTTTGGCAATGAATGAGTGTTTCTTCCTTTTTTTTTAACCCTCTTCTGTTTGACATAGGAAAGCTGTTGGGTTTTTTAAATAAACTCTCTAAGAAAATCGAAATGTGGCACTGCCATTGAGTGCTGCCAATTTGCTAATAAGATTTAAGAGCTTTCCACAGAGCCACTCACAGTTGTTAAAATGTCTTTAGAAAATGTCTTCTTTGTTACTGAAGTTGCCGTACATACATATGGACATTTTTTTCTGAAAATATTCCAGGGATTTTATTACCATTAATCTTTTCTGAGGGTGTATGTAATTTATCTCACAAGCCATCAGAATTCCCAGAGGGTAAATTACTCTAGAGGTCTCTGTGCCCTCATACTGTATCAAATTGACCTGCTTCTTGTTTGCCATTTTTGTGTACTACATTGCTTATTTAACAAGAAACAGAATGATTGTGATTCTGAGAAGGTCCTTTGATAGTAGTTTTGACACTCTGCCTGAATAATGACCCTCATTATGGAACCCATGACAGGCTCTGAAAGTACTGATTTATGAATACATCACAGGTTCAGCATTAGAGCTCCCCCTATTCACTTACTCCTGATATAGGACTAGATATAGATAGAACCCTTTGAAATTCAGTGAAGATGAGATAATTGCATGATTATGACCATTCAGATAACCTCTTTTTCTGATTTAACAAAGCTCTGTCATTTAATTTTGATCGTCTCCCAAGTTTTTAGAAACCTTTGAAAAAATGTTTATTAGGAAAATCTATTTCATGTTGGGAGGGCAGCCATATCTTAGAGGACAGTAAGGTGGAAGTTACAAATACTTTTGGTTGCTAGAAATCTGATGCTTTCTATAGCAAACACTCATTAACAGTTGATATGATAATAGACTGTTAGAAGGAAGCTTAGCTAAGAGCTAAAAATCTGTGTCCTTGCTAAAACAAATTACAAGACACTTTGTAAACACATTTTTGTGAGGATTTTTGTTGATTTATTGTTTCCTCCATAGCGGTTATTTAAATAAATGTAGCTAATTTAGTTCGTTTGCCACACTGTATAATTTTGTTCTTTGTGTTATGGGGTTATATGTAAAAGCCTGAAGGAATCACATCCCCATTAATCTTTTTACAAGTACAATAAATAAATAAAGAGACATGGTTTAATTTTGCCAGTTAGAAGATATAAATAGGCAGTGGTGGTAAAAGTCTCTCTCTCTTTTTTTTTCCCTTCCCTACTCTTAAATAAATGGAAAATATACTTCACTTCCTTCCTAGTTCTTAATAACAAAATGCTGACATATAAGTAAATGTGTACATGAGTTTATGTAGTTTACCCCTTAAAATATATTTTCCCACATGCACGTGGGAAATGGTATTCTTTATTACTTCATCTCCTAAAACTACTGTGTACCATTGCTGTACACAACTGCACAGCTGCTGAGAGTCATCCCACAGGTAGCTACATTTCAGTTGTGGTAAAATGGTCTTCATATAGGGTTCAATTGTCCCACTTAGGCACAGTCCTCATTAGGGGCAGGAAGGAGACAAACTATGTAGAGGATGCATTTTCTGCTGGGCATACAGAAGTTGAGTGACTGCTACACCCTCCCTTTGGCCTGGTCTACATTACGAGTTAATCTTGAATTTAGCAGTGTTCAACTGAATTAACCCTGCACCTGTCCACACAATGAAGCCCTTTACTTTGATATAAAGGGCTCTTAAAATTGATTTCTGTACTCCTCCCCGACGAGGAAAGTAGCGCTGAAATCGACATTGCCATTTCGAATTAGGGTTAGTGTGGCTGCAATTTGATGGTATTGGCCTCCGGGAACTATCCCATAGCACACCATTGTGACTGCTCTGGACAGAAATCTGAACTCAGATGCACTGGCCAGGTAGACAGGAAAAGACCCGTGAACTTTTGAATTTAATTTCCTGTTTGCCCAGCATGGAGCTCTGATCAGCACGGGTGACCATGCAGTCCCAGAATCAAAAAAGAGCTCCAGCATGGACCGTACGGGAAATACTGAATCTGATCTCTGTATGGGGAGATGAATCTGTTCTATCAGAACTCCATTTCAAAAGATGAAATGCCAAAACATTTGAAAAAATCTCCAAGGCCATGATGGACAGAGGCAACAACAGGGACTCAACACAGTGCTGCATGAAACTTACGGAGCTGAGACAAGCATACCAGAAAGCCCAAGAATCAAATGGACACTCACAGAGGGAGGAAGGGTCGACAGACGACTGTAGCTATCCACAATCCCCTCACTCTCTGAAAACCATTTGAATTCTGGGTTGAGCTCCCAAAGCCTGAAGGGTCAAAAAGATTGTCAAGGGTGGTTCAGGATATATGTCCTCAGACCTCCCTCCCCCCGTGAAAGCAAAGGGAAAAAAATCATTTCTCGCCTTTTTTCAATGTCACTGTATGTCTAATGGATGCTGCTGGCAGATGCGGTACTATAGTACACAGCAGTATCCCCTTGCCTTGCCTTGCCGACAGCAGATGGTACAGTAGGACTAGTATCTGTCATCATCGTCCCGTGGCTGCTCCTGGCCAGGCTCAGTGAGATTGGCCGGGCGCGCCTGGGCAAAAATGGGAAAGACTCCAGGTCATTCTCATCTTTAAGTTTTGTCTAATGGCGTTTCAGTCCTGTCTGGAATATCATACCAGCTGGAGACTTCTGCCTCAGGCTGCTCTCCCAGTCAGCAGCACCACGCGGTCATGCCTACCCCAGCCTACCCCTTGCTACCAGGGCTCAAACTTAGACCTCTACATTTTGCTGCAAATAAAAAAATTAAGCTGCCATTTAGAACTGTCCGCCAACATACATATCCTGGGACATTTTGTATTTTACCAGTGTCATCCAAAGGCCCACACACAAATGGAGATTCAGTCCTGTCTGTGCTTATCACAGATTCCCGCTTTCAGCTATAGTCTGAGCAAGTACAGAATGGTGGTTCACTCTACTTAGCTGTAAGCCAACTGCCTCCCCCCGCACTTTGATCTCTGCTTGCAGAGGCAATAAAGTCATTGTTGTTTCTTATTCATGCATTCTTTATTACTTCATCACACAAATAGGGGGATAACTGCCACGGTAGCCCAGAAGAGGTGGGAGAGGAGGGAAGCAATGGGTGGGGTTGTTGCAGGGGCACTCCCTAGAATGACATGCAGCTCATCATTTCTGCTGGATGTCTGGGGCTCTGACCCAAAGGAGATGTTTGCCTCTCTGGTTCTTTAGCAGGCTTGCCTGATATTCTCCATTAGACAAAATGTAAAGAAGAGAATGACCTGGGGAGTCATTCCCATTTTTGTCCAGGTGCCCAAAACCGACTGACCTCACTGAGGCCGGCCAGGAGCACCCACAGCAGCAGATGGTACAGTATGACTGGTAACCGTCTTTGTCAACTTGCAAAGCAGCAGATGGTACAGTAGGGCTGGTAACCATCTTTGCTAGCTTGCAAAGGCAAGGGGATGCTGCTGTGTAGCACTGCAGTACCACTTCTGTCAGCAGTATCCAGTAGACATACGGTGACAGTGAAAAGCTGAACAGGCTCCATGGTTGCTGTGCTATGGCGTCTGCCCGGGGAATCCAGGGAAAATGGCATGAAATGATTGTCTGTTATTGCTTTCATGGAGGGAGGATTGACTGACGACATTTACCCATAATCACTCGCAACAAATTTTTGGCCCCATCAGGCATTGGGATCTCAACGCAGAATTCCAATGGGTGGGGGAGACTGTGGGAACTATGGGATAACTATGGGATAGCTACCCAGAGTGCAACGCTCCGGAAGTTAACACTAGCCTTAGTACATGAACGCACACTGCTGAATTAATGTGCTTAGAGTGGCCGCATGCATTCGACTTTATACAATCTGTTTCCAAAAATCTATTTCTGTAAAATAGGAATAATCCCATAGTGTAGACATGCCCCGAGTGTCATCCAGAGGTTCCCTATGGCTCCAGCATTCCTATGGGCCAAAAGTGCCATGGAATCTTGAATGACACCAAGTGGTGGGGACTTTTATGTTTATCTTTCACCTGAGAGAGGCCCCTTTCTTCAATACTGTCTTACAATGAAAGAGTGCCACCGACTGAATCACCAGCACCATTTCCTGTGGTATGTTGGTGTTCCTTAGAGGTCTCATAGCCAGCCCTGCTTAGATTGTTTAAGTCATTGGCTCACAATACATAGTAGTGTGGCTACATTATTACATCATTAAAATGTAGTTGATGATTTTAATGTCAGGCTCATTGACAAATTTGGTTCATCAGATGGAGATAGGTCCATAGTAAAATTCCTACTCTATTCCATTTTTCCTTGCTCACTGTGCCCTCCCCATCCATGAGTGACTATGAGGATTAAAATTGCTTTCAAGGTACTTTAGTTAATTGTAAATTATGTCTAGGAATGATAAGGTCCATCAGTGTTACAGACAGCTCAGTCAATTAGAGGATATTAAGATGGTTTTTGAATTTTATAATAAAAAATCACACTTTCATTTATGGTTGGACTTCAGTGCTATGGCCACCAAAAGAAATCTTCCATAAACCTTATCTCTCAGAGCTACAGGTTTCTATATTGTTAATTTGGTGAAATTTAGGCACCAGGAAGTCTAATGATGAAGTAACATAAAATGTATCTGCACCTTCTGCAATGCAGGTGTGTTGAGTGAGACACATCTGTGAAAACTTTTCTTTTTTTTTTTTTTCCTAACTTTGAATACCCCTTTCATAATGATACTAAAGCTGATTGTTTGCTTTGTTGCTTTCCTGCTTGGGAAAGCTAATACCAGAAGCGTACTGTACTTTTATAAAAGTATTTCAGAGTATAACAAAACCTTCTAGACTTTAATAACTATTCATGACTGATCTGTCCTCTCTGGCAAGGTTAACTGTTTCTCCCAAGGAGTTAAGTGGCATATAAACTATTGTTCACACCATTTGTGCTAACAGCCTAGCATGACCTCACATACTGTAGTGGTCATACAAGCTATCCTGTGCAATACATTTATCAACAAAGGTAAAAGGACCACAGGGGCAGAGCTGACTTTAAGTGTATTAGGGATCTATAAGGATAAATGCCTAACCTGATTCCACAGCAAAAAGTAATTACCGAACCATTGTTTCTATAGTGTTAATATTTTTTCACGGTTCTTTAGAAATATAAGCTATTTAGTTCTTGGTTTGACATCTGTACTGCATTATATTTTATACAATGCATCTCGACTAAAGTGTAGAGCGACCAAATAACAGTGAGATCATTTTACTTTTACAAGAAATCATCAAGAGAAATAAAGTATAGAAAAGGGAACAGTTTAAATTCAATAGTTATTTTTAATATATTTAAATGATCTAATTAACAATAGGCTAAACAGCAGAATTTTACGGTTTTATTCTTTTAAGATTGCATGCCCCATTTACAGTGTGTATAATCTCACATACTTATTCACATAGTTTTTCAATTTTTTAAAGCAATCCATTAGCTCTTTTCCTTTTTAGGGCTGACTGGCTCTCATTCCTTAGACTTCCCCAACCACAGCAATGAATGCACTTCCTGAAAAGAAGGATCAGCTTCAGGTACATATTGGTAATATTAGAGATATGCAAACTCAAGTTAGGGGGTAACAAACTCATCAAAATTCCTCAGATGGAAATACCATTTAAGAAGTCTGACTCAGGACAGCCCTGTTATAGGCATTTACTATTTGCAGGGTCTGTGGCTGTAGAATTAGCCTTATAGTCATGATTAATGAATAATTATCAGAGCCATCCCACAAATTTGGCACACACAAATGTCACAAAGGTGTTAGTCCCAAATGCCTTACTCAGGGAAGATGAGCAATTAAGTGAATAAAATACCAATAACAATTAAAAGAAACAGCAAAGAGTCCTTTGGCACCTTATTGACTAACAGACATCATGGAGCATGAGCTTTTGTGGGTGAATACCCACTGCATCGGATACATGTCACCCACAAAACCTCATGCTCCAACACTTCTGTTAGACTATAAGGTACCACAGGACTCTTTGCTGCTTTTACAGATCCAGGCTAACATGGCTACCTCTCTGATAATTCAAAGAAGAACCTGGTTGTTAGGGGATGAAGTCAAATTAGTCCATCTTGGTTTGTGTCTGTGGAAAATCAAAGCAAACTATTAATATCAAAGGAATATTGAAATTCTCACAGTCCAGCTAGTCCACTGTCCTATTTCCAAGATTGGCCAATACTACATGCTTTTGAGGAGAAAGGTTCAAAAAATTACTTAATGAGCAGTTATATGCAACTTTCCTGAAGGAGAAGTTTCTTCCTAAACCCAGGCAGTTGGCTGCTTTATGTCTTAATGCATGAAGTTTTATATTCCATAGAATGTTTTGACCTGTCTAATGTAACTATGGGAGTTGGTATTATAAATGTTTTGAATCCCGTTAAGCTGCAACAATATCTCATGGCAATGAGTTCCACAGGTTAAGTGCAGGCTATGAAAAATAAGTATTTCTTTTTATTATTTTCAAATGTCTTGCTTGTTAATTTTGTTGGGGGTCTCTTTGTTCTAATGTCACGAGAAAGGGTAAATAGGATCTCCATATATATATATTCTCTATATCATACATTATTTTATAAATTGTGTCCTATTACTCATCTTCTCTTTAAACTACATAGTGCAAATCTTTTAAATCTCTCCCATATGGATTTTTTTCTGTGCCTTTAGACATATCTAGACATATCCCACATCTGTCAATACTCTGCACCATGTGTCATCTGGGCCCTCTTGGGTAGGGGTGGTTGTGAGATGTTCTTTCTAAACACAAAAAACAAAACAACAATGTTAAGTATTGCATATTTCTGGTTAGTTTTCATGGTAATAAAACATTTTGCTTTTTATTACATGCAAACCATATCATCGACATCTGTCCTAAAGGTGCAATGTCCTTTTGTTGAACTTCTGAGCATATCAAATATTTCAAATTATTGCCAGTTAATGAACAGCGATGCTTTTTAATATGTTTCTTATACAGCTTACAAAGAAATAATGCAATGTCCTCAGGGGCAAATTTCCATCTCGACTTTAACCAGGCCTCCATTTTTGTGCCCCCAACTTTGCATGTGCAGCACAGTCTACTTGGACACCAATACCTGAAGAGCAGTAATGATCATTTGTTCTCGTCTTAATGCCTGTATGGTGTGATGCCATCACTGGAAGGATAGGAATTTAAACTGTGCGAGGGAGATAGACTAGCACTGAGTGCATGTTGTTATTTTCTCACAAGAGTTCTAGCATTTCTGTTCCTTAATTGTTTTTGTTAGTTGCCATTTCCTTTCTAACATGTTACACTGTCCATACATTCTTGCATGTTTTCACAGTAAGGATCCATACACATATGCGGGGAAGTAATTTTTCTCAAATGAATAGGCCCATTAAGTTCAAAGGGACTATTTGCATAAGTATTCACTTGCCTATGTGTTTTTAGAATTAGGGCTCTTATACATTGCATTGTCTTACAACACATACCACAACTGTGAAAATACTATATACCATAGAAGTAAGATTCTTTTATGAATCAACTCCTTCTTAACTTAAAAACAGGCTGAAAAGACATTTAAATGTTTGCAGGCTCAAAGGCCATGTATATCTACATTATTAATTAAGAAAAGGCATCATTATGGTGAAGAAAAAATAAAAAATGAAAACCTACTGAATTAAAACTTAGTCTTTCTCTTCATACTAATGTATTTTTTTCAGACACAACATAAGCTTTTTCCATAAGTTCCTCTACAAATCCAAAGGGAATTAAAACTGGACTCTAATTTCAACAGTACTATGCCAGTTTATCTTGTCAGCTCCCAGTGTTAAATACTCTTTAAGATCCCTTTGACCCTTTCTCTTTTATCTGCTTTAGCATTAGAATTAATTCCCACTACCAAGCAGAATGTTTGTTTGCCAGTTGAAGAACCCATATGCTAAATTCTGTAATATATTTCCTAACAGTAATAGTTGGTTCCTTGCTATTTTTCTTATCTGGCCCCTTGCTTGGCCTTTTGGTTGCCTTTAGTGCTAACTTTGCTGGTGGCGGTGGAACAGCCCCTAGGGCTGCTGTAGGTCAGACTGCTGATGGTCTGGCTTTTCTTCCTAGATACCATTGATGAAGAACAATTCCAACCTTGGAGAAGGTTGTGATTAAAAAGCCAGATACCGAACTTTCTGAATTTTCCCAGTATGCCTCTGGAACCCCCAGAACCATGTGTTAAAATAAATCCTACAGCGTTCATTAAATAAGTGGGGAAATTCTTTTAGGAATATTTTTTTCTTTTCTTGCACCAAAGAATATAAATATCTTCAAATGGTTCTTTAGAAATAGATTATGCAATACTGTTTTATTGCCATTTATGCTCTGTATAACTTTTTCCTCCTTGTACACATTATTGTTATTGACAGCAATTCTAAAGGCTATTTTTTTTAAAAGAAATTAAATAGTGAATCAATAAAGATTAGCTATTTATTATAGATTATTACTTTATTATTCCCAGGATTACAATAATGATTGCTGATGGAAATTCTATTTATGTGAATCATTTTATACTTGTTATTTATTATTATTAATGTTACCATTATTATCTTCTTACCCTTCAGTTCACAAGATGTATTTTCTCAGTGAATTTTAATTTCAATATCTTGCTATTATACTGTATATAATCCTATCAAAGACTGTCCTTCATGCAACATTTTCAGTGATATATTATCTCAGAAACCATTAATGAATGAGCTTCATATCTTACTAATACTGTTTTAGATACTATTTTTATTAATTTTCTAAGCTGTAATTCTTCATACAATACCTATGTCTGTCATCTATTAAAGTTGTGTTTTTTATTTTAACACAAGTATTTCAAAGGGAGGCATTAACTTTGTCTTTAAAAATACATTTCAGTTCATAGATTCTAAATGATAATAATGTCTGTGTTTTTTCTTTTAGACCTTGTGCACACTAATTTTCACAATTTTCCCTAGTTGTTGTGACCAATTTCCTGTTAATATTCAAAATTAAATTTCTGCAAACTGTGTTCTTTCCACAGTGCAAGATGGTGAAAACAAACAAACAAAACAAATCAATGACACTTTGTCCTGTGACTAAAATGCAGACATTGTAGTGAAGTAGAGAAAAATGATTAACAGTTTCCAAGCTTTTAACTATATGCTAAAAGTAAATAAAATCACTTTCCTCTAGATATTGCAAGTTTCTAGCAGTAATTTTTCAGCTAAATGCCAGATTTATTTAAAAAGGATTATTCCTACAACTAAGAAACCATTTGTTCATCTTGGTGTGTATACTTTCTTTAACCTTAGGGTTGGCTGTTAAAATGATTGGGACACATGCCATCACATATGTTGTATATAATATTCAGCTCCTCTTCAAATATTTTTCTGTATGAAGTGATGAGTGCACAATGTTGTGAAAGTTGAAGAATGACATCGTTTTAGAAACAGTCTTTGTTAAGGGCAAATCATCATTACTGGCATTCGGAACATAGATTTGACTAAGCTTAGATCATTGCTTAATCTTTTTTACTTACTTTACAGCATTCTGACAGTAGAGAGTTAGAGCCCAATATTAAAATATCTTTAAAACCTCAATACCTATAGAAAATGTACATAAGCCTTATGGTCTTTCTGAGGAATATTAAATATACATGCAGTACTCTGTAGCATAGATTAATAGCTGGGAATGACATATTGTTATGATAACATAAACCTATGATATATTTAGCATATACTTGTAGCATCTTGCATAAACAAAACATATCCCTATGACCTCGTTAATTTTTTTATTGAATCTATTTAGTTTCCTTGCATAATTCTTTTTTTTGTGAAAGAAATTACTTGTATAAAATTTGAAATATCTGACCAATTAGTAAGTTGCTTATAGAACATACTTTATATAAACGTATTCACATTCATTTGCATAACATTGGAGAAGCCCAGAAAATCTGGAACAATTAGGTGTCATAAAATAACTCACATATATTTTATTTGCCAACCGTTTTCATACTCTTCTGAAAAAAAGATTAATAAATATGAATGTCAACAATTCTTTGCCTATAGTAATAATGTGCCATAATGATATGAGATTCAGTTGTTTAACATTTGATCTTTTTCCAGAGGACACTCCTTCAGTATCACAGGCTTAAATATTTCTATTGATTTTTGTGCCTGGATTTATTATGAACATATAACCATCAGAGCAGAGCAGCGCTTCTGATTTCTTAGGCAAAGCAACATGATTTAAGAATTCTAAAGGATTTTACTTAATTTAATATATGAAAGAGGATTTATATACCTGGGCCCTGATTCATTAAGATACTTAAAGCATATGCCTAAAGTTAAGCATGTGAATAGTCCTGTTGACTTCAACAGAACTATGCATGTGCTTAAAGTAAGGCACATGATTAAGTACTTCCTGAACTGGGTCTTTAATTTAAAAAATATTTTATAGCATTCCATTCATTTACATTTTGTTTAATTTTATGATTTAGAATATTTAGCATTTCTAAACCAATGGACTTTTTTTTTCCCTTCAGAATATATTGGACCATAGGCCTCTGCATTAAATCCATTGATTTAACTAGAGTCGCACCACAGATGAATTTGGACCATTGTGTTATTAAAAAGGCCATGATTCAGCAAAGTGTTTAAGCATGTGCTTAACTTTAAGCATGAAAGTTAGGCCCATTGAAGTCAGTGGGAGTAGATGTATACTTAAAGATAAGCATGCTTAAGTGCTTTGCTGGATTAGGATCAAAGAAACCAGTTCAGCAAAGCACTTAAGCATATGTGTGAGTCTTATTGAAGTTAATGGGGTTTACACACATAATTAAGTTACGCAAGTGCTTAAACACTTTGTTGAATAGGGATGTACTGAATTGTACAGGCTGAAACTTTGAAAGGGGATTAAGGCATCCATCTCCTATTGATCTTCAATAAAAGTTGGGCATCTAAGTCCTCTGAGCCCTTTGAAAATTCCACCCTAAATTTTCTTGCACATGCCTGAGTGATTATTAGGGTTCAGTTTTTTCCTGGCATAGTGCTGAAATGTACTGCCTAAAAGGACCATTGGAAAGCATTCATCCTCAGTTCTCTAGAGCACAGAAGGGTCTACATTATGATACATATATTTAGCTGCAAAGATCTGTTGACCATTTTGTAGGAGCGTGGGACCTGTTGGGAATCTTGTGTCTTACTGAGTGAATGAAGGAAGCAATACCTGTATTCTGGAGAGAACAGGATCTACACCTGGACTACAGTTATGCTCGACTGCTGCACAGGTGTGTGTGTGTGCATGTGAAGGAAAAGGAAGGGGAGTGGCCTTCTCACACACACCCTCTTGCACACAGGAGATAAGCTGGACCTGACTGAGAACTTCAGAACTGTGCTCTGTTTGTGATTTTGGCTATGGGTGACATCTGCAGATACGCATGGATAGTATTCTGCCAGTAACTATCCCTGTATCTAGAGTCTGATTTTAGCATTTTTTTTTATTTATTCAAGATACTTTTGACTGGCTTCAAAATACTTTTGTAACTGACAGCAAACATGTCATCATCTGGTCTGTGAATATACAGTAGTAGCATTATCTGAAACACATTTCTGTTGAGGTCCCAATGGATAATCTGAATAATTATCTGGGGCAATATTTACCAAATATGTCACTTTTTACAAATATTTAGAGTTGTTTCTTTTCTCTTGAAATCTTAGAGTGTTGGTCTGAGGAAAACGGTAGCTTCCTTTCATGTGCTTAGATAATAGTGGAGCAAAATTATATCTGTCAGAGATGGAAATACCATAATTATATCTTCTTATAATTTATTCATTAGTGTATGGATCTAAAGTCTTCCAAGGAATGTTGCACATTTCCATAAACTTCCCAAATGGAACATTTGGCAGGTTCTCTGACGTAGCTGACAGATGTGGCTAAACACATGCTATTAGACAACCATTTAGTGAATACATAGGTGGTATTTGCCTTACTTCCTTCCATTTGTGGTGGTTCTTCTGGTCTGGGGGCAGATCTAAGTTGCACCACAACCCAGACAGCGTGGGCTTCTTGCCACAGTAGGTCCTGTGCCCAGGATGGCGGAAGTTGGTCTACTTCTTGATAGTACTACATGACCTTCTTAGTTTGCATGTGCTGCAAACCTGCAGGGGCACACCTGAGATTTAGCACAGAGATTTAGCATCTGGCACATTGATGTTTTGGTTTATATTTGTTAATAAGCCTATAGTAGTCAAATACTTGGGATGAAATCCTGCCCCCCTTGAAGTCATTAGCAACACTCTCATTGGCTTCAATGGGCCAAGATTTCATGCGAGGGGTGTTTTTTCTGGGGTGTTACAAAGAAAATTGGACATATTCATTGACAAAGCATAACAGAAGTATGCCTTTCTTAGAGCCAGAACCGCTCCGACTCTTGTTTCACTCCAGTAGAGAAACCTCAGAATGAAGTGGTACTGGAGGTAGAATTTGAAGGAGAGAGGTTCTGTTGTTTAGCCTCCTTCCAGCGAAGACTTGTTCTCTGCTGTGTCAGGCTTCCACCATTTCCTTTGGGAGAGTAATTGATCTCTACAGTAGGTATTCTCCTGACCCACTTTTCTGCTAATTTCTCCATTGCTCAGTTTCCAACTGTTTCTGTTACTTATATCTGTGATATGGTAAATTGTATACGTCAGCAGATGATAATTGATTTTTGAGAGATCGTCCACAGATTTTAGCATTGTTTAATCTTTCTCATTTTCCCCTTCCTCTCTTTTTTTTTCCCATCAGTATTTTCTGGAATACTCTCTGTCATTAACATTTCAGATTCAGAGTTTGGGGAAGATCAGGGCAAACTGACCTTGTGGCACTAGGTAGTCCCCAGGATTCCTCCTACCTAATTCACACTGCCTGTTTTTTGTTTTGTTTTGTTTTGTTATGTTTTGCAGTTTCTGTAACAGGCTGTCCTGGTTGCTTAAGGCCTTGTCTACACGGCAGAAGTAAATCGAAGTTATCTAAATCGATTTTATAAAACCGAATTTATAAAATCGATTTAGAGCGTCCACACCAAGAATCTTAAATCGAAGTCGTGCGTCCATGGCCCACATCTTGCGTCGATTTCAGGAGCGGTGCACTGTGGGTAGCTGTGACACAGCTATCCCATAGTTCCCACTTCCTGGTTTACAGCCCAGTGCCTGCTGGGACCAAAAACATTGTCCCGGGTGCTGCTGGGTACAGCCTCACCCCTCCCTTTGTGAAAGCAGCAGCCACATTGTTCTAAGAAAGATATCTTTTTACATTTACTTCTCTTCTTACTCCCCATACAGCTGTTGCGTTCTTCACTCCCTACCCCGTCTGCAGGCTAGCCACGCGGAGGAAAGGAGAACGAGAGATGAAGTTTTCCGAAGTCTGGAAGTCAGCAAAGTAAAACAGCTCATCATGTGATTTGAAGAACTGATAAGAAATACAGAAAGATCCAGTGACCGCGAGAGACAGGAGAGACGCTCGAGATAAGGTGCGGGAGAAGACCGGCAGGTTAGGAAGAGAGGCGGCGCAAGGAAAGACAGGCAGGAAGATCAGAGTGCAGGGAGAAGAATGGCGCTGGCTGATGAGAACGCTGAGCTGCTGCGGTGATCACACTGAGTATCCTCAGACACATGTTGATTGTTCAGGAACAGCAGTGGTTTACAGAGTGCACACTGCAGTCCATGGTTTTAATCACCCCCAGCTCCCAAGTTTCATATCTCCCACGCAGATGTGTTAGAAAACGCGTGGGGAAGGCTTCCTGCACCAGCCCACTCCATTCCATTGAGAGCCCAACAAAAGGCTGTTAATTGAAGCTGAATGTATTCATGGGCTTTTCCTTACCTGTGATCCTCTCCCAAAGCACAGCTTTCAGGGTAACCTAGATAAATCGGCCTCTGATATAGTTCCTTTCTAATCAGACATACATCCAAAGGGGGGAGAGCGTTTTATTCAAGGGAATGACCTTTAAAAAAGAACGCTGTTTTTTAAAGCAATAACAAATGTAGTTTAATAAAGATTAAATGATTTTTAACCATACTTGGCTTTCTTTCCTTCAGCCACCTGTAATGAAAGGTGGGGGTTGATGTTGAAGGTCTGCAGCCAAGCTGTAAGTAAAGGGAGGGCTGGTTGCTTACAGGGAGTCAATAGAGAGGGGAGTTGTTCATCAAAGGGAAAGACGCACTGCAATCACACCAGTACCCTGGCCGCGCGAAAACACATTTTCGGGCTTTCTCTGATGCGCACGCCCTTCCTGGTGTGTCTTTTAATCACCCTTATCGGTGTCTGGCTGCTCGTAGTGAGGGCCAGGTATTTTGCCTCAGCTCCCCACCCCGCCATAAAGGTCTTCCCATTTATTACTTCCTCACAAGGAGATTGTTGGAGCACACGCAAGCAGCAATAGCTAAGGGACAGTTCTTTGGGCTGAGTCTGAGCGAGTGTAGTAAAATGATCGAAAGCGCCCTTTAAACGCCCAGAAATGCACACGCTTACCACCATCCTTGCACTTGTCTCAGCTGTAGTTGAACAGCTCCCTGACACTGTTCCAGGCTGCTGTGTATGCTTCATGAGCCATGCATCAAGGGTAGGCTGGTCACCAGGATAACGAACAGCATCCAACATCGCCCACTGTTATTTCTTTGGTCATGGGAAGTATTTCCTTGGATGCAGCCGTTTAAGAGGTTACTGATTCTGAAGACGCTCGGTCATGAAACCCCTTCTGGACATCCCCGTGGCTTGGCTGGTGAAACTCCCTTGTGATCCACCAGTGCTTGCGCCACATGAAAAAGTTCCCCTTCCGTTCACGTACTCGCGCCCCTGTGCTCTGGGCCAAGATAGGGATATGGGTTCTCTATGTGCCCTTCCACATTAGGGATACCCATTGCAGAGCAAAGCCCATCCAACTATGACCTGACGTTTCCCAAGTCACAAACTTTTCGTCAGCAGCGCCGCTAAACAGATTGCTTTGGCTACTTGCATCACGGCAGCCCCACGGTAGATTGTCCCACTCCAAAGTGATTCGCCGACTGACGGTAGACTGTCTGGAGTTGAAGCTTCCAAGAGGGCTATTGCACTCGCTTCCCACATGAGAGCTGCTATCATATTAGCTATTATGGCGTTTCAGGGCGGGGAAGCAAGTCCAAAGTTTCAAAGAAAGTACTCTTACGCATGGCGAAAGTTTATGCAGCCACTGGAGAAATCATCCACCTGCCTAAAACTATTGCAGTCCCACCCAGTCTATGTATCTGCACGTGCTTGTTTCCCGTGCCCCAAAATCGGCGTTCAATGGGCAGAAGCTGACCCCTTTACCAGCAGTAGCTCCAAATGGCTGGTCCTGCGCTCTTAGTGAGAATAGTCCTCTTATTCGTTCACATCATGGCATCATATACGCTCTTGTCGGCTGCGCAGCTGCTCGCCTCAACACCAAGCCTCCTCCTGTCCCTCCTTCCTCCTCTCCTCCTCCCCTCTCTCCCTGAATTTGCAGGTCTGCTCAGCATAGACAGCACGAGAGTGCGCAAGTTGTTTAAAATTGCACGATTGCGTCACTGGTCTCATCAGAGGTCCATGGTCTCAGCAGAGGATCCATGGATTTCTAGCAGGGTCCATGCTTGCTGTGCATATGCGTCTTAGCTCTTCCCACAGAGAAAACGTGCGGAATG